>NC_081760.1:17981860-18581860 GCF_963082965.1 Carassius carassius | reverse complement strand
CCAATATAAAGGGAACATGGTTAACAAACAATCATTTGAAAAGCTTTACTTGATCATTAAAAACAGAATCAGAAGCACCTCTGAGATGATGGTCCACACGAGTCTTCTGGCCAACATCACGGTTATGAAGACAGCCAGGTGATAGTCCATCAGATGGAAGTTCTTAACACAGAAAAATAAAAATATATATATATTTTTATTACATACTGTTTCATATTGAAAGGGGATTTTTGTCATGTTCACTGCTACCATTATTCATGTGTGCAAATGTGAAATGACAGCATGACTTCAAATCGTCTCTTCCTTTACTCACCCTCTCATATTACATTAAACTATATGACTTACTTTCCTCAGTGGAACACTAAAGGAGATGTTTAGCATGATGTTCACACTACTCTGAATCATACAATGAAAGCAAAAGGTGATCAGCCCGTCAAGCTACAATGAAGCATTATGAACATGGTCCATTTGAGCTGTGGTGCGCTATATTTCAAGTCTTCTTAAATCATGATTAATTTGTGTCTGTTTAGTCATTATACACTGAAAATAAATTCAGAGTTATACTGTAAAATGATGCCAAACGACACTGATTCGTGTATGTTGCAGGCCCAACTGTGGCACAACAAATTCAACCAAACAGAAGACTTTTCAGAGCTCAACGATTATTGTCTGGAGTGGTTTACAATAAAGAGTATCATGAACATCCTGCCAAATGTCTCCTTTTGTGTTCTACTAGGAAACTAGCAACAAAGCAGAGTACATTATTAATATCAACAATATATTAGTAGTAATACCAATGTATTCTGTCATTTGATTGTACCATTGAAGTAGAGGCTGTTGGGTGGTTGTATGAAGACCACCACACTGTCCTATAAATGTTTATGTACTGAACGAAGAGAGCCACCAGCAGGTAGAGGAAGAGCAGTGACTCAAACAGCATGTTACTGTCCAGAGGAAGGTCGGGAATGCAGGAATGACGGACAGGTTCAGGAGTGATGAGAGCTGTGAGGGGTGGAGCCGACAGACCCACTGCACCGCTGTTCCTGCAACATGCACACACATGAACAAGCTTGTTTGACTATATTAGTGAGGACATTGCATAGACTTCCATTGACATATTGGTTAATTATATTTTCTATCCTGTTAACACACAACACTCTACCCCAAAACCTACCCCTCAAAGAAATTTATAAAATTTGAAGCGTGCACATTGTTATGGAGGTGTACATGGTGCATTGATAATACCGTTGCGTGGTGTATGTGCAGCATTTTTGCAGTTTTGCTGCTGTGGGCACATCATCATTTAAGAGTGACGTGAATGTGCATAGTGACCCGTGTATTGGTGGATTACTTTTACTGATCCATGTGGGGAAATTTACTCTGCATTTAACCATCCCTAATTTAGCCCACTGCTGAAATTGTTGATCAGCTGTCACTGTCGTTGAGAGCCTGTGTGTGGCTTAATAGGCAAATTATATGCATATGGCTGCGTTAGCTCTAGCAGAGATGTGTAAGATAGATATGTAAGGGTATTTAGCTTACAGTTGCTTACTGAAGGCCGTCTGAAACTCCACGATACGCTGTTGCATTTATATAAATGTATTTGGGCCTTAATGTCCTCACTAGTAGGTTGTCATATTTTACTATAGAAGTGAGGACATTTGGCCCTCACAAGTTAAACACACACACACACACACACACACACACACACAGGACCACTTTACATACAACTACAGTCAGCAGTGAATGATTAAGACACGTCAAGCCAAAAAGCTAAATCTCTCTTCAGTAAACCTCTAACTCCATCATGAAGCAGATTTCCTTCTGATATTCAAAACAGTGATCACACCAGCTCATGTTAGCTCTTCTATAGCCTGTGAGGGGTAGGAAGAGGCAGGATGATTTAAAAAAAAAAAAACGGTTTACTGAAGATCATATAAAACAATGGCAGTTCACAAAACACGCATAAAATATTTCCAGCATAATTAAAAACGAGGCAGATGTGAACCAGCAGTTGCTGTAAGAAACCTGGTGACAGAATGCAAATCTGCCAGGCCAATTCTGGGCTTTAATAACAACTGAGTAAAAGAGAGAGGAAAAAAAAAAAAAAGTGCGCGCAAACAAACAATACCCCAATTATACGGTGTGAAATCTACTCCACTAGTACTGGCTTCATCTTATCAGGTTATTATGAACAGGAAAACATCAGACACAGGTTACAAACTAAAACCATCACAAAGTCTTTGGACACATTTTTCACTAGTGCATTTTCATTTTTAAACTCATAACTTTTACTACGGTTATGACTCATTTACACTACCCTGGCATTTTAGACCCTCAAAAATGGAGACTTTCGAAAATGCTGCAGACCCCGTTTTAGTTTAAAAGCCACGGGGTTGTGTTTCATTGTAAACAGACCAAAACAGAGGAAAAAAAAAAGCGTGGCTGCCCGCTTTCAAGTCGTTTTACCTGCATGAATGATCATGTGATATGCATTTTCTATTGTGTAGTGTGGACCAAAAATGATTCTGAAATGCAGTTAAAACGCAAGTGTAGACGAGGAAATTTTTCGTTTTAAAATGCCGTTTTAAAACGAAAATGCACTAGTCTAAATAGGCCTTTAGCTACTCACATCACCCTGAAACATCGCAGACTTTAACAGTATCAACATACTGCATGAGATCAGATGAACCTGATGGTGAGCATTTTATTATTTGGCTTTAAACTACCCAAAGTAGACTATTAAACATTGTGCACTGATGTGTAAGCAGACAGCGATAATCCCATGGTAGAACTGACATAAAATTGATCATTATAATTATGCAGCAATTGACATACATGTGTCTGTCTATAAAAACAATGGTGTTCAAGGTTTTCGCATTAATAAATTCACACATGGATCATTAGATAAAAACAGAAACAAACCTTATAATCTGGATAACTGTGTAATAAGGTGAAAGCAGTATCATTTGGCATGCTGCTCTTCGTGTGTTTATTTCCTATTTGAAATTAGTAACAGCATAATTGTGTGTGTATTCCTGAGTTTTTATTTACGGTTTAAAATGAAAGAGGTACTCCAGAATCCACCAGATGAATTTCTTAATAAAGTAAGTGACGATGAGTGAATACTGCTCAGGTAAGTTCACCTGCACCGGAGCCCCGTTCCATTGCTGAGGCCACCGCCCACCAGTGTCTGCAGTGACGGCAGTGCAGAGCGGCTCAGCTGCTGTCTACTTGGACCCCTGCGGCCCCCGGGCATCTCTGTCTGCGGCTCCCAGCGACCACGTCCTCACGTCTTGGCCCAATGCAGCCTGGACACTGTGGGAGAAACATTAAATACTCCGTCTGTTTACTGACTGCTAACTCCTTTACAGTGTTATTAACCTGGTAACAAATGTAGCAAACAGTGAAAGAAGAAAACCCTTAAACATGATGTGAAATTACATGGCAAAGAAGAAAACTACTGTCAAGTCATTCAAGAGAATCAATTCAATCAACTCTCATCTCAGCAGTCAGGTCAGAGATGAGTTGGTAATAGTCTGATAAACGAGTGTTTCACCATCTGGCACAAAGCCGCAGTTGAAACTGCTGCACTAAAAGAGGAACTTAGTAAAGAAGCTGAACTGTGAAGGGAAAAAATTTATAACACTGACTCATCCACACACACACACACACACACACTGCTGCTGCTGATGGGACTCATCCAATGATGCTCAGAAATGCTGCGAGATTAGACCAGACTTACAGCTAATCTACCACTACAACCAGACAAACACATCAGCTATACACATAACCAGACTAACGACTGAACTACCACCACTAACTATTGGCTGAACCCCAGACTAACACATCAGCTAACAAACACACACTTCAAACACAAACAGGAAATAATCTTACTAACTGGTTTGTCGCAGGTAACTAAACTAACCCTAACAGAACCACCTCAACTATATAAATATTAATGATCTGATTCATTAGATCAAACAGTGACTGAATGCATAATTAACACTTAAATGAATAATTAAAGCAACACTTACCGCACATCAATCATGAGCGCAGACATCAGTCACCTAAACTCTGTAACAACCTCATTTGTTCCTCTCTCTGTATTAATGAGACTGTGGGGTTTCTGATGGGACCGTGTGGAAATTTTGTTTCGCGTGCTTTTGCAGTCAAGTGCTGCTCCTTATTAACGGCCTTAAAATGCAAAACAAACTTGCAGAAGTTCCTCGCGTTGCAGTTACAGACCGACGTGGCAAACCGACGGCTGCGTCACATGACGCCATCAGAGATGCGACGCATGTGATGCGCAGGCGCTGGACACAGAAGGAAAACGTGGTCAAGTAGAGGTTATTGTCATTCTTTTGGGTGATTGGCATTATCGTTCTGTTTGTAAACAAACAAACAAAAAAATGCGTTTAAGTTTGTATTACCAGCGTAGGCACAGAAACTGCTAAATTAAATTCCAGGACTTAATGGTTTTCAAGGACTAAAATCAGAGATCACAAAATCGTTATCTAAAATGGTACAAACAAATAAAATTCAGCACATTAAAAGCATACAATTACTGTGGCAACTTTAACATTTGAAAGGATATTATGGCAATGTTATCAATTTCCTTATTTAAAGTTTTTTTTTTTCATGAACACGATTAACCTGAAGGTGAAAGCCTCATCACACTTGGAAACATTCTGAGCTATATCACGTTTATGGACACTAGGGTGTGACAATTCATTTAGCTCACGAGATGAGACAAAATACAGATAATTATAGTTTACTAGAACGAGACAATGTTTTAAATACAATTTTAAAGAATATTTTCCTTTAAATCACAAAAAGACACCGAGCTGCACAAAACAATGTAGATGTATTTAGAAATATTTTAACTTATCTAGAGCCGTAACTAACAATTATTTTGGTAATCAAGTGATCTACTTATTATTTTGACAAAAAATAACTTATTTTAAAAATAAATTCTAAAAATAACATTATTTTGTGTATTTGGTGTAATGAAATGTCTTTATGCAGTTTAAGGTTCAAAAAACATTATTTTCCATATACTGTACATTTTTTGTTTCTCCTCTTTTCCCCCGCCTTTCTGAAGGTGTATTGGCCAGCTATCCAGTGCGTTGTAATCATAGACAGTAAAAGAAATGGACACAGTGACCCCGTTGGATTCAACGGAGAAAAATGAAGACAATTAGAAGCACGCACTTCCTGGGGGTCGGGCGTACTGCGCAGATTCAAACTGAGCTTGATGACGTAAATGTCACGTGAGCAACCTGTAAGTCTTCTAATCGCTGTGCCAAGAGAAATCTGAATCACCCACTGAATCTTGCAGAGCAGGCGAGCGTGAACAGGAGCAAATTTTGGTAAATATTCTGATTAATTATCTCCCTTGACTTTATGCCTCCACGTCCATAATTAATTGACAAATGGAGTCTTTAAACGCCTCAGATGTAAAGTTATTCGCTGTCAAAGTGACGCCAAAATGAATGGGAGTCAATGGAATGCTAACAGCAGGTGGGGGTCCGCTAGCCAATGGCGGCGCCCAGGGGTGCTTCAAAAAAATATGAAACCCTGCCCCCCTGGTTGAAATCAGCCGAATAGAGCATCACAGTCCCGCCCACAGCCGGTGCAGGAAGTAAAAATTCAATACAACATTGACAGTTGGGGTATAAGCCATAAAAACGTAACCATACATGGTAGAGTTAAAACCAGCTACGGCTGTACTAAACGATAGTATATGCTCATATAAATTCCAAAAGTTCATGGGGCACTAACCTTGTTTTGAGATAAATGCCTTTTATTCGCGATGTCTTGGATAAGTACTTCATTACCCACAATCCTGAACAATCCCACAATCCCACAGTGATGCATTTGATTGGTGGAACTCGTGTAACTGTCTTGTTAAACCCCGCGAAGGTCCGTGAAGACTGAAGATCAGTAATAAAAAAATTAAAAAATAAATAAAAACCTCAAGCGTGTGACGGAAATGTTATGCCCCCTTACTATACTGTGATGCATGTCCCAGTCAGAACACAGCACGAGAAGACAAAAACAATAAAACCCATTACAAACAAGGCATTTGTTGTATCCATTGGGACATAATTATTGATTATATTGGCTTACTGTCTTTTTACGTATGGCATTGCATGGCGCCACGTAAACATAAAACCATGTCTGCATTTGTGATCTGAGAAAAGACAAACAAGCGCAACTCTACACAGCTCAAAACTCACGTTTGAATCATCAGTGGCAAATCCTTTACATATGAAAACATACTTACAGACTGTGAGTCAGAAGTGCTGGGAGTGTTCTCTCCCAGGTTCAGGAAACAGTCCTCCATAAACTGACTGCTGCACACATCTGAATATTTCGGTTGAACTGTTCTGGGACAGTGTCAGTGCTTTAAGTGGGCCGGTACGCACCGGTACTCAGTACCGCCACTTCCAAATATAGCTCTTGAGCGTACCGCCACCTCTCCGTGCGCCCAGAACGTGCTTTTAGCGTACCGGTACGCTCATTTGGACATCTGTTTTAATAGAGATTTTAATCCTTTGCCTGCGTTGCCGCTTTCAAAGCCCCTTCACAGTGCAAGCTTCCTAATTCGTCCCACCGAGAGCAGAAACTACATTACCCATACACCCTTGAGTTTTACAAGTGAAAAGCGCATGCGTCGCTTTTTCCACTGTCAGTGTGAAACACGCACACTCGGCTCAGTAAAAATACAAATACAGTGAACAACACTTAATATGCTCTCCTGGCTTCAGACTCTGAGTAATAAAAGTGCACGGTCAGAATCAGATGACTGGCTGGCTGACACCCCACCAAGTCAAAATGGGCTAGGTGCACAAGATGGCGTTTTGTTCTGAGTGTTATCTATAAGATTATAAGGTTTCTGACTTTCAAACGAGACAGACAGATATGTAATGTATGTTTTATTAACTTTATTTGATAACAGTTTATAACTGTGTACAATTTAACGTAATGCTATTATGGTAGGTTTGCATAAATTAAAAGATCGCTGTTTGCATTCATGTGTGTTTTTATCAATGTTTATCTGTTTTGTAAAATATCTGGAGCATAAATAATTTTGTCTATAAGTAGCACATGTATTTTGTTACGAATTCTTCAGATAAAACAAATATAAAAAATTAGACATGTATTAGTTGTATTATTTTACAGCCCATTTTTTTTTTACAGCCGATGTCTCACAAGGTGAATATTAAAATAATAATTAATTTAATACAAACATTTTCGAGAAATAAGTAATTTTTACATTCACATAATTAGTAAAAATAAATTATGTATCTGTGTGTACACACCATGAGTTCATGAGTTTTCATTGCGTGAACAGTAGGGAACATTATTGTATTTAATTCATTCATCGGACCCAGACATAAGCAAGTTTTAGATGCACTGGCTCAGTTAACATTTATAGTAATAATAGCAGTGTAGATCTTATTTGCATTTGAAGTGATATTACAAATCCTGTAAACATATATAGAAGGTAATATTTGGATTTCTCCGGTTCTCTGCACTGGCGTTTAGCACAACCGGAAGTATCAAAGCACACACATGCAAGACCGGAAATCCAAAATGGCGGAGATATGCAACTAGCCCATGATATCGCTGCCTTTACTGTCTATGATCGCTGCAGGTCAGACGCAAGCTAATGAAGTAATGCAGTAACTCTTTCTAAGGGTATTTTTTCAAAATCCTTTTGCACATTTTATTTTCTGTAGCTCTTTCTAACTCAAGCAAATCCATAAACTAATAAAAGGATTTATTATTTTTTATAAGGTCGTCTGATGACTGCTGTATATAAAACCCCTTCATTATAGTTGTTGTTACCTGCAGGGTTCCCACCCTTCTTGAAAGTACTTGAATTTAATAAGGATTCAAGGCCTGGAAGCTAACATAGGTCCTTGAAAGTGCTTGAATTAAATTTTAAATCAGTTTGGTTTATGCTGCCATTTTTTAAATTGTCCAATATGTGCTTCTGTCAAAAACATAACTAAACACGGTGGGTTATCTGTTTGATCTCTGAGGTGATCTTGCGCATCACTGCAAAGTTGATTCTGTGCTTGCTTGATCTAATATATATATTTTTTTAAAATGTTGTAGATTTAAGTAGCAAATGAGAATAGCTAAAAAAAATCAATGCATATATTTTGAGACAAAGGTCTTCTTTATGATCTTATGATTAATTAAAGCAACGGTTTTTAAATAACGAAAGAATATGTAAATGTATGGTATTTGGGGTAAAAAGCGCCCTGCTGTAGCGACAAAAGGCGCCGTGATTAACAATTAATAGACTGCTGAGTTTTCCTTTTTTTGACGATATGGTTACATTCAGTTGCTAAATGCCATATTATGTTGGGTGTCCTTGGAGATATTCCCCATGTTTAGAATGAAACCATCATAGTTAAAAACATGATATTAATAATGTTTACGCGCCCGCTTCACATGGATGATTAGCCTATATATCTATAGCACGTGGACATGGTCGCATTAGAGTTAGTGAAGAGAGACGTAAAAGACTGGACATCGCGTTGGTTTCATATGGATTATTTTATTACTTAATATTTGTTGTCGAAAAGACTTGCTTAGTTTAAAAGTAGACATATCAAGATTTCTATAGAAATATCTCACATATCTCTTTGTGGAGTATTTGTTGAGTTTCAGTTTCAGTTTATTTTATTTTAAATAAAAATAGACCCTTTACAGATTCGATTGATGTATTGCTCTTACCTGTACGATCAAAAATTTCTTTTCGGAGATATGCCACAAAACGCCTATACACATAGACTGAACAAAAAATAATTTGACCAAGTATTAACTTAAACATTATATAAAAAAATAAAATAAATAAATAAACATTTTTTTAAGCTTAAAGGGTTAGTTCACCCAAAAAGGAAAATTATGTCATTAATGACATTAATTAAAGACCCTGATGTTCCAAACCTGTAAGACCTCCGTTTATCTTTGGAACACAGTTTAAGATATTTTAGATTTAGTCCGAGAGTCCCTCCATTGAAACTGTGTGTACGGTATACTTTCTATGTCCAGAAAGGTACACTCTAAAAAATGTTGGGTTATTTAATCTACCCAACCGCTGGGTTATGAAATGCTTTACCCATTATGGGTTATTTATATGGAATTTGGGTTATTTTGTGCAACTCATGCGTTGGGTCAAAATCCATCAACCCAACTTATTTCAGTTGACCCAGCACATGGGTTGTTTGTGCTTCGAACCTCATCACATCATCACCAGAGTCCACACACCGAGAGCTCGACACAGCAGAGAACCTGAATGCTCATCCAGCGAGGAGAAGAAGTAATAAAAGGTATGTGTACACTACATGTCTAATTCACTTTGTCTGTGTTAAGTTACCTATTAAAGTAGTATATTGTCGAGGCAAGTTGGTTGGTTTGGCAAACATTGTAGCTAACGTTAGCCATTATCATGGAAGCACTGGTAGCCTACAGTTTCTCCGTTTGGTCTGAATTATATTAATTAATTAAACAAGTTCATAATGCCCATGAGCATATATAGTCATGTTTATTGAATTCGCCAGGCTAATTTGAAAGCTAGTTTAAAGCTAACCAGGTGATTCGCCAGTTAACTAGTTTACTAGCCAACAGGCTGTCAGTTGCTTTGCCTTATTTTCTGGCTATAATGAGCGCTTGTTTTTCCAGAAGCTTTTAATGTGAAGTGAAGGCATAACACCGTGTTTGACGGATTAAAATAGGTAAAAACAGTGAGATAATCTGATTTTGTGAAAGAGATAATTTTATTTTTATTCATGTGAATTGTAGAGATGCGGGGCTTGAAAGTAAATCAGCACAGGGTTAGTATAGTCTGCAGTGGTGAGAAACCAGGACTCTTATTTTGAAAACTAAAAGGAGGAGCTGTGTGCGCGCCTGCGCCCTTACATCTGCAGAGCATTTGGTGAGACGATACACGGATGTTTCCTCATCAAATTTTCCCTTTATTTTGCAGGTATTATTGTTACAAAAACTTGATAATATGCACACGAGATCTGTAATGTAAATGTATATGTTCATACCGCTGATATTTCACTGCGGTCAACCCAGCTGCCAAGTAGAAAAGCACGGTCAATCTAGCCTCCACGTTATCGGGATTGTGAATATGTTGATATGCAGACTGTCCGCCATTTTTTGAACGCTGTAACACGAGGTGATTGTGAAACGCGTTTAATTATATTCAAATTGACTCCAGTTACAAAGTTATAGTGTTCATTATGAGTTTACTTCAAATTTGTGTTTGGTTTATTTTGTTATATATACGTATAAAGATCGGATGCACTTATTTTGCAGAACTGTCTTATCTGTCTAATGTTACTTGGCCTTCTGCGCGGGGTCTGTAACATCAAGAAATATATAATATATCTATGTGCACTGAAGGCTATGCTGTGAGCAGCCACAAATATTCTTGTGCTGTAAGAACATAGACAATTTACATCTATGCAATTTGTTATGAATTATATAGAGAGAGGGAGGATTGTTTTCTCTATATTTTGTGATTCTAAATAAAATTGCTGGTATCTTCACATCGTTTTACATTCCTGCTGCTGTAGTCTGCATTGCTTTTGCATGGTGACGTATGAATAGTTAATACAATGGCAATTGTATTTTTGCTTAAGCTGATTTGCTGCTAAAAAACACTTATTATGGTAATGTAGGAAACAGCGGAGTCTAATTTTTTCAGATTTCTTTGATGAATAGAAAATTCAGAAGAACAGCATTTATCTCAAATAGAAATCTTTTGTAAAATGATGTCTTTATCATCACTTTTGTTCAATTTAAAGAATCCTTTCTAAAAAAATGTTTTTATTAATTTATTATTATTTATTCAAATTTTTTTTGGAAAATAAATTCTATAATTTTTCAAAAAATAGACTAAAAAAATAGACTCTAAGCTTTTGAATGGTATAGGGTATAATGTTGCGAAAGGTTTTTGTTTCACATAAATGCTGATTTTTGGATCCTTCTATTCATCAAGAATACTGAAAAATGTACTCATCTGTTTTAAATATTGATCATCAGCAAATCATCATATTAGAATGATTTCTGGAGGATGTGACACTGAAGACTGGAGTAATGATGCTGAAGATTCAGCTTTGATCACAGGAATAAATTACATTTGACAATAAATTCAAATAGAAAAGTTACTTTAAATAGTAAATATATTTCACAATTGCTTTTGCTGTACTTTGGATCAAATAAATGCAGGCTTGGTGAGCAGAAGAGACTTCTTTAAAAACATTAAAAATCTTATATTAAAAAATTGTAGACTGGTAGTCTATATTAATTACAGAAATGTTATATTGTAATGTTTCATATTATATTATAAAGTTATATGTGTGTGTGTGTGTGTGTGTGTGTGTGTGTGTGTGTGTGTGTGTGTGTGTGTGTGTGATTTCTGTCACCCTCACTTCTGAAAATATGGCTATGCCCCTGCACGTCTCCATTGAGTGAATGTGCAAATGTTTAATGTTAACAGGTTTTGCTGTTATTAAAACATTTAACAGCTTTTTATTTAAAAAAAGCTGAGACAAATTAATTCTTAATTTAAAAAACCAGTGTAATGCATTTATTATCAATATTTCAGAAACTGCATTTGAATATTACCAGTATTGAATTTAATGGATTTCAAGTCCTTTAAACACGACGGTCTAAAACGGTTTCATTTTATAAAACTTACACATTCAAAACATCATTATTACTCTGACATTTCTTTATGTAAATTAGTGTAAGTCGAATGGTAAGTGCATTAAGGACTTACATGATGTTATGTGCTGGGGGTGTGAATTTCAAAGGTGCTTGATTTAATAAAATGGTGCCGCATTGCTGCAGTAATTCAGGCAAAAGGAGCCCCAACTAAGTATTGAGTGCTGTACAGTCGTGGCCAAAATTTTTGAGAATTACATAAATATTGGAAATTGGAAAAGTTGCTGCTTAAGTTTTTATAATAGCAATTTGCATATACTCCAGAATGTTATGAAGTGTGATCAGATGAATTGCATAGTCCTTCTTTGCCATGAAAATTAACTTAATCCCAAAAAAACCTTTCCACTGCATTTCATTGCTGTCATTAAAGGACCTGCTGAGATCATTTCAGTAATTGTCTTGTTAACTCAGGTGAGAATGTTGACGAGCACAAGGCTGGAGATCATTCTGTCAGGCTGATTGGGTTAGAATGGCAGACTTGACATGTTAAGAGGAGGGTGATGCTTGAAATCATTGTTCTTCCATTGTTAACCATGGTGACCTGCAAAGAAACGCGTGCAGCCATCATTGTGTTGCATAAAAATGGCTTCCCAGGCAAGGATATTGTGGCTACTAAGATTGCACCTAAATCAACAATTTATAGGATCATCAAGAACTTCAAGGAAAGGGGTTCAATTCTTGTAAAGAAGGCTTCAGGGCGTCCAAGAAAGTCCAGCAAGCTCCAGGATTGTCTCCTAAAGAGGATTCAGCTGCGGGATCGGAGTGCCACCAGTGCAGAGCTTGCTCAGGAATGGCAGCAGGCAGGTGTGAGCGCATCTACACGCACAGTGAGGCCAAGACTTTTGGAAGATGGCCTGGTGTCAAGAAGGGCAGCAAAGAAGCCACTTCTCTCCAAAAAAAATAGCAGGGACAGATTGATCTTCTGCAGAAAGTATAGTGAATGGACTGCTGAGGACTGGGACAAAGTCATATTCTCCGATGAAGCCCCTTTCCGATTGTTTGGGGCATCTGGAAAAAGGCTTGTCCGGAGAAGAAAAGGTGAGCGCTACCATCAGTCCTGTGTCATGCCAACAGTAAAGCATCCTGACACCATTCATGTGTGGGGTTGCTTCTCATCCAAGGGAGTGGGCTCACTCACAATTCTGCCCAAAAACACAGCCATGAATAAAGAATGGTACCAAAACACCCTCCAACAGCAACTTCTTCCAACAATCCAACAACAGTTTGGTGAAGAACAATGCATTTTCCAGCACGATGGAACAACGTGCCATAAGGCAAAAGTGATAACTAAGTGGCTCGGGGACCAGAATGTTGAAATTTTGTGTCCATGGCCTGGAAACTCCCCAGATCTTAATCCCATTGAGAACTTGTGGTCAATCCTCAAGAGGCGGGTGGACAAACAAAAACCCACTAATTCTGACAAACTCCAAGAAGTGATTATGAAAGAATGGGTTGCTATCAGTCAGGATTTGTCCCAGAAGTTGATTGAGAGCATGCCCAGTCGAATTGCAGAGGTCCTGAAAAAGAAGGGCCAACACTGCAAATACTGACTCTTTGAATAAATGTCATGTAATTGTCGATAAAAACCTTTGAAACGTATGAAACATATATAAGTGCTTGTAATCACAGAAACAACTGAAACAAAGATCTAAAAGCAGTTTAGCAACAAACTTTTTGAAAACTGATATTTACTTTTCATGTTCATACTTTTCAGTTGGCCAAAATTTCTAAAAATCCTTTCTTTGTATTGGTCTTAATTTATATTCTAATTTTCTGAGATACTGAATTTGGGATTTTCCTTGGTTGTCAGTTATAATCATCAAAATTAAAAGAAATTAAGACATTTGAAATATATCAGTCTGTGTGAAATTAATGAATATAATATACAAGTTCCACTTTTTGAATGGAATTGGTGACAAACTTTTTGATGATATTCTAATTATATGACCAGCACCTGTATACAAAAATGTTGATTGGCCGAAAATTAATCAGAAAAGTGAGATTGATTATCTCTTGGCTAACTGCGAGTTGGTCAAACTAGTTTTTAAGACGCAGTCTTAACATAGTGGTTACTGGCCCCTGCTGAATCAGAGCAGAGCAAACATTCTTTGGCAGTAAGAGACCGCATGAAATGAGAAGCTCTGGTCCTTCTGATGAGGCTCTCATATTTGATTTGAACTACAGCAACATTCATTTTAATCAAATTCAGCATTGTGTCAATCACAGTCCTTAACCTTGAGCTCAAAGAAATCGTTAATTTTTCACAAGGCTAAAAACATGAATGTATTGTTCTGAGGACAGATCCTATCAGCTGATACTGGCTTGAGAAGATCGCACTGTTGAACTTGCACTTGCAAAAGTGTGAGATTGTTGTACAGACCTCAGGATTTATTTTTGCAGATAGAAAAGGAAGGATTGCACCAAATTGCTTGCAGGAGACATGCATATGATACATAAACATATTGACAGATTCTCCATCATATTTGCAAATTAAAAAACATGCCTCCCAAAAAAAAACTTTACAGAGGCTGTTCACGTGCTTTAGTGCAGCAACAGTGATTAACATATACACATAGTTGAAGTTAATATAAAAACGCAAGGCTGAATTTTAATGCAAACAAGAGTGTCATACCAATTTCTTGTATTATAGCCATATGCTGTAAATGCTGTGGCTATATTACGAAAAAAAAAGCTTTATAAATATATTGACACAAATTTAGTTTACACAGATAAATCCTAAAACACAAGCAACCTATTAAATTATTTTATAGTTAAAATACAGCTTCTAATGCCATTAATAGAAGATGATATTCATATTCACATTATATAAACTGCTCTGCACAATAATATGATGTACAGTGTAACATCCTTCAAGCATGTTCAGTAAAACAAATGTACTTTGTTTTGTGCACATTAACACAGAAGCTTCAATGAAGTTGGTCTAAAGGCACTGTGGATCAGATGCAGATGTCAGATGACTATACTGGTCCCACTTCGAGAATTTTTATCCTGCAGGACAGAAGAAGTGTAGTTATACATCAACATTAACACACCCACAAGATCAACAACACCCACTGAACAGAAGACAGGTGTGTGTGTGTGTGTGTCTGCACCAGTGTTGGGCAAGTTACTCTGAAAATGTAATCAAATTACTGATTACGCCTTTTAAAAGTAAGCACGTTACTGTTCTGATTACTTTATTTCAAAAGTAAATAGTTATATTACTAATTACGTTACTTTTTTCTCCATGAAATTTATGAAATCCCAGCATACGCTCCCAATAAATATTTATTAAAGCATCAACATTCACAGAACAGTTATTTTTAACTAAAGCAAGTGACTGCTGCGTGAATGGTTTAACATGGCAGAATGCCAGTAAAGAGCGCTGCATTTATAATCTCTAAATGACATCTCAGTTTATCACAATGTCATAAATCTCTGTTAGAACACACTAAATATATGCATAATAAATCTTTCATAATGTCTACAATTTGTGTTATGATGAGAGGATTTGTGAGCGTGCGAATTTAAGCACTGCATTGCTCAAGGCAGCAAACACATGTTATAGTCTAAATAGAAACTGCATTCACTTGCAACTGTTAATTGTTTATATTAGGTTATATTGCTTTTATGGAATAGATGAATAATTTATTTGTTTTAGATATTTTATGTTTATATATTTCTATTTTGTGAAAGTCCCATGAATACTTTTATCCTCCTGCATCCCGCACACACACAAGTCTCTGCACTCGCCCATCAAGTCTTCTCCAGCACTCGCGCTGCACTCTGTTGATTTGTGACATTCATGAGCACCAGACCAAACTCAGGGCAGCAGAAAGAAAATGGTGCAAATCAAAAGATCCGCCAGACCTGAGGGTGTATCGGTCTTTGCTTTCATCTTTCTCTGCTGAAGTCCATACTGCAAAATCTTCATACTTCCACAACAAGATCAACAGCATAATCTCATTAAAACATTAAATTCTCTCCTCTATCCCCCTCCAAAAGAGTTGTTTTCACCAGATATCGTTTCTTTCACAGTACAACGAACTGGATGCTAACCAGTCAGGTTTCAGGAGCCGCCATTCAATGGAGACTGCACTAGTCTCAACCATGGAAGCCCTACAAATTGCAAAAGCTGATTCCAAATCATCAGTTCTTATTCTGCTGGATCTATCTGCTGCTTTTGACACGCTCAATTATCAGATCCTTCTGTCTGCCCTCTCATCACTGGGCATCACATGGGTTCCACTTTGCTGGTTTGAATCCTATCTTATTGATAGGTCGTTCAGGGTGGCTTGGGGAAGGGAGGTATCTAAAGCACATCACCTTGTCACTGGGGTTCCTCAGGGATCAGTTCTTGGACCCCTCCTTTTCTACATATACACGACATCACTGAGTCCCATCATACAGGCACATGGATTCTCCTACTATTGCTATGCTGATGATACACAGCTCTATCTTTCATTTCAACCAGGTGATTCAACGGTAGCTGCACGGATCTCAGGCTGCCTGGCAGACATCTCGGCATGGGTTAAAGAATATTGCTGACAGCTCAACCTGGCAAAGACTGAGCTTCCGGTTTTCCCTGCCACTCCAATTCTTATGATTCGTATAATTTCTCCATCCAGCTAGGCTCTTCTACAATTTCCCCATCAACTTGGGGAAGAAATCTTGGTGTAACCTGTGATGATCAGCTGACTTTCAAAGACCACATTGCAAAGACTGCCCAATCTCGCAGGTTTGCATTGCACAACATCAGAAAGATCAGGTCCTTTCTAACGGAGCATGTTGCACAACTTCTTGTCCAGGTCCTTGTCATTTCTAGGCTCGACTACTGGAATGCTCTTCTGGCTGGACTTCCATCAAACACAATCAAACCTCTACAAATGATTCAGGATGCAGTAGCATGTCTGATCTTCAACAAACCCAAAAGAACCCATGTTACACCTCACTTTATCTCCTTGCACTGGCTACCGGTTGCGGTACATATCAAATTCAAGACATTGATGCCTCTCATATAGACAGCCACAGGCTAAGCCCCTGCATACTTCCACTCACTATTACGAATCTACTTCCCCTCCAGAAGTCAGAGATCTGCTAATGAGCGACGCCTTGTGGTACCATCACAGAGAGACTCAAAATCACTTTCCAGAACATTCTTGCTCATCATTCCTGGCTGGTGGAATTATATTCCCACCCCTATCCAGAATGCTGAATCATTGACCATTTTCAAGGGACAGCTGAAAACTCATCTCTTTCGAAACTACATGGCTTCATTGTAAAAACAAAAACAAAAAAACTCATTTATTCCTTCTTTTGCTAGCTTGTACTTATTTGAACAATGTCGAAAACTTTGTATGACAAGCACTTCCTGTGTCTGTTTGCCTCTTTAAGAAGAATCGCTTTATGTATCCCCCAATTGTAAGTCGCTTTGGATAAAAGCTTCTGCAAAATGACTAAATGTAAATGTTGTGTCGGGTCTTGCAGGAGCTGATCTCTAATCCACTGGCACTTGACTTGAGTGTGCATGTGCTACATCCTTTTTACAATCTCTAGATTTTAAAACACTGCAATGTAACATGGCAGTAATACATAGAGACCTCAGCTTGTAACTATACATACTCTGATTACTATTTTGAAAATTATAAAACATTAAATTACCCCGTTACTAAAAAAGTAAACAAATTACAGTTACGCCTTACTAAGTAATTTGTTACTGCCTAACACTGGTCTGCACACAGATGTAGACCTCAGTGATTATGAACTGTGTGGTTATATAGGTACAGAGGGGTCCAAACATCAGACGCTACCTTGTTGCATTATTTTTTTTATCAGAATACAGAAAACAGTTAAACTTAGAATGTTGAATTCATAAATATCAAAATTTGTATTGTATATTTGTAATTGCACTAGAACTACATGAACTAACCCTGATGATCTTGTTCTCCATCAGGATCTGAGATGATCCAAAGATTTTGACTGGAAGAAGAACATCTGACCTTATCCTGTGACTTAAATGATCAATTACTTTCTGACAAATTAATTTGATCTCATTACAGCTCTGTATTCTCATAATTTATCATTGTTCCTTCCAGTTTCAAACAAGAAAGTTTCCAACTTTTCACATTATTGAAGTGGTTTCAGATCTCATAACACCAGAACGTCCAACATTTTAGTTTAAAATGGTGTGATCAGATGAGATTACCAACGTTAAAAAGGCAAAATTTTGTTAGTGTTAGCACAATCAGACAGACAGCTTTCAATGCTTAAATAAAAAACTAAACTGCAACTCTTACAGAGAAACGTTCAGGCCGCTTCATCGGCTTCTTTCCGGGCTCATACTCAGTGTAACTGGATGGATGATTGGACCAGCTGCCTCCCCGACCTCCTCGAGCACCTCCACGTCTGCTGTCCTCATCATTAGCTGAGCCCCATGAACCGCGGCGGGGCAAAGGAGAATAATGGTCTCGTCTGGATGGGCCCCGGCGATCATCGGCCAGCAGATCATCCCTGGAACGCGAGCGAGGACGGTGTTCTCCAGACTGGCTCCGGGTGTCCAGGACATCTTCCTGACTGTAGCTGCGTGGAATTGCCTGACGATAGATGTGGCGGTCATTGCGGTGGGAGGCACCGTAAGTGGATGAGCCACTGGAGTAGGCTTGTGGGCGTCCTCCTCGTGAGCCGGGCAGTACCCTTCGTGTGTTGGGACCATCGTCCAGGCCGGAGAGCATGCTAGGAGGGCCAGCAGAGTAAGGCACATGATGCGGCATGTGTTGGGGAGGAGGAGGCATGTGCTGCAGTGGGATGGCAGGCTGTGGCTGTAACAGTGGGCCGGTGACGTCCATGCCACGCATCTGACTCTCCAGATAGTCCAGCATTTGGTTGGTCCCATGAGCACTGCCATTACCATAAATGCTGGAAGGAGGCATGTTACTGTGCATGGATACCATCTGTGGAGGAGGCAGCGGGACAGGTGTCATCGCACCTTTGCCTGATGCTGAGCCTGATGTGGGAAAACAGAGAGCTTATAACTGGCATCTGTCCTCAAATGGCTTTTTAATATACATTTAATTATAAAAACACACACTTAAGTTACAATTTTTGTTAAAAACATTAAACCTATAACGCTACTGAACATATCTGACAGATGATTTTTCTCCTCCAAGGCCTCCAAATTATCAAAACTTTGATGAAATTAAATAGTGCTTTATAAATAAAATGTTCCATTTAAAAAATATATTCCAGATTATTATGTTAGGGTTTACAGGGTTAAATTCTAGATACATCAACCATTCAATTTCTCATTTATTACTCTTGTGAAATACATCACATTTTCTGACCTGCGTACAGCATGGGATTCATCTTGTAAGAGGAGCTGTGGTTGCTCATCGGCGCGTAGATTGGCTGTCCATTCATCCACGGCGTCATGGCCTTCTGCGCCTCCTTCATCAGCCTGTGCTGCATCACCGCTAAACAGACATAATAGAGCATTATGGCAAGTGCCTTTATCTATGTGTTCAATGAAAGAAGCTGATAGTTTTTGTGTTTGAACCTTTCTCGGGGCAGCAGCAGGTTTGAGGGCAGCAGGGGCAGCGCACATAACAGCAGCACTTCTGCGGGCAGCACTGACAGCAACAGATACAGAAGAGGATGATGAGTGCCAGCACACCGAGGATGATGAGGAGAACAGTCAACCAGTCTAAAAAAACAAAACACAACAAACATTCAGACAAGCACTGATGATTAGGCTGTTTATCGGTTCAAGATGATATGGCTCCATTCATCTACACAAATCAATCCAGGATTTTCACTGAAGTCCTATAATCATGTGTGGTGATTTATAAGCATCTGTATCTGTATATGTAATTGAGTATGAGTTTGCTTCTATTTTGAATGCAATTAAAGTTTTAACATTTATGATTTTTTGTCGTTGTGTTAAAGGGTTTTTGTTCTCTGGAGTTAAATGAACACATTCATGTTAGTTATCAGTTAATTAACTTACGGTACACTATAAGTTTCATCTCTTGGTCTGAATCTCCAACTGTATCTCCAGGTGCTTCCACAGAGCAGAAATACATTCCGTTATCCCACCACATCACCTCGTTGATGATCAGATCAGCCTCTGATTGAACACATACAGTCAGCAGAATAAAAAAAAAAAAAACAATAACACACACACGCACAAAATACTTTTACCCCATCACAGGGAACTACATTAACCTTTCCACTGTTGGCACTTGCGCGACTAACTTTTTCAAAAAACATAATTTGGTTGCACAAATTTTTTTATAGTAAGCCGCTCTGGATAATAATGAAACTGTATTGCATACAGATGTGCTTTTTATACTTGCCATCTTTTAAACCACATGCCTTCTTGTTTTATTTCTTACAGTACACACAGTGCATTGCTCTGTCTTGGTAGCTTAACCCTGGGCCGTAGCTGGGGTTAGAGGGGCCCTGGTGCAGGTTGTACAGTGGGCCCTGTTTGAAATGGTTTAATTTGTACTTTATGTTCGTTCTTTTATTTATTTGTGCTATTTACACAATGTTTCCTTTTTTTTTTTTTTAAGTTTGTAGGTGTCCAGAAACTAATTTAAAATAGCACTGCATAGTCTTCACTGTAAAATAAAATACACAAACCAAAATGTATTCAGACACCTTCAACATTTCTCACATTATCACATTAAACTGTGTCAGAACAAACTCCTCTTGATAATGTCAGATAACTTTGATAGAAAGATATGTAATGGAATCAACCAAAACTTCAGACAACTGTCAGTATGACATTTACACAACTATCAATACTTTGTTGAACAATTACCAAGCAATGCTTAATTTTGTTCAGTCTGTGGTTTGAAAAGGTTGCATTAGCAATTAAAGAAAGAAACACTTAAGTCACACATGGTCAGGTCCCTAATTTAATATATATATATATCAATTTCACTGGTAGTCTCCAGTATGAAGGATATTTCACAGTTCGCGGTATTTTGCTATACTCACTTACATAAATGAACTAGTGTCCTGCACCCATCAGAAAAAAAAAATCAATTATATCTGATTGTGAATAAATTCTTGTTAAAACTGCAAAGTAATTAAATCAAGAGCAGTGATTTACTTACATTTTCTTGGATTAACATTATAGACACTGACAGCAGAGCTAGTAAATTAGGCACTTTAAGAGACAATGCATCCATTATAAGGATACACATCCGATTTCTTTCCCTTAAGACATAACCGCAGACCTTTTTGAACACACTTTCCAAGACGGGTATTTTGACATGTTTAGTACGTATTTGTCGGTACAAAAGCAAGAAGACTTTGAAGACGTCTCTGCGTGCGCCCTGAACACCAGAACACCGCGGTACTGAATTAAGCTCTTTCGCATACTTTTCTGTTTGTTTAAACTGCAAATAAATTTGTATTTGTTCGTTCAGGTGCAGGAAGACGCGAACGTCCTGAAGGAGAGCTCGGTTCAGTGTTGCTGTCGGTGAGACGCGGCTCTCTCGTGCACACCGAACACAGCGCGCAAGCAGCTGCTCAGTTCAGCTTTACTGCATTGCGGGGCTGAAGCCAACTTGATGTGTTGAATGCTCAGAGCACGTTATAAAATTTATTTTTTAAAATACACATTTCTGTTTTAATAAATGCTCATAGTAAATCATAGCATATTTCCTAAAACATAAGGTAGGTACAAAAATAATCAGTGATACATTTGCGACCTCATAAAAATTAGGGTCGCAATGTCATTTCAAAAGGTCGCATATGCGACCAACTTTTTGGCTAGTTTGCAGGAGGAGTGAAACTGCCTACTGGTACCATTATTTTGTATATTAATTTTAAACAATTTTCAATTCATGATATCCTGTAATTTGAGATTCAATCATCACGACAATGCCTCTAATATTTTATATATTGCCCAGCTCTACTTTACAATAGTGTAAAAAAATCTAAATTAGCAGCAGGCACTTTTCATTCATAATTATATTGAAAACTGTGAGTGTCGGGCATCTCACACAAGGATTGTGTTAATGCTAGTTTTCTATTGCTCAAGTGTTATTCTAGCTCACTTAAGTTCATTATCACTCAGTTTTGACTAGTTCCATATCAGTCAGGTTTGATTCTGGTTCACAATTGCCTAGGTTTGATTCTAGTTTACTATAGTTCATGTTCTTTTATGGTTCAGTTTTTCACGGTTGGATAATATTATGGGTTTTGAGTAACAGATCGGATCATTTTTCAGATCAGCAATAAAAATATCAATTTAACTATGCTTTCCATTTATTAAAACTAAGCACTTTTTTGATATCACAGCAAAAACTACAAATCTAACTAAGAAAGTTCAAGCATGAATAAAGACACTTGAACAGCCAGCCACACTGATAAATTGTGGATTAAACGTGGAGTTATGTTCTGTATGCTAAATATGAAAACAAGCGTATGTGCACCTATAACTGTGCTTTGTATCTGCTGATTGCTGATCGAGATTTACATGCTTGGCCGACTGTCCCTGTATACTCTCATTAATTTAGTTCTCGAACGAGATATATCAGTTCATTCAACTCGTTCACAAACGGGAATATCGTATTTGTTCACTACATTCAACAAATCACATGCTCCGTCACATCTTAACCTTTAATCACTCTTTGGGGTCAAAATGACCCCAATGGACTTTTCCTTCATTTTTTAAAAGTGTTACCTTCATCGCAGGGGCATGAAACTCGGTGACTTTTCCTAAATAATCTATCTAAACATGCACAAAAAAAACGTACTCGGTTACTAAACGTAACCTCGGTTCTCTCTAGAAGAGCGAACGAGTACTGCGTCTTAGCTAAGACGCTACGGGAAAAGTCTCTTTTCACGAAATACTAAAGCAAAAAATTATCCTTAATTTTGTATTTTTGTAAAGCGCATTTGCAGCAGTACACAGCCATAGGCGAGACGGCTCGCTCGCTCATTGGCTTGTTCTGCGGCAACTGCACAGCCTATCGAGCGCAGGCTGATGCAACATCAGACCAATAAGGGCGCTTCGCACCCTTCTTGCCACTTCCCGCCGAAACGGGTGTGGCCCAACCTATAAAAGGAGCTCGAAAAGGCTGACTCACCTGATTTATTTAATCGCCGAAGCGAACCAGAGTGAATCGTACGCACGGCAGAGAACGCAGTACTCGTTCGCTCTTCTAGAGAGAACCGAGGTTACGTTTAGTAACCGAGTACGTTCTCTTACGAGAGCTCTCTCATACTGCGTCTTAGCTAAGACGCTACGGGAACCCGATGTACAACGCCGTGCGCGCAGGGATCACACACCAATAAACCTGAAGCAACGCCCAGGATTTACAGTGCACAGTCACCTGAGGGACTCACAGAGACCGGGACAGAAAAGGGGGAAAGACCTCCATCCCATATCTAGCAGCATCCGTAGATGCGGCAATATGACATCACACAGCCGAGGCAAGGCCTGACCAATGTGCAATGCGGGTCTTACGCAATACTGCCCATATAACAGTCGGCAGCGCATAGCGCTCATGAATTCCCCTCAGAATTCCCCTCAGGGCCCTGATTCTTCTATACCGACAGCAGCCTTGCTTGCAAGGCGGGAACCTCCAGGTTATAGAACCTGATAAATGTAGACGGCGAGGCCCAACCCGCCGCCATACATATATCCTGCAAGGAGATCCCAGTAGACCACGCCCACGACGAGGCGACGCCTCTTGTGGAGTGTGCTCTGACGCCCAACGGGCACTGAAGGCCCCTGGAAGCGTAAGCTAACGCTATGGCGTCAACTATCCATCTGGATAGAGTCTGTCTCGAAACAGCCATTCCTTTGGAACGTCCACCGAACGAGACAAATAGCTGCTCCGTCTGCCGAAAGGCAGCAGAGCGAGACACATAAGCTCTTAAAACCCTGACAGGGCAAAGAAGACTCAAGTCTCCATCCTCCCCTGACACCGGCAGGGCAGACAGGGCAATAACCTAACCCGAAACGGTGTGTTGAGGGATTTGGCACATAACCGTGCCTAGGTTTGAGTATGACCCTTGAGTCATTGGGCCCAAACTCCAAGCACGACTGGCTCACCGAGAGCGCGTGCAAATCACCCACACGCTTCACAGAAGCGAGAGCCAACAAGAATACTGTCTTGAACGACAGATGCTGAAGGCTAACCGATTGGATAGGCTCAAAAGGGGGACCCTTCAAGGCCTCCAAAACCGCCGCGAGGTCCCACATAGGGACTGACGGAGGTCTGGGAGGATTCAGCCTCCTAGCTCCTCTGAGGAACCGGATGACTAAATCGTTCCTTCCTATTGACTGACCGGGCGCCGTTTCAGAAAACGCCGCGATGGCCGCCACATAAACTTTGAGCGTGGATGGGGCTCTGCCCTTATCCAACAGCTCCTGTAGGAAGGAGAGGACCTCCGTCACCTCACAACTAAGGGGTGAATAACCTCGAGCTGTGCACCAGCTGGAGAACACCGACCACTTAGAGGCATACAGACGTCGTGTCGACGGAGCTCTAGCCTGAGTGATGGTATTTAGCACTCCCACTGCGAGATCAGCGGGTAACCGTTGAGTGCCCATACATGGAGGGACCACAACTCCGGTTGAGGGTGCCAAATCGAGCCCCCAGCTGTTCGCTGTCCAAGGTGCTAGAGCCGCAACACAGCTCTGATCGACCTTGAAATGCAGCCGGCCAGACGCCCACGCTCTGCGCGGCACCCAAGCCTTCAGCCAGAACTGCAGGGGGCGCATGCGGAGCAGGCCCAGCCGCAGAACCGGAGATGCTGAGGCCATGAGACCCAGCATCTTTTGACAGTGTTTGAGCGACACAGTCGCGCCGCTGCGGAAAGAACTCGCTGCGCGCTGAATGCCCATCGTGCGCTGTGGTGACAGTCGCGCCGTCATGGAACACGAGTTCAGAACTATACCCAGAAACAGGATCGTCTGACTGGGGTTCAGCGAACTCTTCGCCCAATTGACACTGAGGCCGAGCTTCTCGAGGTGATCGAGTAAAACGGCCCTGTGGTCCACGAGCTCCGCTCGTGATTGGGCCAGAACCAGCCAGTCATCCAAATAATTCAGCACTCGTATGCCTCTGAGTCTGAGAGGAGCGAGCGCTGCATCCATGCACCTCGTAAACGTACGAGGAGCTACGGACAAGCCGAATGGCAGGACTGCAAACTGGTATGCCTGGCCCTCGAAGGCGAATCTCAAAAACCGCCTGTGGTTTGACGCTATCTGTATTTGAAAATACGCGTCCTTCAGATCTATTGACATGAACCAGTCCCCTCCGCGAATCTGCGCGAGGAGCTTCCTGGTCGTGAGCATTTTGAAACTGCGTTTCATCAATGCCTTGTTCAGCTGTCTTAGATCCAGTATGGGCCTGAGACCCCCGTCTCTCTTGGGCACCAGAAAGTATCTGCTGTACAGCCCCCCCTCACTTTGAGCTTGAGACACAGGCTCTACAGCCCCTTTGCTCAACAGTTTTGATATTTCGGCCCGAAGTATGTGTGCTACTTCTGTTTTGACCGTAGTTTCAACGCGCGCTGAGAAGCGCGGTGGGCGTCGAGAAAACTGTAGCGAGTAGCCTCTCTTTATAATGCCTAGCACCCAATCCGAAACCCCTGGAAGCGCTGACCATGCATCTGCATGAATGGCTAAGGGCTGGATGTGACACGCGCTCTGTTGACTGGGCAACGGCGGCGCTCGAGTGTGCTGCGCATCTGAGGCGGGGAGCGCGCTGATCACAGCGGGCAGATCGCTCATCCTCGACCCCGTTCCGGCGCTTAACCGACTGGAGGGAGGCTGAGCGGGTCCCGTGGGACTCAATATATCTACGAGTAACCGTGGGCTGCATGTGTGCACTTTTACCACTTCCAACTCGCCGTCTGCCTGTGCAGAATGTACGTGCACGGGCCTCGTTTTTACAGAAGCCCCGCGCCGTAAGTGACATAGTGTATGTGGGCACTGGGAAGTGGGCACATTTACTATGCGGCGCGCTCGACCGATCTGTGTCGATCTTATGTGCGCCAGCCCTGTGTGCAGGGCTGTGCTTACATGCGGGGATGGGCACTGGGTAGTGGGCATCGTCACTGCATTTAAAGCACCATCGGCCGTGGCCAGACGAGCGTGCACGGGTTTCGTTTTTACAGAAACCACATGACGCGTGTGACATAGTAATTGTGGGCACTGAGGGGTGGGCACGTTTACTATGTAGTGTGCGCGACCGACTTGAGTCGACATTATGAGCGCAGGCCCTGTGTGTAGGGCTGTGCTTACATGTGGAGATGGGCACTGAAGAGTGGGCATCGTCACAACATTTATAGCACCATCGGCCGTGGCCGGAACACCAAAAAAAACACTGTTTTTGTGAAACATCTGGGTAGCCGTGATAACGGCTTTTGTGTGCAGGCAAGCGGGGCAAGCGGGCACTCGTGCAGGCTTGCGCATTGCAGAAGACACTGAGGCAGTCGCAACTCTTGGAACTGCAACAGCGGCGCGCTTGGGTGAGAGCTCGGCCGCAGCGGAACTCGAACACCGGCGCTTTCCCAGCAGTGCTAGGATGCTTTCGGGGCTTCTGGCTTCACCGCAAACCTCTGCCGCGGCTCCCGCGGCGCGGGGCGACGGCTCGAAGAGCGAGAACGGGGTCCCGAGCTGCGTTGCTGACGCTGTCGTGATGGCGCAGCAGGAGGCGGTGGGCGTGACTGAGAGCTCTGTGGGGCCGGTCTAGAGCGGCTAGCTGCAGAACTGGAGCGCTTCGGCAAGAAGTGCTTGAACGCCTGTGAAGCTTACTGGTCCTCGGAGAATCTCTCCACAAACTCGTTGACGGAAGATCCAAAGAGGCCGGCAGGAGTTAGCGGAGCGTCAAGAAACGCAGCGCGCTCAGAGTCCTTGATGTCAGAAAGCGTCAGCCACAAATGCCTCTCAGCCACCGTAGCGGAAGCCATAACCCGTCCCATGGCCTGTGCAGCGGACTTAGTAGCGCGGAGGGAGAGATCCGAAGCACTCCTCAGATCCGCGAGACAGATCGCTTCAGGTCCCATCTCATCCAGCTTGCGGAGAAGATCGCCCTGGAAAATCTGTAGCGTCACCATGGTGTGTAACGCAGACGCAGCCTGCCCAGCAGCAGAGAATATCCGTGCGAGCAGCGATGACGTCATGCGGCAGGCTTTGGATGGCAACGCCGCCTTAGTCCGCCGTCCAGCAGAGGGCGGGCAAAGGTGCGCTGCTATAGCCTGTTCCACCGGCGGAAGTGACAGGTAGCCTCTGTTCTTAGCACCGTCCAGTGTGGAGAATGCTGACGAAACAGATGAGCGGATTCTCGCCGAGAATGGAGCGTCCCAAGCCTTCGCCACTTCTTCGTGAAGCTCAGGAAGAAAAGGGGCGTGTTTTGAGCTTGAGGAAGAGCGCTCATCCGGAAGATAGCTACCATCCAGCCGGGAACGTGAAGGGGGCGCTGGTGCAGACCACTCGAGTACACGCATCAGCTCCTTATCGATATCCCCCCGTCTGCTGGGCCTCTGAGCAGCGGGCGCGAGATCCACGGAGCTCGCCCAACCCTCACTGCCCGAAGCAAGCAGAGAGCACGTGTCTTCTTCCTCCGACGCGGGCCTGAGATCCACTTCCTCCTGAGATCCACTTCCTGCCGACGCGTCGGCAAGCAGCGGACACTGAGCATCGGGAAGCGATGCAGGGGACGGCAGTGGAAGGCGGCGGTGCCAGCGGCTTCAGGATGGCTCGTCCTGCTGATATGCTCTTCCAGACGGCGCTTGCTTCCTCGTGATCCAGCGATCCGTGAGCTTCGCTGAAGAGATGAAAAATCAGGTGAGTCAGCCTTTTCGAGCTCCTTTTATAGGTTGGGCCACACCCGTTTCGGCGGGAAGTGGCAAGAAGGGCGCGAAGCGCCCTTATTGGTCTGATGTTGCATCAGCCTGCGCTCGATAGGCTGTGCAGTTGCCGCAGAACAAGCCAATGAGCGAGCGAGCCGTCTCGCCTATGGCTGTGTACTGCTGCAAATGCGCTTTACAAAAATACAAAATTAAGGATAATTTTTTGCTTCAGTATTTCGTGAAAAGAGACTTTTCCCGTAGCGTCTTAGCTAAGACGCAGTACGAGAGAGCTCTCGTAAGAGAACTGGGCTTGATTTGGTTGTTCTAAAGGTGTGTAAAAAAAAATTTACCCTTTAAGGTCTTTGGGGTCAAAATGATCCCACTTTGAAAATGAATGGGAAAATGCAAAAAATGACTTTTTAAAATTTTGTTTGTCAACAAAATAAAACTAAATCCATTATAAATCTGAAAATTTCTACAAATAAACCAAGATCTGGTCCTAGAGCATAAATAAAAAGTAGAACTTTGTATCTCATACACACACACACACACACACACACAAACACACACATGTATGTGACTGCAACAGAGAGCATTTTTACAGAAATTGGCAAATAAAATTAACTAAACTGGCATAAATCTAAACATTTTTACATTTAATTCAAGGTCTGGTCCTAGAGCATAAACCCAAAGTGGAACAAACTTTCTATCTCATACACACACACACACACACACACACACACACACACAAACACACACGTATGCCACTGCAACAGAGAGCATTTTTATAGAAATTGGCAAATAAAATCAACTAAACTGGCACAAATCTGAAAAATGTCACATATGCAACATGGAACAAGCTTGTCCCTGAAATAAATAGTGTGTGATTACAATCATGTCATAGTGGTGACTTGTAATGTTTTTTTCAAATGTATGCATAATAATTTGCAAAAGCAGATAATTCAAAATATATTAGAAAACAACAACAAATTCTAACTCTGACAAAACTACAGATTTTTTATGTATTTCAAAATGTTTAAATAAATATTCACAAAATATATATCATAAAGTTGTGAGGAGAAGTTGAAGCATCAAGAAAAATGAAGTGAAAATGAATGAGTCTCTATAGCACTCTATTGGATACATGTGGCCATTGCACTTTAATTCCTTACCCATAAGAAATAAAGTTTTTTGACTAACCTTTAGATGGCAGTATTCTATCCCTAACACATAGAGCAATGTCCAGAAACTATTTAGATTTAATTAAGATCATCATTTAAGTGATTTTTTCTTTAAAAAATCATTTTTCATGAGCCAATTTACGGCCTATTTATGTAATTGTGCAGTAAATAGGTAAAAAACTTCAACATTTCCACAAAAACACAGCATAAATGTATAGTTGAGAAGTAAATAAAAAAAAATGATATATAGTTTTCCATATATAAAAAGTTTATTTCCTTATGCAATCGCTTTTTAAAAGTTTGGGGTCAAAATGACCCCAAAGACCTTAAGTGTTGTCCTTTTTTAGGAGTGATTAAGTTACTCTTTGACAGGATGAAACTGCTGTGGAGGGAGGAACTTCAGGGAATGAGAAAAATGAGTCAGTGGATTACATGAACGAAAACGATTCGTTCACCTAAAATGTTCATTCACGAACGAACCATCACTAGTACAATTCCTTATAGCCTATATTAAATATTTGGAATATTTTCATATTTTATTGGGTTCTTTGATAAGGTTACAATACGAATGTCTAAGTAGCAACGTAACTTCCGTGATGTCCCCAATGCGCGGGGCGGGTCAAAATTTTTTACTTTATTTGCGGGGCGGGCCAAATAATTTCAGAAAAGCGGTACCCGCGGGTTGGAAAAAAAGCTGACCCGCGCATCACTAGTGCACTGTATAAATGTAATCTAGATTAATCTTTGTCAAAGCTGTGATTTTTTGTTTGATTAGCATTACAGCAGCAGGTATTTATAGGCTGCTGTCCAATCTAATGATACACATCCGATTTCCTTCTCAGAAGTTTCCATTATTAAGACTTAAGACATAACCGACTGCGTTTATCAGATTGATTGTCAAGATGGGTATTTTGTCAATTTTAAATGTCTATTCAAATGGAAGGAGATGCGAAAGAAGGGCACCTCAGCCAATGAGGGCAGAGGTGCAGTGGCCACTGCCCCTGTGCTCTTAGTGGCTTAGGTGCCCTTCTTGACCCCCCCCCCCCCCCCCCCCACTAAACGTGATCAAGTGATTAAAATAAATATAATATACACATATACATTGCACACGTATATATACACACATATACACACACACCCATACATATATACAGATACATATATATGGCTGAGCAATGACTGCCCTACCCAGTGATTTCAGCCACTGTCCGTTCAACCCTTACAGGTTTGACTAGTCTGCTATCGCACTGATTTGATTCTAGTTCTTATTGCTCAGGATTGCATACATTTACATCTGTCTGTTAAGGTCAGATGCTCGACTATTAGTCCGGCAGCATTCTTCATACAAAAATTTATAATAATACAGTAATACAAAAAGGTACAGTCTAATTTTTTGCATGTCATCAACTCACTGTTCTGAATGAAGATTTTGCGATCTCTGTACTCAACACCCAGCACCGCCTCATTAGATCCCAGCTTCTGAGCCACTGTTCGGACGGTGCGTTGCGAGTCCACGCAGTCATTGGCAGGGTCTCGACCAAGCTGAAGGGAAGACTGATAAGCTACAGAACAACAACAACAACATGCCCATTAGCACTGGATGGGTTGTGTTGATGTGATGGCAATGACAACAATGCCACAACTCACAACATAAAAGATAAAACATAAACATGTGGTTGTAATACAGGAGTGAGTAGTTCAATCCAACACGTTTTTTTATTTGTACTCTAGCCACAGATCTGGATTGTGAATCTGCACACATGAATCTATTTCTGTTTTCCCCACCACTTTATGAAAAAGCTCATGACAGTGATGCATCTAATAAAAAGAAGCATCTCCAGCATCTCCATCACAGAGCATCCTATTCAGATACACCAAGGTCTGCGAAACATACAGGAAACACTTTCACACAGACATAATAAATGACAATGATATGTTGAAGTGCTACCTGTGGAGTAATAGTCCAGAACAGGATCTTTGCAGAAGGATTTGTATTTCCAAGTGACCAAAACATTCTGCTGCTGAGCTGAGGTGGAGTAATCACAGCGCAAGGTGATAGATGCAAAAAGAGTTGTACGCTTCTCTGTTTCAGAGAGGGTGACCTGGATAGACAGAATCCCTAAAAGAATGGAAGCGAAAGTGTGTGTGTGTGTGTGTGCGCGCGTGTGAGAGAGAGAGAGAGAGAGAGAGAGAGAGAGAGAGAGAGAGAGTTGATAACACATAAACTCAGGCTGCCAAACCTGTAAAACTGGAAATGAGACAAAGAGCAGGAAATATTTTACTGGTTCCAGACAAATTAAGTATCAGTGTCCAACAAGTTTGTAAAGAATATTGTAAAGAAAGAATAAAAAATTAATTATTCTTTATTGCTTTTTAAAACATCTTATTCTTTCAATATCTGTACATGTTTTCAAACGGATTTTCGTCAATAATCATTGGTCACGTGACCGAAACGGAAGCGTTCAGGTGACACTTTTACAGGTTTCCATTGATCTACCTTCAAAATGTTATTGTATTACTGGCTATTATCGCCTGTGTGTATGAGATGTTCTGTTTGAAGATCAGGCTCACCTGAGGTCAGTAGAATCAGAAGCAGCGCAAACACGATCATCCCTCTCATGGTGATCTAATGAAACTCCAGAAACCTTGAAACGAAACCAGCGCGAGTGTAACTATGATGAAAGTGACGGATGAGCAGCTCAGTCAAAACTGCCTTTTATCTAAGAAGTTTTAACTTTTAGCTGTGTCTTTCCCAGAGGCCGGTTTGTGTTTTATTTGCTCTACTCTTCCTCTCCCCTCTTCATCAAACTCCGAAGTGCGTGAGATGCTCCGCCTTCGCAGGATTTCCTAGTGTACACCTGGCGCCTCATGTATAAAACTTTGCATAGATTTCATCCTTAAAGTGTGCGTACGCACATAAGGCAGAATTTGCGTACGCACAAAAGTTTTCAGATTTATAAAACCGTACGTAAGCCAGAACCTGCGCAAGGTTCACTTTATAAAACACAATTATCTGAATATGAGTCATTCTACGAAACGGGTGCTGTTTGGGTCCGCAACATTTGATGAGATGCATAAGGCACAAACATGTCCCAAAATGTGTTTACAAAGTTTAAATGTATTCATGCAAGTGTTCTTGTTAACATGATATATGATAAAAATATATTTTTTTAAAGAATAACATACTATTTTAATCATTTTGTTTTAGTTCATAGCCAAGTTCACATGTCCGTGTTGACCAACATGACATTTTCATGTAAAATATCACCAAATAAGCTATGTATTTTTTTTTTACATTTATTATTTTCAGGATTTTGTGCGTGTCCCTTTTCACATAAGATATATTTTATTCAAAATGAAACTTATTTTTTGTAAATATTTTGTTATTTGTGTGCGTCCCTCAGTTTGACTTACCACCCCGTCACACTAACTTGTTGTATCTATAAATAATGTACTGTTGCTTTAAATGACACCAGAGAGCGGAAGTGCAGCATTGTAGTCTTCTTTGCCGCCAAGAACAAAAGCAGGCAAGTACTGACATTCCTCTGCATTCTATATTTGTTGATTTTTCATATTAGGCAGGTTCCGTCAAGCTTAAACCAACCACCCTGTCATGCAAAATAGAAAGGGAAAACTGATTTTTATTTTTTATTTTACATTATTAATGCAAAAATATATATATTTTAGATAGAATGCATGTATGCTAGGTGAGGAACTTGACCACATGGGAGATCTGCGGCCATTTTGGGCTGAAATTTTCCACCCGTCACATGTTTTATTGTGATGGGGTGGTAGGGGATGTGACGGGGTGGTTCTGCTTCCCATTTGAATGTGTGGAAATCAAGGATTATAATATAGGCTAATCATTTTTTTTCTGTTAACTTAACCCTGTTCTGTTCATTCTCTCACTCACTATATCACTCAAACACTTATTACTCACTATCATCATCTCTTTAACTCACTCAGTCACTGTCACTCAATCACTATCTCTTTCAATCTCTTACTCACTCACTCACTCACTCACTCACTCAATCACTGTTACTCACTCACTATCTCTCTCACTCACTCAACCACTGTCACTCAATCACTATCTCTAGCACTCACTCTCTCACTCACTCACTCTCTCACTCACTCACTCACTGTTACTCACTCACTATCTCTCTCTCTCACTCACTCACTGTTACTCACTCACTATCTCTCTCTCTCTCTCTCTCTCTCTCTCTCTCTCTCACTCACTCACTCACTCACTCACTGTCACTCAATCACTATCTCTAGCACTCACTTAATCAGTCACTCACTCACTCACTCTCTCACTCACTCACTCACTGTTACTCACTCACTATCTCTCTCTCTCTCTCTCTCTCTCTCACTCACTCACTCACTCACTGTTACTCACTCACTATCTCTCTCTCTCACTCACTCACTGTTACTCACTCACTATCTCTCTCTCACTCACTCACTCACTCACTGTTACTCACTCACTATCTCTCTCTCTCACTCACTCACTCACTCACCATCTCTCAGTCAGTCACTCACTCACTCACTCACTCACTCACTCACTCACTCACTCACTCACTGTTACTCACTCACTATCTCGCTCTCTCTCTCTCACTCACTCACTCACTCACTCACTGTTACTCACTCACTATCTCTCTCTCTCACTCACTCACTGTTACTCACTCACTATCTCTCTCTCACTCACTCACTCACTCACTCACTCACTCACTGTTACTCACTCACTATCTCTCTCTCTCTCTCACTCACTCACTCACTCACTCACTCACCATCTCTCAGTCAGTCACTCACTCACTCACTCACTCACTCACTAACACATACTTGGTGTTAAATGAAGAATGTTACATTTTATAACGTGCAGATAGATCTGTCTCCAACATGGCTCCATTAAGCGCTGCTGAGAGACAACGGCGATGCCGTGCACGTCGCGATGCTGATACTGAGAGGAAGCAAAAATATCTAGAAAGTGAGCGTCAGAGATGGAGACTGGATGTAGAGCAAGGAAAAAAGAAGAAGATTAGTGATCTAAGTGAGCGAGGGAAGCGTCAGCTGCGTAAAAAGTGGCGGAAGCAGAACAAGAAGAGAAAAGAGAAAGTAGAGGCTAGGATGCACAGTCTGGACACCTTTCCTTTAAATCCAGATCCTGCCCAACAGTCAAAGCAGCAGTTAAGATCATCAAGGTCAGGGTTCTGTGCAGTTAGGATTATAAATAAATGGATACAGAGAATAAGAAGCAGGCCTATCATTGAGTAATTGTTTTTAAATATGGTGTACATGAATTAAACCCCTAAGTTACCAGTAGATTTTTATTTTGTTTCAGGCAACATAAAGAAGGAAAGCGAATTTCCAGGAAGAACAGGGATACACTACGCAAAGAAATTGAAAAACTAAAGAAATCGCTAGAGAAGGAAAGAAAACGTGCTGACAAATACAGAAAAAGATATAAGCACTTAAATAAGATTGACTCCCCTCGTTCAAAAATAAATGAATTAACTAAGACAGGCAGAGTAAGCTCCAAAATCAAAAAAACACTACTCTATCATGAAGCCTTGATCGAAGACATAAAGAATAAGTACTGTAAAGCAAGAAAAGAAAAAGAAAAACAACTAATAGCAAAGGTAACAGCAGGGAGGATTGTGAAGAAGTACAGGCTGCAAGGTTTTGCCGAAAATGCTCTTGGATTTTCAAAGAAGCGTCGCAGTGTTCAGACTGAAGACCTCCGTTCCACCAACAGAAATCCCACAAACAGGTTCACTGCTGATTTCAAATCCAAAGTCAAAACCTTCTTCACTCGAGATGACAACAGTCGGATAACGACTGGACGAAAACAAACAATTACCAAGAAAAAGGTGAAGAAGCAGAAAAGGTTTCTGGCTGACACAATGAAAAATCTTCACAAAAAAATTTCTTACTGAAAACACAAACAAAATATCATACTCCCTTTTCTGTAAGCTTCGCCCATTTTGGGTTGTATATCCCACTCTCTCCGACAGGAACACGTGTCTGTGCAAGATCCATGAAAATCTCAGATTTGTCATTGAGAAGTTGCATAATTTGAGGCTCATAGATACTTCAGATCTCGAGAGTTTGACTAAAATGATAACATGTGACACCTCCAGGAAAATGTGCATGTATGATGAGTGCGAGGAATGCAAAGACAAGACTGTTCAGCTCTCCAGATTTGATGGCACAGCAAAGGTTGCATTCACTCAATGGTCCACAGCAGAGAAAGCGAGGGAGGGTCCAACCACTGTAAAGATCACAGTGAAGAAAACAATGGAGGACACACAAGACAATCTTGTGGAGTTATTTCACACTCTTCTCCATTAATTCAAAAGACACACATTCAACATAAATCAACAGTACTCCTACTGCAGAGAGTTGAAGAAGCAACTTTCAAAAGAAGAGGCAGTGATCCACATTGACTTCTCTGAAAACTACACATGCAAATACAGCTCAGAGATCCAAGCTGTCCACTTTGGCTCCTCGCACCAACAAGCTACTCTGCACACTGGTGTTTTCTACATAGGTGGTGAAAAAGAGCCCATCTGTTTTAGCACAGTGTCACCCTCCAAACACAAAAGCCCCCCAGCTATATGGGAACACATGAATCCGGTGCTGAATTATCTACAAGCCACATACCCAGATGTACCTGTTCTACACTTTCTGAGTGATGGACCTTGTACCCAATACAGACAGAAAGGGAATGTCTTCCTTTTCAGCACAGAGCTCGCAAGACGAGGCCTGAAAGGTGGAACATGGAACTTTTTTGAGGCAAGCCATGGCAAGGGGGACCCTGACGGTGTTGGGGGAACCTTGAAAAGAACAGCGGACAAGCTTGTGACCAACGGCCGCGACATACCCAATGCCCATGAGCTATATAAGGCACTCACTGAAACCTCTACAACTGTTAAGTTGTTTTATGTAGCATCTGAAGCAGTGAAGCAGGCAATGGAAAAGATGCCAGGCCAGATTCCACCAGTGCCGGCCACAATGAAAACCCACCAAGTGTTCACATTTACTCCAGGAGAAATCCTTTACCGGGAAGTTAGTTGCATGTGCTCCACGCAAAACCAGCTAAGATGTCAGTGCTTCACCACACAGCATTTCTCTTTTAACAAAACGGTCCAAAAGGTGCAAACAGAAGCAATTGCTTGGGATAGTGAAGTTCTCATTGGGAAGTGGTGCGTGCTTAAATATGATAATGACCTTTATCCTGGGATCATCATGGAAACAGACGAAACACATGCCCTTGTAAAGTGTATGCACCGTGTTGGTGCCAATAGGTTCTTCTGGCCTCCAAGAGATGACTTCCTCTGGTATCTCTTCGATGATGTGCTTGAAATCATTCAAGCACCACAGCCTGTGACTTCCCGCCACATGGAAATACAGAGGGATGTGTGGATGCGACTCTCCCTGTCACTGATATGATGCTCTTTTTTTTCAGAGCATCACCAATGTTTTCCATTAAATCTCTAAGTTTAATGTTTCCCTACCCAGTTGTATAAAGTTTAAAACAAGCATATCATATAGAGAAATGCATTGTCCATACCACCCTGTCACAGTGAACCACTCCGTGACATCAGTCACCACCCCATCATTTTGTTACAATTGTATGTAAAATAAGTGAAATTTTACAAAAATTAATGTTGAATGATGTTGTTGTTGTTTGAACTAATCAAATAAATGTAACTTTATTTGTATTTTTTAAGTGTATTCGTTTTTTCAGTATAAACAATGAGGCCATTGAAATCACAAATTCATATTTCAAGATAAAAAAACTAAGAATAAAAAAATGGATTAACTTACAGACTTTCTATTGATGGCTTCCAAAAAAGGGACATTTTACTATTAGGAAAACATTAGATTTAAAAAATTAATTTCTTGTTTTACTACTCTACTGGAATACATATTGTCCGTGATGGGGTGGTACAAGAAAGACTCCCTTGCCTGAATAAAAAGGATAATATTATCAAGGATTTTGTGCCTGAGGTGGGAAAATATGTTTTTTTGGAGGATTAACATATCTTTAAAGTTGTAAGAAAAAGAAAAAAAAGTTTGTTCTTCATGAAAATTTGGAAAACTGCTACATGGAAATGGCACCCGTTTCATAGAATGACTCATATATGCGCAGGTGCACGTGCTTAAGACCGCCTATTTTTAATATGTATGATCTTCCTGCATATTAATACGACTGATAATTGTCATTGATCTGTTTGGCTAAAAATGGAAGAACAGAAACGAAAAGCAAAAAAAAAGAAACTTCACCGACTGCGAGATGGAGGTAGGCCTACTGCTGTCTGAGGTGGAGGGCCGAAAAAAAGTTTTATTTGGTGGGCTCTCTGCGGGCATTTCAAATAAAAGAAAGATATTTAGAGCAAACGAGTACTGCGTCTTAGCTAAGACGCTACGGGAAAAGTCTCTTTTCACGAAATACTGAAGCAAAAAATTATCCTTAATTTTGTATTTTTGTAAAGCGCACTTGCAGCAGTACACAGCCATAGGCGAGACGGCTCGTTCGCTCATTGGCTTGTTCTGCGGCAACTGCACAGCCTATCGAGCGCAGGCTGATGCAACATCAGACCAATAAGGGCGCTTCGCGCCCTTCTTGCCACTTCCCGCCGAAACGGGTGTGGCCCAACCTATAAAAGGAGCTCGAAAAGGCTGACTCACCTGATTTATTTCATCGGCGAAGCGAACCAGAGTGAATCGTACGCACGGCAGAGAACGCAGTACTCGTTCGCTCTTCTAGAGAGAACCGAGGTTACGTTTAGTAACCAAGTACGTTCTCTTACGAGAGCTCTCTCGTACTGCGTCTTAGCTAAGATGCTACGGGAACCCAATGTAAAACGCCGTGCGCGCAGGGATCACACACCAATAAACCTGAAGCAACGCCCAGGATTTACAGTGCACAGTCACCCGAGGGACTCACAGAGAGTCCAGGACAGGAAAGGGGGAAGCCCTCCGTCCCATATCTAGCAGCATCCGTAGATGCGGCAATATGAAATCACACAGCCGAGACAAGGCCTGACCAATGTGGCAATGCGGGTCTTACGCAATACTGCCGATATAACAGTCGGCAGCGCATAACGCTCACGAACTCAGAGTTCCCTTCAGGACCCAGATTCTGTAGCCCAGGCACATGCACTGCCCTCAGCGAACGCACGTTGCGCTGAGCCCAAACCAGGAGGCGTTCCGCCAGCCTGTACAGGTTTCGGGACCCGAGACCGCCCTGGCGATTTATGTAGGACACCACAGACATGTTGTCCGAACGGACTAAGACGTGGTGGTCCTTGATTTGGGGACAAAAGCGCATCAGCGCGTTCTCCACTGCCAGCATTTCCAGACAGTTGATATGATGGAGCTTTTCCCGTTCTGACCACAGGCTAAAGGACGGTCTGCCCTCGAGCAGCGCTCCCCATCCCGAAGTGGAGGCGTCCGTCGACACCATCCTCACATTCGGGGAAGTCCCCAGGCTTACACCTGATTGGTACCAGCCGTTTGCTGTCCAGGGTTTCAGGGCTGTGACACAGCTCTGATTGACCTTGAGACGCAGTCGGCCAGACACCCACGCTCTGCGCGGCACCCGCGCCTTCAGCCAGAGCTGCAGGGGGTGCATGCGGAGCCGGCCCAGCTGCAGAACCGGAGATGCTGAGGCCATGAGGCCCAGCACCTTCTGACAGTGTTTGAGCGAAACGGTCGCGCCGCAGCAGAAAGAACTCGCTGTATTTGAAAATACGCGTCCTTCAGATCTATTGACATGAACCAGTCCCCTCTGCGAATCTGCGCGAGGAGCTTCCTGGTCGTAAGCATTCTGAAACTGCGTTTCATCAATGCCTTGTTCAGCTGTCTTAGATCCAGTATGGGCCTGAGACCCCCGTCCCTCTTGGGCACCAGAAAGTATCTGCTGTACAGCCCCCCCTCGCTTTGAGCTCGAGACACAGGCTCTACAGCCCCTTTGCTCAACAGTTTTGATATTTCGGCCCGAAGTATGTGTGCTACTTCTGTTTTGACCGTAGTTCGACGCACGCTAAAAAGCGCGGAGGGCGTCGAAAAAACTGTAGCGAGTAGCCTCTCTTTATAATGCCTAGCACCCAATCCGAAACCCCTGGAAGCGCTGACCATGCATCTACATGAATGGCTAAAGGCTGGATGCGAAGCGCGCTCTGTTGACTGGGCAACGGCGGCACTTGGGTGCGCTGCACCATGGGCGTTACGCCTGTGGCATTTGAGGCGGGGAGCGCGCTGATCACAGCGGGCAGATCGCTCGTCCTCGATCCCATCCCGGTGCTTAACCGATTGGGGGAGGGCTGAGCGGGTCCCGTGGGACTCGTGATGTCTACGAGTAACTGTGGGCTGCAAGCGTGCACATTTACCACTTTCGACTCGCTGTCTGCCTGGGCAGAGCGTACGTGCATGGGTTTCGCTTTTACAGAAACCACGCGCCGTGTGTGACATAGTGTATGTGGGCACTGAGGAGTGGGCACGTTTACTATGTGGCGCGCGTGACCGATCTGAGTCGATCTTATGTGCGCGAGCCCTGTGTGCAGGGCTGTGCTTACATGTGGAGATGGGCACTGAGGAGTGGGCATCGTCACTGGGAGTGGGAAGTCGTGGCCTAATGGTTAGAGAGTCGGACTCCCAATCGAAAGGTTGTGAGTTCGAGTCCCGGTCCGGCAGGAATTGTGGGTGGGGGGAGTGCATGTACAGTTCTCTCTCCACCCTCAATACCATGACTTAGGTGCCCTTGAGCAAGGCATCGAACCCCCAACTGCTCCCCGGGCGCCGCAGCATAAATGGCTGCCCACTGCTCCGGGTGTGTGCTCACAGTGTGTGTGTGTGTGTTCACTGCTCTGTGTGTGTGCATTTCGGATGGGTTAAATGCAGAGCACAAATTCTGAGTATGGGTCACCATACTTGGCTGAATGTCACTTCACTTTCACTTTCACTACATTTATAGCACCATCGGCCGTGGCCGGACGAACGTGCACGGGTTTCGTTTTTACAGAAACCACATGATGCGTGTGACATAGTGATTGTGGGCACTGAGGAGTGGGCACGTTTACTATGTAGTGCGCGTGATCGACTTGAGTCGCTTTTATGGGCGCGAGCCCTGTGTGAAGGGCTGTGCTTATATGTGGAGATGGGCACTGAGCAGTGGGCATCACCAATACATTTATAGCACCATCGGCCGTGGCCGGAACACCAGAAATTACACCTTTTTCGGGAAATATCTGGGTAGCCGTGATAACGGTTTTTGTGTGCAGGCAAGCGGACAACTGTACAGGCTTGCACATTGCAAAAGACGCTGAAACAGTCACAATCCCTAGAACTGAAACAGTGGCGCGCTTAGGTGAGAGCTTGGCCACAGCGGAACTCGTACACCGGTGCTTCGATGAAGCAGCCATCGTGTGTAGTGCAGACGCAGCGTCATGCAGCAGGCATAGATGGCTTTCCTAGGATGGCTTCGGGGCTCCCGGCCTCACCGTAATCCTCTGCCGCGGTCCCCGCGGCGACGGCCGGTAGAGCGAGAACGGGGGTCTCGAGCTGCGTTGCTGAAGCTGTTGTGATAACGGCTTTTGTGTGCAGGCTTGCGAGTTGCAGAAAATGCTGAGACAGTCACAATTCCTGGAACTGAAACAGTGGCGCGCTTGGGTGAGAGCTCGGCCACAGCGGAATTCGTACACCTGCGCTTCGATGAGAGTAGTGCAGACGCAGCGTCATGCAGCAGGCTTTAGATGGCAACACCACTTTCGTCCGCCGTCCAGCAGAGGGCGGACAAAGGTGCGTCACTATCGCAGGGCGAACACACACACACACATAAAGAACAGTTGGATATAACAGAATTGAAAGGATATAGGCGCCGGACAGCGCAGCAGGAACGGCAGTGGAAGGCGGCGAAGGCCAGCAGCTTCAGAATGGCTCGTCCCGCTGATATGCTTCTCAGACGGCGCTTGCTTCCTTCGTGATCCAGCGATGCGTGAGCTTCGCTGAAGAGATGAAAAATCAGGTGAGTCAGGCTTTTCGAGCTCCTTTTATAGGTTGAGCCACACCCGTTTCGGCGGGAAGTGGCAAGAAGGGTGCGAAGCGCCCTTATTGGTCTGATGTTGCATCAGCCTGCGCTCGATAGGCTGTGCAGTTGCCGCAGAACAAGCCAATGAGCGAACGAGCCGTCTCGCCTATGGCTGTGTACTGCTGCAAATTCGCTTTACAAAAATACAAAATTAAGGATAATTTTTTGCTTCAGTATTTTGTGAAAAGAGACTTTTCCCGTAGCGTCTTAGCTAAGACGCAGTACGAGAGAGCTCTCGTAAGAGAACAGAAGCAGTCAATGCTGTTACCTCGGTGCCTCGCACAGTCCAAGAGACAAAAGAAATGGTCTGACTTAAAAGTAGTCGTAAAAAAAAAGAATATGTGCACACAGGCGCAGTGTCGTAACAACTGGTGGTGGTCAAGGAATCACTGACCTCTCAGTCTTTGATGCAAGGGTGGGTGCGATTATAGGGGAAACAGGATTGAGTTCTTCCAGAATTCCAAGGTGACACGGATGTGATTTGCGGTGACGATGGTAAGTAATTGATTTATCTACACATTATATAAGTTTTTGTCTGTTTAAAATTCTGCTTTTTTATTGTGGATAATTTAAATCAACCAATTTAAATTCCGTGGAAGTGGAAAGTCCTAAAATATCCAAGTGACAAATCTAGCAATAGATGCAGCTGCCCTTAAGATATACGTTAAAATAGTCGATTTTCCTGTTTATTCATATGCTAAAAATGTAACTTAAAAAGACAAAAGCAAGTCATCAAGTGCACATTTTATTTCACACATTTATAGATATGCAATACCTTTATTTAATTAAACGTTTTTTAATGATTAAAGGAACAGTTAATCCTGGAGTGCCTTAAAACCCGGTGAGTGGTCCAAGTGGGGTAGACAAGGGATGTAGGGTTAAGCCTGGTTCACACGGCAGGATAATTAGGCCGATTTTAGCCCCGATTGACACCTTCCGACAATCTTAAGGATGCTCCGATTATCGTAAAATAATCTGATCAGATATTCCTGCCGTGTGTGGTGTGTTAAGACTGCTCTCCTCTGCTCAGAAGGACGTCGGGACCGCTCCGATCTCAAATCGGGGATATCCAACATGTTGGATTTATTTGGCCCGATTTCTTCTCGTGTGTGGTGTCCCCCGAGGACAAACGATCACACAGCCTGTGGACTGTGGCGTGTAGCCAATCAGAAAGCGAGGTGACGAGGCGGCGAGGAAGTACCGGGAAACAAAATCAAAACAGCCGGTGGCATGGCGCACCAGAAAGTCCGGTGGACGTCGAAGAAGGAGGACTTTGTCTCCACTTCTTTAACCATCGCCTTTTCTTGTTTTTTCATATGTTTTTTTTCGGTTACAAACAAAGCACAAACTATGGCCACTGCATCCTCTTCGTCTGCCATGATTGTTTACTCTGAAGTCACGTTTGATCTCGAGGGATTTTGCGAGATTTCCCGTCTGACCTGGGAATGCTCGGGAGTCAAATCGGTTCGTGTGTGATGTGTTGATTTTGCCGTGTGGCTGCACACCACACACTGTACGACCAAAACTGTTAGACCCGTGATTTTTTTATCTCCGTGTGTGGGGTCTCTCAGGTTTGGAAAATCAGCCGACAATTTTAAAATCGTCCCGTGTGAACCAGGCTTTAGATCCTACGTGCCACCGCCGCCGCCATCCTGTGTGCCTCCACCACCATCCTGTGTGCCACCACCGGCATCTTGTGTGCCTCCACCACCATCCTGTGTGCCACTACCGGCATCTTGTGTGCCTCCACCAATGTCCAGTGTGCCGCCATCATCAAATGCCCAAGCAACCCCATCCTGTGCGCAATCCAGTGCATCATCATCATCATCCTTTGTGCCACCACCGAGCGCTGGTAACTCAAGGCGTGTACTGACGGAAGAAGTCATGCAGACCCAACGTCACATGGTTCATAATGCGGTGTGTTCCGAACTGAAAGAAATAAAAACAATTTTGTCAGAAATAAGGGGTTCACTTAAAGAACTTGTGAAAAAATAAAAAGTTTGAATTCACTTGCCTTTTTACATTCCATTTATTACATTTATACACCACTGTATTGCCATAGCATTATGCACTGCATTAGGAGGGCCAGGGTCGGGTTCATTATCTTCAGTATGGGCGTTCGATGGAACAGGTATACCATTCTTTTGAGCAATGTTGTGCAACACTGCGCAAGCCACCACAATGCGGCAAACCTTTGTAGGGCTGTACAATACTGTGCCACCAGACCTATCCAAGCACCTCCAGCGTCCTTTTAGCAGACCAATAGTGCGTTCGACCACTGAACGCGTCCGGCAATGCTTCTCGTTATAACGCCGTTTTGTTCGGTTTGGGGTCTAGCTAGTGGAGTTAGCAGCCACGTTCTAAGGGGATAACCACCCTGATAGCACACATACATCTAGGAGACGTCTATTTGACACATGCATTTACATCTGCAATACGTCTATTGGACGTCTCCTTTTAGATGTCAAATAGATGTCTATTAGATGTCTTTAAGATGTTTATGATTTAGAATGTATATAAAACTGACATCTGAAAGATGTCTGTCAGACGTTTGTAGATAGCAGATGCTTTCCAGATCAATAGATCTTTAACAGACATCTTTCAGACGTATGTATGCTATCTGGGACCCAGCAAACATTCGGACGTCTTTTGAACGTTGAATAGACGTCCGTCCGACACGTCCCGTCATGGTTGAAAAATAGTTCCAAAATGAAAGTTGAACCGACGTCTTTGACGTCTTCTGGACGTCTAAATACGTTGATTCCTGGACGTCATCGTTTAAATGTTTAAATGCGTTGCTGCATAGTTTAAGTGTATTTATATATAAGCCTGCATATAAAATACCCATTGTGTAACATCGTGAAAGGCAATCAATTATGTCTTGAGGTTTAACACATCTTGACAAAATTTCAAGATCGGTCCAGTCAGACCTGAATGTCCATAAAACATCTTAATCACGTGTACATCACAAACAAGAACACATTATTTGTGGATGCAAAAAAGAAGCATGCTCTGATTTAGCACATTTTGTTTTTGAACAGTTTAGCATCTGTTAACCAAACTAAAATACCAATTACAAAATACTGAATTATTATATAAAGGGATAGTTTACCCAAAAATGAAAATTCTGTCATTTACTCACCCTCATGTTTCAAATGTTCAAATGTATTTCAACCTTTCTGTGTTCTGACGATATTGTTTTCACGTTTGCTTTACTGGGACAATGACAAATAAGAATCTTCAAGATGATAAAAATCTATTTAAAAAATTAGTTTTTCAATGTAAACTTTGTATCCATTTTGGATTTCTGAAATCAGTTTACAGGCCTACCATTTTCATTAGAAATATGATTTAATGAGGGTCATCACTGAAATACTCAATCTTGAAGTCCATCAGTATTGTCAAAAATTTCTATTTTCGCAGTATTTATTAATGTTTTTAATATATAATAATATAAATCAATATTAATTGCTTTTGTTTTTAAATACTTCAATCATATAAATAATATTAAGAATATTATTAATATTTGAACATGGCATAACCACCTTGTAGGAGCCATTGTTGTCATGTGACAAGAAAATCATAAAACATAAGACCCTCATCATAAAATATGTTTGAAATCATTGCTATTTATAAAATCAAAGTGGTGTAAATGATTTTAAACTATGTAGAACCGACATGAATTCAAATATTACTTTTCTGAGAATGCGTTCACGTGTTTTCTACTAGAATGTTAAAAGATGTTTTTTTTCCTTATGTCTTTATTAATCTTGTCATTGACTTACACAGTTGTCTTATAAATACAAAGATATGTGGAAGAATATTTGTAACCAAACAGATCTCACAATCTATTAACTGCCATTGTAGGAAAAACAATTATGATCGTAACATGAGGGTGAGAAAATTATGACTATTTTCATTTTTGTGTGAACAATCCCTTAAACACATTACAGTTGTTTGGCTCATTTCTTGTAACCTCCACCCTCAGCTCTTCTTGGAGTGAGCTTCAGGTGTTCTGCCATCGCTGCATCCACTTCAGAGTCTCCACCTCTTCACAGCAGCTGAGGGAAGAGAATATATTTCTTTTTAAAAAAAAAAAAAAAAAAATTTGAGATAAATGGCATGCACTTATTTTCAAAATATCTTTATGGTCTACAGCTAAAAAAAAAAAAAACTTGGAACAAGATGAATGAATCATGAATGAAACATTAGAAAAAGGTAATCAACATGCATTAGATTGTATTTTTATTGTATAAAAGATGTTATGCTTTAATGTGAGGCCCTTGAGAAAGACCCTTAACTAGGTGTGTAACTGTGAGAAAGTGAACAGGACACTTCTGATAAGACAGGTGGGATGTGATGTCCCCTGAATAATTAATTAAGGCGTACCAATAAAAATTACATCAATATAAGTAACTTTTAGCCTACTAACGTTAGCTAATTTTAGCCATACTCAGTGAATTTAAGTTGACAATGTGGGCATCATTTCTCTCGGTTCCTTCGTGTCAAACAAGTAAAACTCAAGCACGTTGATCAAATAATACAAAATGTACTTACCCAACATTAGATTTTATATAATATATATCGATACATCTCCCTCCAAGAGTCCTCTTCGATTCCTCTCCTCGTGGTTGCCTGCTCCGGAACTTCCGGAAAAAAGCGAGATCTCGCGAGATAATCTATCCTATCGCGGGATTTTGTAATATCACGAAATATATTACTATGTTTTGTGTCTACAGTCGTGGCCAAACGTTTTGAGAATTACATAAATATTAGTTTTCAAAAAGTTTGCTGCTAAACTGCTTTTAGATCTTTGTTTCAGTTGTTTCTGTGATGTACTGAAATATAATTACAAGCACTTCATACGTTTCAAAGGCTTTTATCGACAATTACATGACATTTATGCAAAGAGTCAGTATTTGCAGTGTTGGCCCTTCTTTTTCAGGACCGCTCCAATTCGACTGGGCATGCTCTCAATCAACTTCTGAGCCAAATCCTGACTGATAGCAACCCATTCTTTCATAATCACTTCTTGGAGTTTGTCAGAATTAGTGGGTTTTTGTTTGGCCACCCACCTCTTGAGGATTGACCAGTTCTCAATGGGATTAAGATCTGGGGAGTTTCCAGGCCATGGACCCAGCATTTCAACATTCTGGTCTCTGAGCCACTTAGTTATCACTTTTGCCTTATGTTTTTTTTGGAGAGAAGTGGCTTCTTTGCTGCCCTTCTTGACACCAGGCCATCTTCCAAAAGTCTTGGCCTCACTGTGCGTGCAGGTGCGCTCACACCTGCCTGCTGCCATTCCTGAGCAAGCTCTGCACTGGTGGCACTCCGATCCCGCAGCTGAATCCTCTTTAGGAGACAATCCTGGCGCTTGCTGGACTTTCTTGGACACCCTGAAGCCTTCTTTACAATAATTGAACCTCTTTCCTTGAAGTTCTTGATGATCCTATAAATTGTTGATTTAGGTGCAATCTTAGTAGCCACAATATCCTTGCCTGTGAAGCCATTTTTATGCAACGCAATGATGGCTGCACACGTTTCTTTGCAGGTCACCATGGTTAACAATGGAAGAACAATGATTTCAAGCATCACCCTCCTTTTAACATGTCAAGTCTGCCATTCTAACCCAATCAGCCTGACATAATGATCTCCAGCCTTGTGCTCGTCAACATTCTCACCTGAGTTAACAAGACGATTACTGAAATGATCTCAGCAGGTCCTTTAATGACAGCAATGAAATGCAGTTGAAAGGTTTTTTTGGGATTAAGTCAATTTTCATGGCAAAGAAGGACTATGCAATTCATCTGATCACTCTTCATAACATTCTGGAGTATATGCAAATTGCTATTATAAAAACTTAAGCAGCAACTTTTCCAATTTCCAATATTTATGTAATTCTCAAAACTTTTGGCCACGACTGTACATCTTGGCAGCACCGTTTTGGCAATTACATCCAACTCGAACGAATACATAAAACAGGTTGAAATAATGACTAAATTGCAGCATGGCTTTGCAATCACTTAACAACACTGGGCAGTTTGTGATTATAATTTATTTAAACAAGATAAAGTAAATGTATTTACTTTGTATACAAAACATTTTTTCCTGCTAGTCTTGCTTGGATGTCTTTTCACAACCATGATGAGACGTGTAAAAGACGTCAGTGGACGTCTATTCACAACCTCTTTAAAACCTCTTAAAAACTACTTGGTGCACTTAAATTAATTATTGCAGTATTAATCAAGGTGTAAGCACAGCTTTTGCATATTCCACAAGGATTTCATAGAGGGTCACGATGGACGTGTAATGCACGTGTAAAAGACATCACATAGTGACGTCCTCTCACAACCGATTCACAACACGGGTAAATATTGAACTACACGTAGCTAAAAGTCAAAGAAACAATTGTACATGAAACCCCATAGAACTATAGACATGTACAAACGTATCTGAATGCATTTTTAGGAAATGTTCTATGTTACACATTTCTACCGATTTATGCCGTCCTACCGCGACTATTTTTGGCCGTCCACACGACGTCGCTGTCGGACTAATGTTTGCTGGGCACTGTCTCCTGAGAGGTAAAACATTTACAAATTTTTAAGAAAATATAACAAAACAATGAATGTAAATACAGTGGGACAATTAATATAACATTTCAAGTGCTAGACAGAGGTAACAATTATAAACAATATTATAAGAATACTTTAAAGAAAGTACATGCTTGTAAAATAGCCTACAGATAGCTTTTTGTTTTTTTCCAGGGCAATATTTATTCAATATAACATTTCACTTAATTTTTAAATGCTATAAAACATGTTTTGTTTCCTGAAAATTTGCATTGATTAATGTGAAAGTTTGCTTTAAAAAAATATTAAAATAAGTGTGGGTTTGTTTATCATTGGAGATTATAATTATACCTAAAGGAAAAAACATTTCAAAAGGTATGCTTTAAACACATTTGCACCATTACTCAATTACAATTACATGCGCAGTCCTGCCGACTTACCAAGAAGCCATCCATCACGCACAGCTCCTGTTTGCAGTCTGTTCCCTACACTGCTGTTGGACAAAATGTAGGAATCATGAGTTGACCCAGGCCATCTCGCAACTACATTTGTCAGAGACATATACGCATCACATATGATCTGCACGTTCAAAGAATGAAAATGTTTTCGGTTAACAAAAGCAATTCATTCTCAGATGGTGCCTTTATTGCAACATGAGTGCAGTCAATAGCACCGATTACATTGGGAAAACCGGCGATTGCTGCAAATTGTATTTTGATGTTGGCCTGTTCAGCTTGCGTGTAAGGAAAACGGATGTATCGGGGTGCCATCCTCACTATGGCATCCTATACATATGGCATGATACGGCTTAGGGATGACTGCGACATACCCGATCGGTCTGCCAACTCTCGCTGGAAAGTACCAGTGGCCAAGTGGCCTAATGTGGTCAATACTTGTACAGGAACACACAGCGCGTGGTTTCTCCGCGAGGGTCTTTCCAATACCGGCCGTAATTCAGAACACAATTCCAAGAGGATGGCTCTTGGGAATCGAAATTGGCTCATGAGCCAATCATCATCATGAGCAAGGAAATCTTCACGGTCTCTGAAAACACGCTCCCTCCGTAGAGCGTCATTAGCAAGGTCTTCTAACAGCGCTAGAGCATCCATTATGATGATATGTTATATACGCACATACCTTTTTATAGCCCATTCATTAAAAAATTTTTGTAAATTCAAAGTATTTGCACCTGGTTAAGAATGCTGATAATGATAATTCAGGTTGATGCACTGACGAGAGCACAATCCTGTCAGTAGAGAGCATCACAGTCCCGCCCACAGCCCGAGAAAGCTTTGGTGCCAGAAGTAAATTTCCCATTCATTTCTCCCATTGACTTTCGGAAAAATCCGTATCTAAAGAGTTTTAGAGCATGTCTGAGGATAACCAGCTACGGCTGAACTCATAAGCATACAACATATCATTTCGAGTGAAAAAAGTAAGAGAAAATCCAACAAAAGTCAAAGGTACAAGACTGTGTACATATTTTCATTTCGAGCGAAGGAACTACTCATCCCATAAACCACCGCGCCTCACTGAATTTGACTGAAGCCCACAGTCGCGAACGAGCCTTTTGAGCGACTTCCAAATCTAACGACGGCCGCGCGAACTTTTTCCTCCAGTGAATTTTATTTTATATAGTGAATGTGCAGTAATAGCAGTTCTTTCAGTATTAATCGTGTAAATAAATAGTGTTTTAAATAGGTATTGTGTATTGATTTTTATATTTATCATCGTGTATTTTATATATTGTGTGCGTGTTTGAAAGCGGTTAACGATAACGTCAGCAACATGGTGCAGTGCTTTGTACCTGACTGAAATCACCGCTCAGTAGTCAATACATGTCGTTGCCATTACACAAATGTTCAGTAAATGAACAAAAAGGTATGCCTAGGCTAAATATTGTTTTGACAGTGGCATCATAAAATGCTTGATATGACTTATACCGTATGAAGGCTACAGTAGCCTAGCTAAAGTGGACGATAATGCTAACTAACGTTACCAACCTCCCTGCAAAACTCACCAAAACTTTGTAGGTCTTGTCCCTCATGCTGGCCCTTACTAAACCCACAAGCTGACCCTCGGACACGCTACACTCAACTAACGTTACATGACCCTATCTAAAGTGTTTTTCACCCCTTTGAACACTTGTTTTCCTCCTTGAAAAAAACCATCATGGCAGCCAAGGAGCTCATGATTGCACTGATAAGTCTACCGTGCAAAAACGCAACATAGGTTTTTAATTTATTTTATTTTTTATTAATGATCTTCAGTCTTCACGGACCTTCGCGGGGTTTAACCAGACAGTTACACGAGTTCCACCAATCAGATGCATCACTGTGGGATTGTTCAGGATTGTGGGTAATGAAGTACTTATCCAAGACATTGCGAATAAAAAGTGTTGTAATTACATTGCATTTAGCAGACACTTATTGACCAAAATGACAAAGTAACTTAAATAACTGCGACTGTTTGGTAAACAATAGATTGTAACATGATGTTCAATGTACACAAACGTTTCCATCATGTTTTGATGTAGGCTAAAGCTGTGTATGTTTAGTTATAATTTGATTTTAGCCCAATGACACATACTGTACCAGGTTTTTGTGTTAGGGGCTGCAAAATGGACAAACCAGTTCTGGGTTAGCTAGGGTAGTTAAATGTGTGATTGCAAGATGTAAATGTCCTGGTTAGATTAAAGCCATTAACAGTGTGAATGCAAGGTGACTTACATCGTAAACAATATAATTCACAATGTCCATATGTGTGCACTGAGGTAAATGGTCCAGGTCTCTGTTGCTCTGCAGGGAGCTCGTATGGGTCTCTGTTCCGCCGAAATAATAAATGCGCAAAAATTAAAGAGCTCTGGAATTCTTAGTCGCGCCTCTGTGAAGTTCTGAAGGCGTTGTCCCTGGCAACCGATAGAGTCATTCTCACGAAACTGTTGAAACGCCATGGCACTAGTTATTTTAGATATTAAACATGCAATTTAGTAATATATAAATACACCATAATAAAGACAATACTGTTCTCTACCTTGCACAAAGAGTAATTTCAACATAGGAATTAATTATTTTTGCATTTTATTGCATTTTCTGCTGAAATTATCATTACCGCAATGCGTCCAGCTGTATATTAACTTATGTTATGTTGTAATTTAAACAAATTACAATTAAAATATTCTGAAAAAAGTAAATGGATATTCTTATATAATTTTTCACATGACAGAAAAATGACAGACTGAATATATTCATCTATAATAATAATGACACAATAGTGGAAATATAAAGGGTCCATGACTAATGTTCTCATCCTCCGCAATATTTTTTGAGGTTCATTTACGCACACAATTTTCTTGTAATACAAATCTTGATCTTAAATTAAGCAACAAACGAGGCAGAACCTTCAAAATACCAACAAGGTAGGCAGATATCTTCATATTGTTCCAGTTAAAAGTTTAAAATTCTCTTGTCAGAACGTGTACACAACAAATTGATTATCATCACCGAAACGGCTAGTTTTCCACATTTAGAAAAAATATTAGATTACAAATGTTCTATGAAAATATACTTCATTAATGCCTGATTATATACACAGAGTAAAAAATTAGCTAAATCATCATGATTCTCTGTTGTTAGCAAAACATGCTAAGACACCTCATCCTCCGCAACACCATTTTCACTCACAGCAACAATTTAAGGCCAGTTGCGGTAGAGAGTACCTCTTTTTTGCTAATGAGAATTTAATCATAAAGACTATTTTTAAATGTATATAATGAGTTATTAAATTAAATATTATTTAATAACAAAACAAAAAAGCTTAAGCAAAGGCTAGGGTGGACAATTTCAGAAAAAAAGTTTATACCAACCCACCAACTCCCAGGAAGGAGAGAGACATTATGGGTTAGAGGTGACAGCAGGAGTAGTTATCTAAAATTTTGGTAAGCCTACACAAATGTTGGTGCATCTATCATTATGAGGACTTTCTATAAATGTAATGATTTTTATACTGAGCAACAGAACTTTGTGTGTGTGTGTGTGTGTGTGTGTGTGTGTGTTCACTGCGGTGAGTGTGCACTTTGGATGGGTTAAATGCAGAGCACAAATTCTGAGTATGGGTCACCATACTTGGCTGTATGTCATATTAGAATAATTTCTAAAGGATCATTTGACACTGAAACCTCGAATAATGATGCTGAAAATTCAGCTTTGTCACCACAGAAATAAAATTCTGGTTTAAAGTATATTAAAAAGATAACAATCACTTTATCATAATATTACTGTTTTTACTGTAGTTCTGATCAAATAAATGCAGCCTCGATGAAGAGGCTTTAACAAAGTTTTTTTATTTTTATTATTGATGCTAAACTTTTGAATGGCAGTGTATTAAATATGAAAAAATGCAGCAGTTTTAAATTCTTATCAAAAAACAACTATTATAGAATGGTTAGGGTTAAATTGAAGGAGAACATCTTTATGGAAAAAAGAAAAATATATTGTGAACCATCCTTTTAGGAATGAGCGACTTTGGAAAAACTTTAGATGTTCACACTTGGGTATACTCTTTACCAGAACCAACTCTTTCAGTAGCCATAAAGAAAAAAATCCACTTGAGTTATCAAAGACTACATTGCCACTGTCAATGACTATTAAATAATAATTATTACATAATTATATGATAATTACATAAAATATTAAATAAAATAAGAAACATTATTTTGTAATGTATTGTGAATAATTTTTAAATAATAAAACTAAAATTACAATACTAATATTAATGTCGTCTTTGTTTTCTAACATTACAAAATTAAGTATTTATTTATTTTTTTATTTTTTTATTTAGGTGTCCTCTTGACTTCCACTAACTTTTTACAGATTTAAGAGCTGATTTTTACATAAAACACTTTGTGAAGTACTCCAAGAACAAAAATTTAGGAGTCCTAAAGATGAGGAGTTAGGAGCTACATTTAGTCTTAAAATATTTTGTGAAAATGGCCCCTGATGTTTTTACCCTATGTTATCTAGTTTTGAAGCACTGCAAAATAATTTATGCCAATATTATCTAATTTATTTTCTACATTAAATATTATTTGTTTGACTATACCACATACTTAATATGCCTATTATCATTACCGAAATAATGAACCTCATTTCGTAACCTATGTATCATTACCGCAACATGTTCTTTTAATATTTATTTAAGAAATTGAAAAATAGTAGTCTTCTTTTAAATGTATGTGCAGAATCTATACATTGTTCTTTCAGGTTTGCCACATCATTTTTTAAATATTTCAGTTTTTAATGAAAAAAAAATTGGCTGCAAAATGCAGAAGGTGTTGCGGTAATGAGAGAAATCATTGAAAATTACATAAAAATATTATTATAAAAATATATCAGGTGCGTGGTTTCACATAGAGCAGCTGTTACTACACGGAGCCCCTCACGGACGACTGACGCGCACAAATAAAAACCAAACACAACTAAAACCCAGGCCTGGTCCTCTCTCGTCCTTCCCTGTCGTCGCTCCAGTTTTATATCCTTCCATCTCCTCCTCGCTCTGTTCCCACGTCTCTCGGCCCCGCCCCACTCGTCACAGTAGTAACAGCTGCTCTATGTGAAATCACGCACGTGAGGGAATTTACCGCTGATTAGAGAACCAGCTTTACTGACGAGATGCGCATTAACGATTGGCCGATCGTGATCGGAGCAGCCCTATCAAAAAGTTGTTAAATTGTCAATAAAACTTTTTTTAAATTTATGGTCACCGACACTTAAGACCTGGCTCTTAATGCTTAAAAAGAAAATTTGTTGATACAAACATTTTTTTAAATGTCATATATGAAATCTTTGAAACTACGATTTCGTGAGAATCACCCGATAGCGTGTCCTACCATCATGGCCGACCGGCTCAGACCCCTCCCAAATCAACCCAAATCGGCACGTGACTCCTCACTCTCAATGGGTGGAGCCAGCAGTTTTCTCCGAGCAGTGTTAACTCCTCTTTGCGGACGCGATGAATTTTCGGAAGTGTAAGGAACCGTGTACCAGGTTCATCACGAAGGGAGACTCTCATGAAAGGTGCGTAGTGTGCTTGGGCTGTTATGGAAATTTTTAGTTTTGTTAATTTGGCATTGATTGCATTAATCTCTTTTAAGTATCTTTTTTAACATACAATGAATAAGGTAGAATATATAGTACATAAGGACATTGAGTTATTTTATGTAACTTGTGCACATAACTGCTTTAGGTTGAAAAACAACATTTAAGGGGAAACTGTGTAGCAGAGACGGACAGTTTTTGAGAGTAACCAGGCATCTACGATGAGATGTGCATGTGTTATGATGTGATGTGCACTGAGCAACATGATTGGCTCAAAGGTCCTAGTCTGTCCTTCAATGTATCTTTTTACATTCTATAAAAAGTGGGTTGTAAGTCTGTGTGTCATCTCTTTGCAATGCTGCGTGTAAACCAGATCATTCTCTGCAGAGAATTAAAGCAATACAAAGACAAAACTCTGTTTGGTTTTTCATTCTCAGTCTCTACAAATTGTTATTGAATTAGAATTTCCACAACAAACTTGGCAACGAGTGACGGGATTCCACAGCTGATCGTCCGGGACCTGAGGACGTTAGTTGGCTGATCACCCTAAACCCACAAAGGGTTTAGCCCTAAACCCCAAAAAGGTTTCAGGGAAGGGGGGACTGACGTCTGAGGGCTTGTGGACCTTCACTGCTGGTTTCTTAATAGATTAGAAAACGCGTGCTATAAATGGTGAGACTGATTTTGAAATTCCATTCATATTGAAAAAATTACAAAATTGGGTTTCTAATTTGGTAAACTGCGGTTTGATATTCCTAGACCTTATGTTGCAAGTCCAAGCCACCCCACAGGTCGCAGGTAAGTGAACTGTTTTTCACGGGTACGTAGAGCTATAGCATGGCTTCGCAGATACACGTGCAACGAGTTTTTGCAGGTACGCGTACGTTTTTCCTGTACGTGAAACAGTTTTCGCAGGTACGTGAAACAGGATAGTTTCGCAGGTACGTGAGACTGATTTTTTGTGGGTATGGGAAACGGGCCTGCAGGTAAGCAGGACAGGGGTGATAAGACTTTGTGCGAGTAAGTGCGAAGCCACACGGTGGTGACGACCAAGTGTGAGGTAAAGAGGACGCATTCCAGGTAAAGTCGAGGATTGCAGGGTGGGGTCTGGAAATGTCAAATCTAAGATCGATCTTGATGATTTGGACAGTCCAATTTACAATGATATGAAAAAGAAATATGGGAAATAATTATGAAAGTCATACCCTGGGCAGAGATTTATGGTTTTCCAAAAAAGAAAAGGTACCTTTAGCATAACAGCCCTTAAGAAAATAAAAGAGAGCTTGGAAAAATGTGAAAACAAATTAAGAGAATATAAAAAGCGAAAAACAAGCAAAAAGACAAGTTTCAGAAACATAGGAATTTTTATTTTACTCTTTAAAGCACAGGCGTGAAGCAGCAGAACACTGAGAAATAAATATCAATGCCATTTAGGAAAGAACTGAGAAATTACAGTTCTGTAGAAAATGCTGACAAAAGAACTGATCATACTGTTCAGAATTCTTCTCTTTATCCCCTTAGAGAACTGCGGTGTGCCAAAGTGGACTTTAATCTGGACTCCTGGCTTCACCCCTATCGACAAATGCCACAGCAGCACCAGATTCAACCATCACAGCTGCCTCCATCCTACAGAGCAACTGCATCTGCACCGCAGTCCTTACTGCCCGACGAAAGACAAGCACAACTTCGACAGCATCATTATCATCCAAACCGTCTGCTCTGCCACCAGCAATGTCATCGGAATGATGAAATACTCCATGGCCGGAGTCAGCACCAGATCTAAAGCTCATGAGACAGTGACACTGCAGCCGGACAGCCTGAACGAGAAGAAACTGGAGGAAAAAGGAGAGCACATCAGAGCTTTCCCCATGATTCAAGTGGCTGGGCTGAATAGAACTGTGATGGTCTCTTAACCATGGAATGAGAAAGACTTGAATGAGGCAAAACAAAGCATATCGTCAAGCAGTGGAAACACTGTGTCAACGGATCAAGACTGACTTTCCTGTCAGAGTGAACACCACCAAAATCACGCAGAAGAGCAGAGGACAAATACTGTCTCAGACTGATCCAGATGTTTGCTTTTACTGGTGGAGAGGGGACATTGAAAAATTTCACTATGCACATTTGATCAACCAAACGGCGGCTGGACCAGAGAAAGCTGATGCAGACTGACAACAGAGACTTTCACAGTAGAAGTTGGAGAAGAAGGGGGGAGCAAAGTCCACCAAGGTCACGCAGCACAAACAGATAAGTCTGAAAACACACACATTTTCTCTAAAGCTCACTGCAATGAAGAAAGTATGCTTGCTCATATTTCTGTTCACTGCAACGAAGAAAATATGCTTGCTCATATTTTTGCTCTTAGCAATGAAGAAAAATGCTTGCTTTAATACATGATCACAATGGAAGATTAGAAAATGATAAATCTTCTCTCGACAAGAACATAGGCACATAAATTAGCTTTTAAACAAATGCCACATAGATTATAGGTTAATGGAGTTGAAAGGGCTGGCAACTCAGTAATTAGAATGGATTAAATAGATCCAATTCCAAAATTAAGTGGAAATTTAGTTAGGTCTACTACTGCATCTAGTTATACGGTCAGAGAAAATTTCACTGTACCATTGAGATGTGAAGATTAGAATGGCATGAACTTTAAGCATTGTTTACTACTGTCAGAAAACTGCCTTCAAAATTTGTAAGAAAGAGATTTAATGTGAAACTGGGAAGTGGCCCAGTGCCAAATTCAAACTTTAGCCACAATCCAACAATCGCAGTTGTATATTTACCAGTGTAAACGGAAAGATGATGAATTATGTGAAAAGCTTGTCAAGGCTGCAAAAAACAGTTTCACCTAGTTCTGAATTATGCCATTCTCTGATTTACATTGCTCAGCACATATATCATTTAGAAAAGATAAAATTTTTGAACAAAAATGGTTTAATGTATAGAAACAACCGACCTGAAATGGTTGATCGAGACATAAAATAGATTTGAGAAATGAACAGCAAATGTTGTTTGATGTTGTTTGATTCTCTTCCACATGTTTCATTGTCCAAAAAGAACAATGACCATAGGGAAGACATTGGTTTATTTGTAAAAATGTGTATTTTTCATGTAAATTGGGTGGAGACAGCAGAGGAAAATTTGAATACAAACCAACACTGTCTGCATACCGAATGTGTTTGCATGGGCCTGCTGTTAAAGCTGTATGCACAGTCTGTGTGATTGATGACACAATGACAACAACCTTTCTCTCAGGAGAGGAAGTAGAGACTCACCCAGTGCTCAAAGAATTCCCTAAAACACTTTGGGCTTTATCTAAATTTGACTTGGGGCTGGTTAAAAATTGCGAACCAGTTCAAGTCACTCCAAAGTCTGATTACAGACTCTGTGAACACCAGTTTTTGAATCATTAAGAGCAGCTGAGGTAATTGTGCACTGTGAAAATTCTCCTGTGCGTACACCTATTTTCCCTGTTAAAAAGATAAAGAAACACACAAATAAGACACTGTAAAACTTTTAGAACTTTTGGCTGCTGAGGGTCATAAGCCAGTTTGTCAAAACTGCAGTTTGTAAAAAGGGAGGTGACATTTTTAGGTCATCATCACTAAAAATGGCAAATCTTAATCTGAGAAACTAAAAGAGACAATTCAAAAGATTCTAAAGTTTATCATGAAAAAGCAACTAATCTCATTTTTGGGCAAGTGTTCGTATTGTCGAACGTTCATTCCAAATTATGTTATCAAAGAATCGCCCTTGAGCGCTTTGGCTCATGGGAAGGGCTTGCAACCCCATGACAAACTGACCTGGATTCCAGAAGCAGAGAGTGCATTTAAGAATATATTATTGCTACAAACATCACCAACACTGGGACTTCCAGACCCAGAGATAAATTTTGTACAAACTGTTGATGAGAGAATGGGTTTCTGACTTCTGTTCTGTTACAGGATCATGAGGGAGACCTGTGGCCTATTTTTCGAGTAAGCTCGATCCGGTAGCGGCAGGCATGCCAAAATGCCTGAGAGCTGTTGCATTTTCAATAAAAGCTATTTTAGCTTCAAAGGAAATTGTGGGGTACTCTGATGTGACTTTGCTCCTGCCACACACAGTCTCTGTGATCCTGTTGGAACAGAAAACATCCAACATTGTCAAAAGCCAGGTGTCTCAGGTACAATGCAATTCTATTAGAAATGCCAAACATCACAATTAAAAGATGCACAGTGTTAAATCCAGCTACACTGCTCCCTACGAAGCAGGATGGGGAAGAACATGATTGTGTTGCCACATTTGAACAGGTCTGTACACCAAGACCAGATTTGAAAAGAAACCCTCTTAGAAAATACTGACTTAATTCTATTAATTGATGGTTCAGCATCTAGAGACCCAAATAATTGGCAAAAACAGAGCAAGTTAAGCTGTAACCACTGCATATGCAACAATAACATCTGGAGCGTTCCACGCGCATTGCTCTGCGCAAGCGGCTGACCTGGTAGCATTGACGGAGGCTTGAAAAATTGCTGATGGACAAACAGTTACAATTTTTACAAATTCTTGTTATTATTTTGGGGTTTATCATGATTTTGGGCATTGTGGAAGCACAAGAAATTTATAAAGTCTGATGGTAAGCCTGATTTTAACCATGATAAAATGGCAGCATTGTTTGAAGCAATTTTGCTACCAAAGTTAGTTGCTATCTGCAAACATTTAACAATGATTAATTCAAACTCCCTTCTGATTATCTTACAGCTATGCAAGCTTTTGCCTCAGCAGACGACAAGAAACAATGGGTGAAGGCCGAGTGCAAACTGAAAACAGGCCGAGTACTGAAGACAGACCATGTCTGCCAAAACACTTTTTCCCACACTATGCAAAACTTGTACATGGCCTAGATCACATGAGTAAAGGGGGAATGTTTGATTTGCTAAATTTATATTGGTCCACAAAGGGATTCACTTCCTTTGCGGACAGGTATTGTCAATCATGTATGAACTGTGCCACAAGCAAAGTGGACAGAGGGCAAATGATGCCTCAAGCAGCACACCCAATCCAAATCAGCGAATTGATAATATAATTTACAATTGAAAGCATAACTGATAATGCAAATAAAACTATCAGTCAGGTGTGACATTAAAGAACTGATTAATGAAGTGTTGTGAGCAAACAGGACTGTCTTGGGTAAAATCACTCCCCATTGTGTTAATGTATATGATAATGAGATAAAGAACAAAGTCTAACTTGAGTCCATTTGAAATTTTGTTTGACAGGCCAACTTCCAATGGAGTTGGACCAGAACCACAACCACTGTCCTTTACAGCCTTATGTGAAAATGACATGCTAAAGTGTAGTAGAAAGTTGTCTCTTGTTCTCTCTCAGATACCTTAGCAGGTCAAGGACACTCTGCCCAAGCCAGTGGAAGGAGTCTTGCATGATTTTAGGTCTTGCTGATAATACACATAACTGAAGTGAAAGTGGTAGAGGGAGCTACGTGGCTACATGCAAGTCACTGCAGGAAGGTTCCAGCGCCACCAGATGGCTACAGCTCAGTAAAGTGATTGACCAGCTGCCCCATGCCAAGGGGGACGTCTGGCTGACTTAGGTGAACAAACATACAGTGGTGTATGGGAGCTGTACATGCAGCAACATCACTGTGTGGGGGTGATCTGAGGTCAGTTTGGGCCAACGGATGACAGCGAAGGACTTGAGCTGTTGGGAAACATACCATCCGACCACTGCAGCGAAACTACATGACCAACTCGACAAGAGGGAACAAAGTCCGTGGAACAGAGCTGAGAAGTTCTTCCATGCTGTAATTCCGGCTCTTGGGGTCAGCCTTCTTCAAATTTATGTTGAAATCGCGAGGTATGAACTGATAAGTTTCATAAACACTACTAAGGTGATGATGGAAGACATCAAGAAGAAACTACGAGGACTGAGGCCGACTGCACTGCAAGATTTGTCCTGGACCAGCTCACCGCTTCTCCTGGCGGGTGTTTGTGCTTGTGGGAAATGTATTCAAAACATGACTAATTTAATACACAGGTTAACAGCTAGAGAAGTAAATGCCAATGATGATTGGGAATGGAATTGGTTAAAGGGTTTATGGCAGAAAGAAGAATACGTTTGGTTAATTGCCATCTCAGCACTGGCCATGATTTTATTTTTGCTGTTTATATGGCCTTGTTTAGTGGGAATGATTAGAAGAGCTGTAAATTCAATCATGAAATCTTTAGTAGTTCATCAGATGTTAATGTACAATGTCTTGTGTGAAAGTAAGAATAATGTGAGTGCTTCTGATGGAAATGATGAAGACAATGAGATGCTAAAATCTGACACCTGCAGCAGCTCTACAGAAGAAGAGTAGTAAGTAAGCATTACATGCTGTAGAATAAAGAGGGTCTAAAGCAGGTCATTGTCCGTGTTACGAGATGATGCAACTGGAAGGAAAGTTAAGAAAGTTTCTTCTGTGTGAATATCACAATAAGATTTTTTACATATAATCAAATATAAAAGTTAATGTATTCTTTATAGCTTGCTTATATGTTAGGAATGACTACGTTCCATAAAAAAAACAATTTTCTCAGTGAATCTTCTATGGATGATATCTGTGCTGCGGCAGGATGGTCCTCACTGAGCACTTTTATCAAGCTTTACAGTCTGGATGTGAGGACGGCTCCTGGCTTCTTTCTGCTTGAGCAGATGCTTCCTTGGATCCCAGCTATCAGGTATGTCAGGCGTTATGGTATAGGGTTCCCATACAGTGACGTCACCGCAGCATCGAAGTGACCTATGAAAGGGAACATCTCGGTTACGTATGTAACCATGGTTCCCTGAATAGGGAACGAGATGCTGCGGGCCCGGCCGTTCCATACCTTGATAGCGTTCTTCTTCAGTTCATGAAATCTAAGGTAAATTACACTGGTTTGCTGTGTCCTTTGTCGGATTACAACTTTAAATGCAGGTACTGGTTCGGAGCTTACTTGAATGATGCGCCGTGTAGGATTTAAATCAAAATTCGCTTATCAATACATACATTAAACACGTGCATATTAGAGTGACCAGACATCCCGGAAAAATTCGGGACAGTCCCGAAATCTAAACTGTTGTCCCGAATCCCGAATCTGGCCCTAATAGTCCCGAAGATTATACTAAAGCAAAATCTTGAGAGTAGTTATTGTCTGATAAACATTAAAAACTGTCTGCGGAGGTTAAGTTGTCCTGCAATCAGCCCCCGCTGGCTGCTCATTGGCTGCAGGATTTTTTTCTAAGTTCTAAAAATATACTTGGGCGTCTAGGCACGAATTTAGATATCCATTTATCTAATTAATCTACAGTCGTGGCCAAAAGTTTTGAGAATTACATAAATATTGGAAATTGGAAAATTTGAGTGTTTATAATAGCAATTTGCATATACTCCAGAATGTTATGAAGAGTGATCAGATGAATTGCATAGTCCTTCTTTGCCATGAAAATTAACTTAATCCCAAAAAGACATTTCCACTGCATTTCATTGCTGTCATTAAAGGACTTGCTGAGATCATTTCAGTAATCGTCTTGTTAACTCAGGTGAGAATGTTGATGAGCACAAGGCTGGAGATCATTATGTCAGGCTGATAAAAAAAAATAATAATAATTCATTACATTTATATAGCGCTTTTCTAGGCACTCAAAGCCCTTACATAGTCAGGGGATATCTCGTCATCCACCACCAGTGTGCAGCATTTACTTGGATGATGCGACGCCAGCCATATTGCGCCAGAACGCCCACCACACACCAGCTTACTGGTGGAGAGGAGACAGAGTGATGAAGCCAATCAGCAGATATGGGGATTGTTAGGAGGCCATGATGGTCAGAGACCAATGGGCAAATTTAGCCAGGATGCCGAGGTCACACCTCTTCCCCTTTCGAAAGACATCCTGGGATTTTTACTGACCACAGAGAGTCAGGACCTCGGTTTAACGTCTCATCCGAGGGACGGTGCTTGTTGACAGTATAGTGTCCCCATCACTACACTGGGGCGCTAGGACCCACACAGACCATGGGGTGAGCACCCCCTGCTGGCCTCACTAGCACCTCTTCCAGCAGCAACCTAGTTTTCTCAGGAGGTCTCCCATCCAGGTACTGACCAGGCTCAACCCTGCTTAGCTTCAGTGGGAAACCGGTCTTGGGCTCCAGGGTGATATGGCTGCCGACTGATTGGGTTAGAATGGCAGACTTGACATGTTAAAAGGTAGGTGATGCTTGAAATCATTGTTCTTCCATTGTTAACCATGGTGACCTGCAAAGAAACGCGTGCAGCCATCATTGCGTTGCATAAAAATGGCTTCACAGGCAAGGATATTGTGGCTACTAAGATTGCACCTAAATCAACAATTTATAGGATCATCAAGAACTTCAAGGAAAGAGGTTCAATTCTTGTAAAGAAGGCTTCAGGGCGTCCAAGAAAGTCCAGCAAGCGCCAGGATCGTCTCCTAAAGAGGATTCAGCTGCGGGATCGGAGTGCCACCAGTGCAGAGCTTGCTCAGGAATGGCAGCAGGCAGGTGTGAGCGCATCTGCACGCACATTGAGGCGAAGACTTTTGGAAGATGGCCTGGTGTCAAGAAGGGCAGCAAAGAAGCCACTTCTCTCCAAAAAAAACATCAGGGACAGATTGATCTTCTGCAGAAAGTATAGTGAATGGACTGCTGAGGACTGGGGCAAAGTCATATTCTCCGATGAAGCCCCTTTCCGATTGTTTGGGGCATCTGGAAAAAGGCTTGTCCGGAGAAGAAAAGGTGAGCGCTACCATCAGTCCTGTGTCATGCCAACAGTAAAGCATCCTGACACCATTCATGTGTGGGGTTGCTTCTCATCCAAGGGAGTGGGCTCACTCACAATTCTGCCCAAAAACACAGCCATGAATAAAGAATGGTACCAAAACACCCTCCAACAGCAACTTCTTCCAACAATCCAACAACAGTTTGGTGAAGAACAATGCATTTTCCAGCACGATGGAACAACGTGCCATAAGGCAAAAGTGATAACTAAGTGGCTCGGGACCAGAATGTTGAAATTTTGGGTCCATGGCCTGGAAACTCCCCAGATCTTAATCCCATTGAGAACTTGTGGTCAATCCTCAAGAGGCGGGTGGACAAACAAAAACCCACTAATTCTGACAAACTCCAAGAAGTGATTATGAAAGAATGGGTTGCTATCAGTCAGGATTTGGCCCAGAAGTTGATTGAGAGCATGCCCAGGCGAATTGCAGAGGTCCTGAAAAAGAAGGGCCAACACTGCAAATACTGACTCTTTGCATAAATGTCATGTAATTGTCGATAAAAGCCTTTGAAACGTATGAAGTGCTTGTAATTATATTTCAGTAAATCACAGAAACAACTGAAACAAAGATCTAAAAGCAGTTTAGCAGCAAACTTTTTGAAAACTAATATTTATGTAATTCTCAAAACTTTTGGCCACGACTGTATATGCACAAAGACTATACGACCTTTTTGTTTTAAAGCTTGATATTGAGAGCACAAGTTGCTGCAGCTGCGAGGAGGACAGTGATGCATGCGTACAGGAGTGATTGACAGTTCGTGGCACCGTGTACAAAAAATACTCCGCTACACAATTATTTCGTTATTTTCGCTTAAGCTTATTATCGTTAGCGTTACAGAAAGGTCTGATTTACTCACTGTTACAACAGTCAATGTTTTTTTTTTCTTTTTACAATGAAATTTGAGTTCATGATTTTAATGTTGTTTTTTGTGGCAGACTAATGACAGACTGTTGATCTTTGAATAAAAGTGTGTTTAGTTAAGGTTTGAAATTCATTATCTTTTATTATAGGCTACGAAGTCTAATATCATAAGGCCGGTGACACACTGGCTGCGTGGCGTTTCTGCTGCGTGTCAGTTGCGTGGCGGCTGCGTCGTGTTTTCTGTGTCTTTACACACCAGAACCGTGCCAGACACGGCGCTGGCGCGCTGCTGCTGCTGTAGGTGACATAGAGGGAGGCCGCCGACAGACCAGGCTCTTGTCTTCATGACACCAATATCAACTTTTTTTTTACACACCTACGCCTACTGATAGGACACAGTCAACAGTATTGATGGCAAAATAGACTATGTTTGACAGGTGCAATATTTGAAAATCGATAATTATTTATTTAGTTTTTAAATTACATTTATATCTGAATTTATGTCAACCTATAGACTTTCAAACATCACCATGTCATGAATTCATATGTATTTATGTACAAAATGACATATGAACATATTTTCCTATTATATTTTGCCTGGAAACGCTTCCAACACGCTTGCGTGTGAAAAATAGGCGTCGGTTCTATTTCTAGCATGCACGCGTTTTCCGCGCGGCTCGAGCCTTATATATTAATGTATATGTTACAAATCAGCAGAGTTTGATACTTGCACTTCTGCCTGTTATTTTTTTGCCTAGTTTGCAGAAGCTTTTCTAATGGGGGAGACTTACATTTTCTCAAGTTATATATGAGCCACTATTGCACACATACACAAAGCCGTGGGTAAACATTCTCAGAATTAACTTTTGGTTTTTTATCTGATGCAGGGGATGGTGGATGGTGGATCTTTATCAATGTAATAGTTAAACATCATATGCAAATTTAAAAAATAAAACTTGTATAGGCTATACTATTTGATACAAATGTTGTATTATTAACCAGTTTTAAAGTTTTACATTTTGTTCCTGAAATCCACACTTTTGAAATCAAGATAATCAAAGGTAATCAAATTAAGCACAACCTAATAAATCATGTTTCGTGGGATAAAGGGTTTTGTAAAAAAGATCATGTTGGTGGATTTTCTGGTGATAGCATGGTCCGTGGATAATTCATCTCAAAGTGCACCACAATGCATATATGGTTAAAGACAAAAACAAAGTGTATAAAGACATTTTACAACCTTTTTATAACTATATAGTACATTTTATCTATTAAATATATCATTTTGGAGCAAAAATAATAATAAAAAAAAATCTTTATATTCCAGTTCATGTGTGTATTAAAAAACAAACAAAAAAAAAAAACAGAAAAAACATTCAGCTTTCGCTTTATTAAAACTTTTTTTTGAATGATTGAGCAAATTATTAGGAATGACACAGATCTCTGTCCGTGATTGCAAATGCGGTTACTTCCGTTCACGCTTAAACAGGGTTGGGGAGTAACGGAATACATGTAACGGCATTACATAATCAGGATACAAAAATCCAGTAACTATAATCCGTTACAGTTACGTCAAAAAACGTAGTAATCAGATTATAGTTACATTTTGAAAAAAGGGGGAATACTTTCAGGATTACAATGGTTTCATTTAAAACTAAATAAATCAGTATTTTGGCATAATAACACTATATTAAGCGTAGCTTGATTAATGACTCACGCAAGTCACGTGTGCCACCCGCTGGTGCATGCGCTAATAACAGCTGTCTACAATCTCCTCTGACGAAGATTGAATCACTACTGCTAAGAGATATGCTGCCCGCAGGCAAAAACGCGTTCATTTCATGGAAATTCCACTGCTATTTTGTTTTCAAAGAAGAAAATGCAAACAACATGGTTGTACAGTGCAAACTGTGCCTTCCAGAAACGAAAACACTTTCTTCATTCAAAAAAAAAATTAATTTGTATTCTCTATTTTCCTGTTGAAGAAACATTCCCATTGTCTAAAAATTCAGTTCTTACTATATTTGCTTGGAAAAGAAATGAATTTGTATTTTCTATTTTCCTTTTGAAGAAACATTTCCATTGTCTTAAATTCTTTCTTATTATATTTTCTTGAAAATAAAACAAAATAATCTGTAATACCAATACCATGTACTAGATGTCTGTATAGTCCTTTACATATATATTAATTCAGGGCTGTGAAATTCTTAATTAATAAATGTTGTTTTTAAAAAAATAATATTTGACCTTGAAGTAATCCAGAAGTAATCCAAAAGTAATCAGTTACATTACTTTCATTTTGTGGTACTTGGATTACGTTACTGAATACTTTTTTTATGAAGTAATTAGTAACTGTAACGGAATACATTTTTAAAGTAACCCTCCCAAGCTTGCGCTTAAACGACTTCCTTTTATACTAAAATGCCTTCCGTTTACACTGAAAATTCACGCACATCCACATATGAAATCACTTGCGCAAGTGTGTGTGTGTGTGTGCGTGTGTACATAAAATAATGCATATGTTTTTCTTATCTGAACTGTATACGTTAGTAAATGTTATTTTTTATGTATGCGCGCATGGAGTTTATGTGCGAGTGTTTAATAGGTGTATATGCACGGATCAAGTTTATATGTACAACCCGAATTCCGGAAAAGTTGGGACGTTTTTTAAATTTTAATAAAATGAAAACTAAAGGAATTTCAAATCACATGAGCCAACATTTTATTCACAATAGAACGTAGATAACGTAACAAATGTTTAAACTGAGAAATTTTACACTTTTATCCACTTAATTAGCTCATTTAAAATTTAATGCCTGCTACAGGTCTCAAAAAAGTTGGCACGGGGGCAACAAATGGCTAAAAAAGCAAGCAGTTTTGAAAAGATTCAGCTGGGAGAACATCTAGTGATTAATTAAGTTAATTGATATCAGGTCTGTAACATGATTAGCTATAAAAGCTTTGTCTTAGAGAAACAGAGTCTCTCAGAAGTAAAGATGGGCAGAGGCTCTCCAATCTGTGAAAGACTGCGTAAAAAAATTGTGGAAAACTTTAAAAACAATGTTCCTCAACGTCAAATTGCAAAGGCTTTGCAAATCTCATCATCTACAGTGCATAACATCATCAAAAGATTCAGAGAAACTGGAGAAATCTCTGTGCGTAAGGGACAAGGCCGGAGACCTTTATTGGATGCCCGTGGTCTTCGGGCTCTCAGACGACACTGCATCACTCATCGGCATGATTGTGTCAATGACATTACTAAATGGGCCCAGGAATACTTTCAGAAACCACTGTCGGTAAACACAATCCGCCGTGCCATCAGCAGATGCCAACTAAAGCTCTATCATGCAAAAAGGAAGCCATATGTGAACATGGTCCAGAAGCGCCGTCGTGTCCTGTGGGCCAAGGCTCATTTAAAATGGACTATTTCAAAGTGGAATAGTGTTTTATGGTCAGACGAGTCCAAATTTGACATTCTTGTTGGAAATCACGGACGCCGTGTCCTCCGGGCTAAAGAGGAGGGAGACCTTCCAGCATGTTATCAGCGTTCAGTTCAAAAGCCAGCATCTCTGATGGTATGGGGGTGCATAAGTGCATACGGTATGGGCAGCTTGCATGTTTTGGAAGGCTCTGTGAATGCTGAAAGGTATATAAAGGTTTTAGAGCAACATATGCTTCCCTCCAAACAACGTCTATTTCAGGGAAGGCCTTGTTTATTTCAGCAGGACAATGCAAAACCACATACTGCAGCTATAACAACAGCATGGCTTCGTCGTAGAAGAGTCCGGGTGGTAACCTGGCCTGCCTGCTGTCCAGATCTTTCACCTATAGAGAACATTTGGCGCATCATTAAACGAAAAATACGTCAAAGACGACCACGAACTCTTCAGCAGCTGGAAATCTATATAAGGCAAGAATGGGACCAAATTCCAACAGCAAAACTCCAGCAACTCATAGCCTCAATGCCCAGACGTCTTCAAACTGTTTTGAAAAGAAAAGGAGATGCTACACCATGGTAAACATGCCCCGTCCCAACTATTTTGAGACCTGTAGCAGAAATCAAAATTGAAATGAGCTCATTTTGTGCATAAAATTGTAAACTTTCTCAGTTTAAACATTTGCTATGTTATCTATGTTCTATTGTGAATAAAATATTGGCTCATGTGATTTGAAAGTCTTTTAGTTTTCATTTTATTAAAATTTAAAAAACGTCCCAACTTTTCCGGAATTCGGGTTGTATAAGCGAGTATGTGCAGGTGTGTTTGTATGCAGCGAGTTTATATGTATGTGCGAGTGTTTAATAGGTGTATATGCACGGATCAAGTTTATATGTATGTGCGAGGTATATGCAAGCGTCGAGTTCATATGTATATGTAAGTTATTCACAAGTGTGTATGCATACGTTGCTAGCATTATATGTATTGGTATCGATTTCATATTAGTGTTCACGTGTATTTTATATATGTATTTTTGAACATCCAGTAGTATGCATGTATATGTGAGTAATTTATATGTGTACATGCACGTGTTTTGTGTATGTATTGATAAGCGAGGTTTGATTTAAATCCTACACGGCGCCTCATATACTTGAATAATTTCGGGTTTCTCATACATTCATTAATATCAACGCTGACCGCTACTAGATTGATTCAGATTTTTAAACTATTTAATATGGGTACAATTGTATTTTATTGTAGAGCTGCACGCTGCTTGCTCCCTCCCTCTCACAAACTGACAACGGAGGCACGCACGACTAGCCCCTCCTCTTCGAACACGAACTGAATCAAAACATGAGCATGCGTTAGTTAGAGGACAGATTGTTGCCGCTGCTTAATGCTTATTCCCCCAGCGAAGATTCCAGAATCAATCCGGAGTTGAATGGTTAGTAATGAACACTGTTGCTCAACATAACTCTGAGAAGTTAGTCTATGTTAAGCGCTGTCGCGTTTCCATTACAGATTCATGCAAAACTTTTGTGTTTTTCTTCTAAATATCGATAAACAACTATTGCGAAATTACGGCGTTTCCATTAACCGATGTTATGCGACTTAAACGTCATTTCTTTTCCTCTCGCGATCAGTCATTCCAAAAATCATGGCAACGGACGTTGGTAGGTTTATATATATCACAGGCACCAGACTAGACATTATATTATTATTATCTCCAGGTTCAGGTTGGTCTGTGTTGCTTTTTGTCCACCTCAATCTCCAGGTTTGTGTGTGTGTGTGTCAGAGTCTGTGTGTGTCCACCTCCAGGTCCAGTTTGGTGTGTGTGTCTGAGTCTGTGTGTGTGAGTCTTCTTGAATGTTTGAGTGTGTGAGCCTGTGTTTGAGTGTGTCAGTAAGTTTGTGAGTTTGTGTGTGTGTGTGTCCATCTCCAGGTCCAGGTTTGTGTGTGTGTGTGTGTGTGTGTGAGCAAAATTTGCAACAAGAAGTCTGTGGAGCAGTCATAGCATAGAAAGTGTAGCAATGGCATAGCAATGTAGCAATAGCAATGTCTTTAAAGGGATAGTTCACCCAAAAATGAAAATTCTATCATCGTTTACTCACCCTCAAGTTGTTCCAAACCTGTATGAGTTTCTTTGTTCTGCTGAACACAAAGGAAGATATTTGGAAGAATGTTTGTAACCAAACAGATCTCGGTCTCCATTGACTACCATAGTATATATTTTTTCCTACTATGGAAGTCAATGGGGACCGAGATCTGTTTGATTCTGTCATTCTTCCAAATATCTTCCTTTGTGTTCAACAGAACAAAGAAACTCATACAGGTTTGGAACAACTTGAGGTTGAGTAAACGATGATAGAATTTTCATTTTTGGGTGAACTATCTCTTTTAGTTATCTGACACTAAGTGTTGGCAATGGAAATGTGTACTTGTCACTAAAAATATATGATATATTTATGATATATACATTTTAACTTAACCCCAAAACATGACATGGACTAGTGTCTGTGAATATTAAGCCCCAAAAATGCAATATATGACTTGCACATTCTGCGTGTCTGTGGAAATCAGGCGCGGACTGGACACTGGGAGAAACGGGACAATTCCCGGTGGCCTGGCAGCCGATTTTGCCGAATGTACTAAAGCGATCATTTGCGAATCCGCCATTTGATAATTAAATCTCTAATAAGTCATGACTCGCGCGCTCTCCGCGCCTCCGCAAAACGGTTTGGATCAGACTCAGAGTAATCAATGCGAGAGAGAAAGAGAGAGAGAGAGAGAGTGGACTGCTGGAGCAGAGAAGCAGAACTACTGTTCAGGGTTTCAGGTCAGTTTCATCTGTAAAGATACTTTTTTGTCTTTGTTTTTTTATTTAATTAATCAAGCAGCAGCACGTTGCTCATCAGTCATCACTCAAAATACTATATAAAGGACATCATTATTATCTGTTTTAATGTTACAGTAGTAATTTAGCTGAAAAAAATTCAGATTTTTTTTATAGGTTTAGGGGGAGCTACGACAGACAACAACACAAACCTTACAAAAATTTATATTTTAATATTTAACTATAAATCCAGAGAAAATGGTTACTATTGTTTAACTGTGGTAACCAAAAATGTAAAAATTTTTTTTACAAATGTATTTATTTAAGAATAAATACAAAAAAAAAACAAGGTTATTTTACTTTTATATAGGCTAATAAAAGCATTGTTAATTTTTGTAAGGGAAAATTTTCTTAGAATTTTTCTATAAAGATATTGTAGTATTGTAGAGTATTGTATTTTAAAGTATAGTTTTGTTCAATCTTGAGTATTAAAGTCATGAGAGAGATGGATAACAGGGCAAAATAAAGAGACTGAAGAGAAAAATGGAAGTGAAGGTGCAGTTCAGGAGAGAACTTTTAATTATTTTGCATGTCCCCAAATTAAAGATTTAAACCGTTTTTTATGTCAGGTCCATACAAAAAATAGTTTTGTCCATGAATTTGTTTGTATGAGTTTGAATTTTCCAGTCTGAATTTTTTTTTTAGTCCGCCCCTTCTGTAAATTAATGGCAAAGACATGGTTTCATTTACTACACATAGGCCTACTGAAGCTCGCAGTGTTTTCAACCTCTGCCATCTCAATATAGGAGTACACGAGCACATAAACATAATTTCTAGAACTGCTCTGTGTCACTTCATGAGCATTTTACTTATTTTGAGAAAACTATCATCATATACAAAGAGAAAGCTGTTTAAAAAAAAAAAAACAATGTTTCAGGAGTTTAGTACACAGAATACGTCACATGCTTATTAGATAACTGTATTTAAGTTGATGTATATGCTTTTATTTATTATTCTTTAATTTTCACAAATTTAGAAAAGTAATCAAAAAGTACTCAGAAGTAATTAGTTACATTACTTTAATAAAGTAATTGAAAAAGTTACATTACTATTACATTTTAAACAGGGTAACTTGTAATCTGTAACCTATTACATTTCCAAAGTAACCTTCCCAACACTGCACACACATAGCAGTTAAAATGCTGACTGATATCTTACAAAGGTGCGATTTTATGTATTTTATTGTCTAAGGCAGTTAACCATGAAAATAAAACGGAATAAACTGATTATAATTTTTTTTTTAGCATAGTACAGCTTAATGTTCAGTGGCAGCTGTGGCAGCAGAACAGTGTTCTGTTTGACCGGTCAGAGTCCTGCAGATGCAATCTTTCATATAGTTACAATAATGTATTAATATTCTCACAATAAATGTTGTTAGTTTTTTTTTAATCAGAGGTGGACTGTAATAAAGTACATTCGTTAAGCATACTCGTACAAAAAAAAAAGTACTACTGTTTTTGTTGTTTGTTCTTTCTCACAGGACAACAGCACTACAAAAATATAGTATTTTACAACATGATGCATTGTTGTAGATTAAACTACCCAACAGTTTTACTCTCAATACCTTAATTATATTAGAGTATGCAAGATAATACTTTTACTTAAAGGACAGTTCGGCCAAAAATAACAATTCTGTAATCATTTACTCACCCTTAAGTTGTTCCAGGTTTGGAATTTTTATTTTTGGGTGAACTGTCCCTTTAGCAAAGGTTTTAAATATGACAACTAGCAGTTTTTCCCCAATGGTATATAGTTTACTAAAGTATCTCAATGTTTCTTGTACTTATTACGTGGTCATAGCTCTAAACAATTTCTCTTTTCCTTCCTTCTCTAAATCAGACTGGACCCCTGTACTGCAGGATAAAGATGAATGTGGCAACGCTGTGTTTAATGGTTTTGTTCTGTTCAGTGAGGCCCTGTGAGTGCTGCTGGATCTTCTGAGAAGTGCCACAATCCAGACCCTGTTGTTTGTCTTCTGCTAGTGATACTGTACATCATTAAGATGGTCTCCAGAGTGTATGACATGTGCCTTGTTCCACTGTCCACCACACTCTCCTCTGAGTCTCTGAGGAGAGAAATTGACCTCCTGAAGACCCCAGAACACATGGACGCACCGCTGAGCTCAAACTGATGTTGTTTTTCTGATGTTAAACCTAAGCTATGCTGTAAATGGTTGTAAAAAGTACTTTCAGTTATGTATAGAACAATTTGTTTTAATGTGTAAACAAAAATATTTACAGGACAAAAAAAAAAAAATAAACAGATAGAATGTTTTGTGAAAAAAAAATATATAAGCTGCATTAAAAAGAAATTGACAATGTACATAAGTACTTCTCTTTTATTTACACGTGAATATAAAAAACAAAAATACAAAATGTACAGGCTTATTTATGAATAAATTACACACTAAAAAAGAAAAATGTATACAACTTATGCATTTTATTTTTAATTTGCATCACAAAAAATAAACTAGAGAAATTAGGTTTTTCCATTGACAATATGACATTTTAAAAAAAGATATTGAAAAACTGTAATATACACATTTTTTCCTACTGTTATATCTTGGCTAATGAAGAATATATTTGTTACGCATTCTCTTTAAGAATAGAAAACTTGCGCTCTTCTCTCTCTCTCTGGAGTTTGATGTCCACCCTGAGCAGCTTCCACTCACCCCCTCAACTGTCCCAGGACACTTAGCAAATAAACCATACCTGTTAACAACAACAGCACAATTAATTTCAGCAAAAAACTGTCTATTAACTTTGTATCTTTAAATCTTTCCCAGCAGGCTCACTCGCTCCAGAATAGTAATAAAACAAGAGAAAATGGAAACACTTATGAAAAATATAAAGACAGGTTTGTAATCTTAACAATAGAAAATATGATACAGCAGGCCATGCATACAAAATACTGCAGGGCTAAAGTTTGGTTAAACCATTTGTAGACATCTCTTGCATGACAGCACTTCAAAAACAGCAAAGAGAAAGACCATTGTCTTATATAGCGGCTGTCTTATTGTTTGTGGGTTTTATGTAAAAAAAAAAACCCTGGCTTTTAACACTTTCGATTTTAACAATTGGCCTTGTGCAGTAAGATTGTGCATAGTCGTGACTCGTGAATATTTTAAACATCTCAAGCATTCTCACTTAACTTCCTTAACTTATAGTTTGCCTGATTGCTTAGATACTGGTGCTTGTGCTTGCTTTTGCTTCCTCTTTGCTAAAGAAATAAGTAGAGGGATGACATTAGATTTGCATTTACTATACCTAAGCTACATCTATAGCCACTTTTATTATGTCTCAATCAGATATTGGAATAACAAAATCATACATAAATAGGCCTTAGCTTACCTAGTCTTCTATCTATACTTGGCGTTTCCCTTTGCTGCATCTATCAGTGGTATCTGTTTTTCAATGAATGTCTTGAATTCAGTGCATGACAATTTGAAATTGAAACTGACCTGACGCTCAGACTTTACCATTGCAACTGACAGTCTGTTTCTTTTATCGGACCAAACATCCTCTATGACTGAACACTCTTTCTGCATAGGCATTACTGACTGGTATGGAAAAAACAAAAGCAACTAATGTACTTTCAACAGCTCGGTGGATTCAGTTGCCCTGCTAAACTTTTAACTGAGCATACAGAGCAAGTAGCATATAGTGGATCGCTTGGTGTTTGCTTTAGCCATGTGGAGTAATTGTAATTTTTCATCCAGTCATTATTAAAGTAGGTTGAACGTTTCATTTTTTTTTTTACTGGCCTGTCAGTCTTTGTTGACACACTGTCATCTTCGTCCTACATCTCGCCACTAGGGGTGTAACGATACGCGTATTCGTATTGAACCGTTCGGTACGAGGCTTTCGGTTCGGTACGCGGTATGCATTATGGACCGAACGGTTCGTTGGACTAATTAATTATATTTGGAAAATAAAAAAAAATTGTGAAATATAATGATATGCGTTCAACAAGGTAGCCCAATAACCCAAACGACGTAACAGGCAATGCCCCTGACACCCCCGAAGAAGAAAAAAACACCACCTTTATGTTTATGTTAGGCTACTCAGTCAGGCGCTGGCTCACTCAGTACGCGCTGAAGGCTCGTTGCAAAATGGCCAATGCGTTTAACAGACCAGAAATAGAAGATCCTCCAATAACCAACAGGTCTGGTGTTTGGGTGCACTTTGGATTCCCTGTAAGTGAGCGAGCGCCTTTATGGGCCTTTCACACAGGACGCGGTATGCGCGGCGCTGCGCTATAAAACCCATTCATCTCAATGGCTTGCTCCGTAGTGATGGCCGATTCGTGAACGAATCGTTCAATTTAACCGGCTCTCCTTAGTGAACCGTTGAACCAGTTCACTAAATCGAACTGAATCGTTAGAAACGGTTCACGTCTCCAATAAGCATTAATCCACAAATTACTTAAGATGTTAACTTTTTTAACGTGACTGACACTCCCTCTGAGTCAGAATAAACCAATATCCCGGAGTAATTAATTTACTCAAACAGTACACTGACTGAACTGCTGTGTAGACCGAACTGAAGATGAACACCGAGCCGAGCCAGATGACGAACGAACACGCCCACTGCTGGAGCAGTTCTCGTTCTCGAGTCAAGAGCCGGTTGCATCAGTGTTCGGATCACCAGTACACTGAACTGAGAATCGTTTCTGTCGGACGCGTCCGATTTGAGAACCGATGAGCTGATTCTTGTTCTCGAGTCAAGAACCAGTTGCATCGGTTTTCGGATCACCAGTACACTGAACGAAAACCGTTTCTTTTGGACGCGTCCGATTTGAGAACCGATGAACTGATTCTACTGCGCATGCGTGTAAAGTATTTCGGAAAGTGTGATAAAAGATCTATATACATTTTTATTATTATTATTATTTATTTATTTTTTTAAGATGAACGTTTCTAATCTGTATATTGTAGATTATGAATAGGCCAGAGGGGGTTTCAGGGAAGTTGGACAATAATTAAGAAATCTAAAGACTCTATGTTTAATAGGAATAAGGGATGATTTATGAAATATGTGTACTGTATTTATAGTTAATGATGACACATTCACAAATTGAGTTTGTAGTAAACAGAACATGAACACGAGTAGAGCAGCTATACTGAACTGCAGCACGTACCGGTTAGAGTGATTCTCGTTCTCGAGTCAAGAACCGGTTGCATCGGTTTTCGGATCATCAGTACACTGAACCAAAACCGTTTCTTTCGGACGTGTCCGTTTTGAGAACAGAGGAGCTGATGATACTGCGCATGTGTGATTCAGCGTGAAGCCGACTGACTCACAGCGCGTCTGAACCGAACTGATTCTTTTGGTAATTGATTCTGTACTGATTCTGTGCTAATGTTATGAGCGCAGGTAAACCGAGGGCTTGAATGAAGGGGCAATCTGGCGAAACGTAAGTTCATTTAATAACAAATACATCGGAATGGTTTATATATAGTGGGTTCTGCGCTGATGACACCTAATTTATTTACTTTATATCTTCAAGACTTAAATCCTCATATGCACATTATTGCTGTTACTGTATTTGGGTGCGTTGTTGCAAAACTTAATTGTAAACTTTTCATGATTATGAGGTTTTTAACTGACTAAAGTTATGATTACTGACTTTATATATTTGAATGTTTGATAGACGTGAAGCCATTACGTCATCGCCAATGACGTCATTACGTCGAGCTTAAAAGAACCGGTGAACCGTTTTTTTCAACCGGTTTATTGAATCGAACCGTCCGAAAGAACCGGTTTGCGGAAAAGAATCGAACTTCCCATCACTATTGCTCTGCGCAAGGACGTTTTGTTGCTGCGTCGACCAAAAGCAAAAGCGCAGCGGTGCGCATCATTTGCGTGCTTGCGCGCACGCCGCGGTCAAAGTTCAAAATAGTTCAACTTTTGCCGCTGCGCTCTGTGACGATTACCAGCGCGACCAATAGGATCCAAAACAAGCACGGAAATCAAAATGAATGAACGGCTAGTACAGTAATTGAGCCCCGTTACAATATTCCTTCACGAGCCCATTTCAGACAGACCGTAATTCCTGCTTTGTTCCAAAAAACATAAGCCCTATAGAGAAACCAATTGAGTAAAAACACACTCAATATAAAGAGTTATAGAGTTCCATATTGTAATGACCCGTAAGTCAGCACTGGCAGCCAGGTGCATCATGGGTATTTGTTTAACGTTCAATTATGGGTTATTTAAGCAAGATGGTTGAGTTCTTGTATTAGTAATGTTATACATGTTCATGTCTGAGTTAATTTGAGTTGATTCGGGTTCATTTACTGCCATGTTATAAAAAAGGGTGACTGTCACCGTCATGGAGAGAGATGTGTAGGGGAGTGAGTTGTGATATGGCCTTGCCTGTGTAAGTTTGAATATTGAGATCCGAATTAAAAGACTAACAGACATTACTGCCTCCTGTTGGCTGGTTTGTTAATAACTCTCCACACACACGTTGTTACAATATAAAAAGTTACATCTTTATATTTGTTCATAACTACCACAATAATATAACATTTTCATTTTTTTTATAAGGAGCTGTTTTTGTTTTATATAGTATGCTGCTAAGATAACACTATAGAAGATGGGTAAAGAATAGCTCCATCATTGTTCAATGTAAAAAAACATACTTTGTTAGTTTTCATAAATAAAACATTTTTTAAAAATCAAGGAAATTTATCTGCCAATTTTTTCTTTTTGCTGTATCTAAAACGTACCGAACCGAACCGTGACAAAAGTGTATCGTATCGAACCGAACCGTGAATTTTGTGAACCGTTATACCCCTACTCGCCACCCATGTTGAAACTAACAAACGATGTTGACGATGTACAATCTTCTTCACTGCTTCAATTTGCCGCTTGTAGTAACTGGCTAGCTGCCAAGACAGTAGTTTACGTCACGTCACATGACACGCCTGTCCCAGAGTCAATGATAATGCATTCTACACACAAGAGACATCCTATGAGAGACACCGAACACTCGAACGAGTCAATATCTGGCTCAGCTTGGTGTTCATCTTCAGTTCTCTCTTCACAGCAGTTTCAATCAGTGTACTGTTTGAGTAAATGAATTACTCCGGGATATTGGTTTGTTTTAACTCAGAGGAAGTGTCAGCCACATTAAAAAAGTTAACAGCTTAAGTCATTTGTGGATTAATGCGTATTGGAGATGTGAACCATTTAAAACAATTCAGTTCGATTTGGTGAACTGGTTCAAAAAGATCCGGTTACATCGAATGATTCGTTCCCGAACTGGATATGACAAACTGCTTTGTTTTGAACTCTCTCACAACAGACATGGAAGAGAAGACAATGCTGAATAATGTCGTAGTTTTTGCTATTTTTGGACCAAAATGTATTTTCGAAATGTAGCTTCAAAATATTCTAACTGACCCTCTGATGTCACATGGACTACTTTGATGATGTTTTTCTTACCTTTCTGGACATGGACAGTATACCGTACACACAGTTTCAATGGAGGGACTGAGAGCTTTTGGACTAAATCTAAAATATCTTAAACTGTGTTCTGAAAATAAATGGAGGTCTTACTGGTTTGGAACGACATGAGGGTGAGTTATTAATAACATAATTATGATGTTTGGGTGAACTATCCCTTTAACAATAGTAATAAAAACAACAATGCACTAAGCATAATATCATTCTACGATAAAACATACCTTTTTGAAAATCGTTTATGTTTCACTGACAATGCACTAATATTTTCAGAGACGCTTTAACGCAAAACATGAAACTCATGAATAATCATGTATGTTCCGTCCAGTGACACCAAATAAGAAATTGAAAATTTCAGAATACTTCAAATGAAGTTTGTTTTTGTTCAGTGTATCCATGTTGCTAGTGACAAAAACAAACAAAAAAATTGCACGTCAGAGAAGGTGGAGTTTCAGAACACACCCACCGACTGAATAACCACCACGGACCAATGTAAACTCAGGCCCGTCCACACAGAGACGTGTTTATGTGAATACGCACAATTTTTATCGGATTGGCATTCCGTCTACACAGATCTGGCGTTTTCGGAAGGTGAAACCATTATTTTTTTAAACCAGGTCCCAGAGTAGATAAATTTTAAAACGTCGTCTTTGCATTTTCATGTGGACAGCGAATCCGTGTATTTTCTGAAATGATGATGTCATCAGCCCACCGTTTCACCCCTAGTCAAACAATGCTACATCACGTAACAGCAACAAAAACGTGAACAAACACTGAATGATTGTCTTTTTATCTAACATTAACACAGATTAATAAATGTAATGTTCCATGTTTGTTTGTATACCACGCGCAAGGTTTATGCGCATAGTCCATGTCTTCTCCATTTTAAGTGTATCTCTGTGGCAGAACATCACGAATGACCACCTGATAAATTTGGGGTTTACCTGGAGCACTATTGGCTGTACGAGACAAGACTCCACCCTTCACACCATATTGGGAACCTGCCACCAATGTTGTCTCAATTTCCCCTTTACTTGTCTAAGTTTAGGTCTCTTTTGATTTTCAACCCAACTATAGACCTGTCAGAGCAAAGCATCTGTTTTCTGGTAGTATGCAATGTCCTTTTCCTCCTCACCCAAAGAGGTAAACAGCATCTGTACAGCAGACAGATTTTGGAGTTGTCCAATCTCTTACTTTCTCACTATAAGCTGGATCAAGAGACAGCCCATCCTTTGAGACAACATGACCCATGTATGTTACAGACGCCTTGCAAAAATGACACATGGCAGGGTCAAGCTTGAGACCTGCTTCCCTGAACCTAGTCAAAATGTCTGTGAGGTTTTTTCATGTGATCCTCAAATTCTTTACCCATACAAATGATGTCATCCAAATTAATGACACACTTAGTCCAATGCAACCCTCTTAAGGACTAATCGAGCGCAGCGTTAGTTCAGTCAGGCCATGGAGGCATAGGCTTTGACCAGGTGATGCGGTCAGCTGTCAAATCGCTCGAATCACTACCACTCTCCTATTAGACACAGGACATATATACGTGGCACCACTGCTTGGCAAGTATGCTCAACGGCTCGCAACCCTCCCTCCCTCCCTCCCTCCCCATTATAAGCATGAGCATATTACTGTGCACATTCTGGTTGTCGTCTTCTTTGTTTCAGATCACTAAGGCCTTCAATCTTAGCTGGCATGGACCTCACTGCTGAGAGACACTCATCTTCAGGCTACAGGAAAGACGCCCCACTGCCACATCTACATGATTATCACTGTTTTAAAGACATTACTAAGTAGGGTGACCATATTCGCCATTCATATGAGACACGTCCCAGCCAGGATTTTAATATTGCTTAAAATATCCAGGTTTTGGCTATTTGCACTGTGCAGGTTGATCGTTGTGTAACATTCATCATAGCTATAAAGAGCAGAGCAGATGGCTCCTTATGCTTTCGAATCGCTTTCACGTGTTTGTTCGTTCGTTTGACTTGAAGCATTGTGGCGCACTTTTTTTTTTTTGGATTTGTGTGCAGCGACGCTTCAAGTCAATCGAACAAACAAGCACGTGCGCATATTTGCATCGCTTTGATCGATCCCTCTAGATCTTACCTTCTCACAAGCAGCCCCAAGATTGGTTGATTATGTACAATACCTTCATGTTATTGGTCAAACTGCTCTGGATGTTTTAGGCAATATTAAAATCCTGTGTAGCCATTTAGCTGCAAACCTGTGTGGGGTGATGCAAGTTTTGCAGTGATTACAGCCTCTGACAGAGCAGGAACAATTGTAGTGGTACACACTGTCACATTCACAAGTTTAAGGTAATGCTGATCTATACCAGTAAAGGATATGGAGTCCTCACCATACATGTTCAGCACGTTAATCACAATTTTGTGCATAGATAATAAGTCCGAAACAAGTACAAGTGCTTTTGGGCAATTTCTGATCACTTGAAATTAAATTGACACTGTAGGCTTTCTCAGAGTGATGCACTGATAATGTACCCACTGAATCTAAAGTGTCACCAGAAAGGGATGTCAAAGGTATAAACTGTTTCATCAAGGAACTTTGATGCAAGGTAGGAGTAGACATTCTGAAATCTCCACTGATAAAAGAAACATCAGCACCAGTATCAATGAATGCATGGACTACTGTGTCTTCAATGAAAAGTTCCACATTTTGTGTCTCGCCCTGACCAGTGTCTGAAGTCACATGATGTTCAACAACGTTATCAGTGGACCGGATGTCAGTAGCAGTTGGCAAATGGCCCTCATTGTCAACTATTGATAGTTTCCCTGGAGTTGATGAACGTGAAGGAGACTGGAAATGCATGTGACCAGGACTTGGAGACCGATGACCCACTGCTTTGAGTAGCCGGCCGTTGACCTGTCACCTCGACCATTGTCTGAACAAGAAGCATGATCCAGATAGTCCCAAGTTGTAATGCGCTGTCCACGTTCTGGTGACATCCTAGAACTTTGATCAAAATAGCCCTCATGTATGCATGCATTGTATTAGTCCCTATCACCACTCATATCTCTGTATGATGGTCTACTTTGCTCAGATGGTCTACTTTGCTCAGAGTGTCACAGTCAGTATATGCATGTCTGTCCATACCTGCAACGTTCTGATCTGCACCCAAGTGAATCGCCCAGGGAAAGAGTGCGATGCTGTTGATCTGGTGAAGAAGGGTGTCTGCCGGCATACCTCTGTTTGTCAACCTTAAGCTGAAGTTTATCAACTCTGTCAAACTTTCCAGGGTTCGTTGAAGTTTCATGAAGTCCCCTGATGTAGCTGAGTGAACCGCAGGAAGTAGACATTGTGAAGCAGGGAGAGGTAGATACTGTCTGTGGAAGAATGTTGAGGCTAGATCCAGGGAAAAAGCCAATGCACCAGCAGCATCCAGTGTATCTACACCTTGTTCATGTGTGCAAAGCTGTAGATAAGGTTCAATTACAGCAACAAAATGTCTGAATTTTTCTCCATTCTTTGCATTAGCTTCATATAACATAACTTGTGGACAGATAACATTGTTTTCCAAAAACAGCTTTAACCCTCTGGAGTCGATTAACGCAAATACGCATTTTGTGTCATCTTCTCCTGATAACACTGAAAACAACTTAAATTACACTTTCAGTTTTGATCGTACAGATAAGAGCAAAACATCAATCGAATATGTAAAGTGTCTACTTTTATTTGTAAACACCCATAATAACAACAAAACTTTGTGCATTTACAAAATAAAGAAAACAAACGGTGCAATCGTCTTTCAGGAATAAGACATTATTCATCCCAAGAAGACGCGCTGAGGATTACCTCAGGATTTGAGTTTTGGATTTCCTCAGAAAAAAAGAATTAAGTGCTTGATTCAGCAGAGATCATAAACATGAGTAAGTTTTTTTTTATTAATCTACTTGTATTAGTTATCACACAACATGTTCACATTTTACTAGTTAGACTTTTTCCAAACTATATTTCCTGACTATATGTATAATCAAGTGAAACATTATAAAGTTTAATTCACATCTTCTACTGTACTACTAGTATCAGTGACCATCAAAATAATGTTAATAATGTAGTTGATCATTTAGTTTATTTCAGAGCACATAAACAATATACACTTTGGAAATGCTATTTATGTGATGTTTGTTTATATATTTCAACATTACACCATACCAGTCAATACAAGTTTGCTAAAGCATTAATATTGTTCAATATTTTTACTATTTAACATAACTGCTTTCTATTTAAATATATTTTAAAATGTTTAACATTTTTAAGCAACTGAGAAAAGCACAAAAGTCAGGGCATGTCAAAACTTCTCCAGGCCACCCAAAACCCCTAAACCTCAGAGGGTTATTTTTTTTATTTTATGTGTTTATAGTCTTGCTTAGGCAAACTGTCCCCATAGTTAAAAACAGTACCACCAAGACAAGTTGGCGAAACTTTGTTAACCTGGCGTTATCAAAATCAGCACTAGCCTCCACAGTCCACTCAGTGGACTCCACTTCAATCACCTGCACCAGTGGAGAAAATCTTCTTTCCTGTCACCCAAAAAGATAGGTGGAAAATGTCCATTAAAGCACTGCATTACATGTTAACTACTCACGCCAGGCAAAATGCTAATTAATCTGCTTCACTCATTATAGTTTACAGGTCAGAAGTCACAGTATCCCATATATAGTTTAAATAGTAAGATACACAGGATTTTACAAGAGGCAAATGTGAATTATACTGTAGTCTTAAATATTAAGATACACAGTCAATATGAGGTAGAGAATGATGAATATCTTACTGATTATGTGAATATTTAGTGGAGACATGTAGATGTTAAGAGGCTGGTTTTGAGTTTAGGAGCTTGATGGCCTGGGGGAAGAAACTCCTCCTAAGACTCTCAGTTTTTGCCATCAGGTTACAGAAGCTCTTACCAGATGCCAGCAAATTGAAAAGATGGTTACAGGGGTGGGTCCTTGATGATTTTAACAGCTCTGCTTTTGCAGTGTTTGAGGTAGATGTCCAACAGAGAGGGTAGAGCAGACCCTGAGATGCGCTCAGCTAAGCACACAACTCTCTGCAGGGCTTTGCAGTCTTGACTGGAGCTGTTCCCACACCACACTGAGATACACTGCGTCAATACACTTTCTATGGCCCCTGAATAGAAAGTTTTCAGGATTGCTGGTGAGACCCTGAATTTTCTCAGCTGTCGCAGATGGTACAGTCTTTGCCTGGCTTCATTAACCTGTGTTTAAATGTGGGTAGTCAAAGTCATGTCCTCAGAGATGTTTACATCAAGGTACTTGAAGCTGCTCACCCTCTCCACAGGGGTCCCACTGATCATAAGAGGAGTATAGGGCCGCTACGGTCTCTTCCTGAAGTCAACAATAAGCTCTTTAGTTTTCCTCCCATTCAGAGAGAGACAATTGTCCTGGCACCATGATGTAAGTTTCTGTACCTCATCCAAGTATGCGGTCTCATTATTGTTGTTAATGAGGCCCAGAACCACAGTATCATCAGCAAATTTGATAATAAGATGTGGAGCTGTGGGAAGACACACAGTCATGTGTGTAGAGAGAGTAGAGCAGGGGACTCAGGACACAGCCCTGTGGGGCTCCCACATTCAGGTGATGGATTTAGAGGTGAACTGGCCTACTTTCACCTCTTGAGGTCTGCCGGTGAGAAAGTCTTGAATCCAGTCACAGAGTGAAGAGTTTAGACCAAGGTCTATGAGTTTAGAAGCAAGCTTGATGGGGACTATAGTATTAAAAGCTGAGCTATAGTCAATGAATAGAAGCCTTACATAGTTCCTGTTATTGCTGTCAATATGCGTGAGAGAAGAGTGCAGGATATGAGAGATGGCATCTTCAGTGGCTCTATTTGGGCGACAGGCAAACTGAAAAGGGTCTAAAGTATCCGGGATGGAGGAGCAAATGTAGTTTTTAACCAGTCCCTCAGAGGCCTTTATGACTATTGATGTGAGGGCAACTGGGCAATAGTCACTCAGACAAGAGGGTTTATTGTTCCTAGGCACAGGGATGATGACAGATTTTTTTAAAGGAGGTGGAAACCACCGAGGTAGCAAGAGACTCATTAAAGATGGATGTAAAAACAAACCGGCAAGTTGATCAGCGCAGGACCTCAGAATATGGCCAGAAATTCCATCAGGACCTCCTGCTTTCCTGACGTTCACTCGCTTTAGGGCCCTCCGAACCTCGTCCTCCGACAGTGATTACATGATTATCACTGCTCTGAGTGCTGCTCCTGACGTGCTGATCGACAAACTCACATTGTTTTCAAAGTGGCTGTAGAAAGAGTTTAGCTCATCAGCCAGTGACAGATCTGCTCTGACCTCTGCAGAGGATTTATTTCCAAAGGCATGGATGATCCTTAGTCCCTGCCATATGCATCGGGAGTCACTGAGCTGAAAATGAGACTCTATGCATTCCCTGTATCTGAGTTTGGCGGCTCTTACTGTGCTCCGGAGAGCATAGCATGGTGCTTTGTACTTGCTCATGTTTCCCGACAAAAGACAGGCGTTGTATGCAGCAGTGCATTTGTTAACTGCTGCATGGATTGTTCTGTCCACCCACGGTTTCTGATTAGAGAAGGACCTAATAGTTATTGTTTCAATTGCTTTCTCGGCTAGCGTGTTTACAAAGCCTAATGCTACATCCACTCACTTTAAGGGTCAAGATCATGTTATCTGCATCTCCTGTGCTTCATCAAGCCACTCACATAATAGCTGTCATCACTCGAATTGATGCACAATTAAATTATCTGTATATTATCTTAAACATTCAAACTGGCTGTTATTAAGCCTCTCATCAAAAAACCACAACTTGACCCCAAAGAACTAGTTAATTATAGACCAATCTCGAATCTCCCTTTTCTCTCCAAGATACTAGAAAAGGTGGTATCCACACAATTATATTCCTTCTTAGAGAAAAATGGTATATGTGAGGATTTCCAGTCAGGATTTAGACCGTATCATAGTACTGAGACTGCTCTTCTTAGAGTTACAAATGATCTGCTCTTATCATCTGATCGTGGGTGTATCTCTCTATTAGTTTTATTGGATCTTAGTGCTGCGTTTGACACAATTGACCACAACATTCTTTTGCATAGACTTGAATACTTTGTTGGCATCAGTGGAAGTGCATTAGCATGGTTTAAATCGTACTTATATGACCGCCATCAGTTCGTAGCAGTGAATGAAGATGTATCCTATCGATCACAAGTGCAGTATGGAGTACCTCAAGGCTCAGTACTAGGGCCGCTACTCTTCACGCTTTATATGTTACCCTTGGGAGATATCATCAGGAAACATGGTGTTAGCTTTCACTGTTATGCTGATGATACTCAGCTCTATATTTCTTCGCAGCCCGGTGAAACACACCAATTTGAAAAACTAATGGATTGCATAGTCGATATAAAAAACTGGATGACGAGTAATTTCTTACTGCTAAATTCTGAAAAAACAGAGGTGTTATAGGACCTAAAAACTCTGCTTGTAATAACCTGGAACACTGTCTAAGACTTAATGGTTGCTCTGTCAATTCTTCATCATCAGTTAGGAACCTAGGTGTGCTACTTGATCGCAATCTTTCCTTAGAAAGCCACGTTTCTAGCATTTGTAAAACTGCATTTTTCCATCTCAAAAATATATCTAAATTACGGCCTATGCTCTATGTCAAATGCAGAAATGTTAATCCATGCATTTATGACCTCAAGGTTAGATTATTGTAATGCTTTATTGGGTGGTTGTTCTGCACGCTTAGTAAACAAACTACAGCTAGTCCAAAATGCAGCAGCAAGAGTTCTTACTAGAACCAGGAAGTATGACCATATTAGCCCGGTCCTGTCAACACTGCACTGGCTCCCTATCAAGCATCGCATAGATTTTAAAATATTGCTTATTACTTATAAAGCCCTGAATGGTTTAGCACCTCAGTATTTGAATGAGCTCCTTTTACATTATAATCCTCTACGTCCGCTACGTTCTCAAAACTCAGGCAATTTGATAATACCTAGAATATCAAAATCAACTGCAGGCGGCAGATCCTTTTCCTATTTGGCGCCCAAACTCTGGAATAACCTACCTAACATTGTTCGGGAGGCAGACACACTCTTGCAGTTTAAATCTAGATTAAAGACCCATCTCTTTAACCTGGCATACACATAACATACTAATATGCTTTTATTATCCAAATCCGTTAAAGGATTTTTAGGCTGCATTAATTAGGTAACACTTCCCATAACAACCTATGTACTTGCTACATCATTAGAAGAATGGCATCTACGCTAATATTTGTCTGTTTCTCTCTTGTTCCGAGGTCACCGTGGCCACCAGATCCAGTCTGTGTCCAGATCAGAGGGTCACTGCAGTCACCCGGATCCAGTACGTATCCAGACCAGATGGTGGATCAGCACCTAGAAAGGACCTCTACATCCCTGAAAGACAGCGGAGACCAGGACAACTAGAGCCCCAGATACAGATCCCCTGTAAAGACCTTGTCTCAGAGGAGCACCAGGACAAGACCACAGGAAACAGATGATTCTTCTGCACAATCTGACTTTGCTGCAGCCTGGAATTGAACTACTGGTTTCGTCTGGTCAGAGGAGAACTGGCCCCCCAACTGAGCCTGGTTTCTCCCAAGGTTTTTTTCTCCATTCTGTCACCGATGGAGTTTCGGTTCCTTGCCGCTGTCGCCTCTGGCTTGCTTAGTTGGGGACACTTCATCTACAGCGATATCGTTGACTTGATTGCAAATAAATGCACAGACACTATTTAACTGAACAGAGATGACATCACTGAATCCAATGATGAACTGCCTTTAACTCTCATTTTTGCATTATTGACACTGTTTTCCTAATGAATGTTGTTCAGTTGCTTTGACGCAATGTATTTTGTTTAAAGCGCTATATAAATAAAGGTGACATTGACATTGACATTGTATAGCATGTTTGTAAGACTTCAATACAATTATGAAGTAATTATGATGAATAAATCTTTCGTTGAGTAAAACGGGCTGTATCTATAGTTTTAATTATTACTATATAATTATTACTATTAATCATCCAAAAATCAAATCCATTTAACTGAGTTAGCGACGTACTGGGTAACTAGGTAACTCACATGATCACACTCTTCACTAGCACTTCATGTCTAACACAACTTTCTTCTTTTCTCACATGCATACCAGTTCCCACATAATACAACAGCTCCCTCTAGTGGGCATTTACCATTCAACATTGTTAAGTAGGGCTGGGTTTTGACACAAATTCCATGATTCCATTCGATCCTCATTCACAAACTTTCGATTTGATTCAAAATTGATTGTTTTGGATGTATATCAGGTACAGTACATGCCAAATTTTCTCAAGGAACAAAAAATGTCCCAACTAATGCTGTAGAATAGCCTATATGTCATTTGGTACTATGTATATAAATTGACTGATTTGTAAGCTAAAGCATACAATTAAATAATAATATTTCTACTTCAATTCGTATTTTTTAAATATAAAATTTAAATGGTGGCTGTCATAAAAGAATATGGATTTATTCAAACAAATTAAACATAAGAACAGTAAAGAATTATAATGAATATGTTATGGTGCATATATTTAGCAAAATACCCCTCTCTACAGTTTATTTTTCTAGCTGACTAATGAGTTTCTAATGGTCACCAAATGTTTGTTTCTGAGGTAAATGTGATGTTAAGTGACATTGTTAACAAGCCGTTATATTGACGTCTTTGTGCGGCTGAAACACTGATTGAGCGATTACATGATACAAGCAGTGTTGGGAAGGTTACTTTGGAAATGTAATAGGTTACAGATTACAAGTTACCCTATTTAAAATGTAATAGTAGTGTAACTTTTTTAATTACTTTAATAAAGTAATGTAACTAATTACTTTTGAGTACATTTTGATTACTTTTATAAATTTCTAATGAATGTTAATTTGCAACTGTTAATCATCTTCAACTATTTTACACCATGCAGGTTTAACCTTAACAGTAGTGCTCAATACTGTCAGACTTTCATCATTCTTCATCACCTGAATTAAGATGATCAAATTTGAACACATCCACCACACAATCAGACTTTAGTACTGCCTTTTACTTAGAGATTGATCTGAAGTTCAAAGCAGATTTAAAATCAAAAGAAATAGTTTATAGATACTGTTTTTGAAACCAAATCTTTGCATAACTACAGGCATCTAACTGCATTTAACAATGGTTTGGGGAAAAATAGTTAATAAAAAAATAAAAGCATATACATCAACTCAAATACGGTTATCTAATAAGCATGTGTCCTATTTTGTGTACTAAACTCCTGAAACATTGGTGTCTTTCTGAAACACTGCTGTCTCTTTGTATATGATATGATGATAGTTTCTCAAAATAAGTAAAAAATGCTCATGAAGTGACTGTTCTAGAGATTAATTTCCATGAGGGGCGGACTGGGAAAAAAAATAGGCTGGGAAATCTCATACTCATACACCCATAACCCATTCTGAAACATGGACAACCCTATTTTTTTTTTGGACCTGACATGAAAAAGATTTAACTCCTTAGGTTGGGGACATGCAACGTAATTAAGAGTTCTCTCCTGAACTGCACCTTCACTTCCATTATCCATCCATCTCTCTCATGACTTTAATACTGAAGGCAAATGAATTACCACTTGTATTTATTTTTACTACAAATTCCATAGTTAAACCACGGTTAGTGCCATATACCATAGGCTACATTAATTTTCCTCAGGGTTGTGTTTTTGTATCCACTAGCTCCCCCTAAACCTATGATAAAATATGATGATTTGTCTGCTAACTTACTACTGTAACATTACAATAGATAATAATGACGTCGTTTATACAGTATTTTGAGTGAGTGTGAGCAATGTGCTGCTGCTGCTTGACTAAGTAAACAAAGACAAAACTACATTAGCATATTTACAGATGAAACTGACCTGCACCTGAAACCCTGAACAGAAGTGTCGCTTCTCTGCTCCAGCTGTGCGCTTACACAGTTCACTCCGGTCTCTCTCTCTCGCATTGATTACTCGGAGTCTGATCCAAACCGTTCGGCGGAGGCGCGGAGAGCGCGCGAGCCCAACCATTGCCAGTCACGACTAACCGATTCATGATTTATTAGAGATTTAATTAACGAATGGCGGATTCGGAAATAATCGCTTTAGTATATTCGGCCTGCAATTATACAATAACAATATAAAGTAGAAGGCCAAATCGTCTGCCAGGCCACCGGGAATAGTCCCGGTTCTCCCGATGTCCAGTCAGCGCCTGATTTCCACAGACACACAGAACGTGCAGGATTCATATTCAGTCTTATGACTGGATTATACGAATGTGTTTTCCGCGTCTCGGAGATTATGGGCCATATGTCTTAGTGCAATTTGGGAAAGAAATAAGCTGTATGTGGATGTGTGTAAATATTCAAATGTAATCCTCTTTGTAATCGTTACAATTTTCATAAGTAACTGTAATTTAATTACTCATTTTTTCTTAGTAACTGTAACTGATTACTGTTACATTTATTTTGTAATTAAATTACGTAACGCAGTTACATGTAACTAGTTACTCCCCAACACTGGATACAAGATACAGACTGTAAAGTTGTACCCTTTCTTTTTTGAAAACCAAAATCACTGCACCCATTTACCAATAAATTTTGGAGCACTTCATGCTTCCTTCTGCTGACCAGCTTTTTGAAGATGCTGATTTCATTTTCCAGCAGAATTTGGCACCTGCTCACACTGCCAAAAGCACCTAAACTTGGTTAAATGACCATGGTGTTGGACTGCATGGGCAGCAAACTCACCAGACCTGAACCCCATAGAGAATCTATGGGGTACTGTCAAGAGGAAAATGAGAAACAAGAGGCCAAAAAATGCAGATTAGCTGAAGGCCACTGTAAAAGAAACCTGGGCTTCCATACCACCTCAGCAGTGCCACAAACTGATCACCTCCATGACACAGTGAATTGAGGCAGTAATTAAAGCAAAAGGACCCCCTACCAAGTATTGAGTACATTTTTTTTTTGGTCTTATTAAGTATTCTAATTTGTTGAGATTTGAGAACTCTGTGTGCATTGAACTTATTGAATACACAAGTTTCACAATTTGAGTTGAACTATTGAAATAAATGAACTTTTCCATGACATTCTAATTTACTGAGATATACCTGTACAATTAGCATCAAGCTACACTTGAAAACGTAATTATTAATGTATTTGCTAACCCACTTCAAACCATCATTGAGTGCTTGTTATAACTTCCGATTTTGATTTATAGTTAATTTTAATTATACAATAGGCTGACACATGCACACTTTATATGTTTAATAACTGATAATATTTGTCATAAACATCCTTTATTGCTATAAAAATACCATTAGCTGCATACAAAAGAAACTAAAAATTTTATTTTATATTTCGTGTGTAGAAAAAGAGTGAATGTGCTCGGACTCATAATACTCGCGGACGTTGAAGAAAACGGACGGTGCTCTACATATCACATAATTAAGTGGACAGTAAATGAAAAATAGAAATGTTATTCTGTATGTCAGGGTTCTTCTATAAAATTTTCAGGAGGTATTCATAAAATCTTCAAATTACATTTTATTAACTGCCACACTCATGTACTGATCACAATGGTGCAAGAAAAAAGTTAAAAAAAAAACCTATAGAAAAGAAAGAAACTAACTGATAAATAAAATCAGCACACTACTGAGTTCTGGGCCTCAGATGTTTCTCCAGGGATCCCACACCAGAACTGATTCAGCCATCCAAAAATCACACCCTTTTAACAAAACAGATAAAAGCTTTTTACTATTACAGGGGGTCCCAATTCAGTACATCAAACCGCAATGGAACTCAAACTTTCACTGACCACCAGAATGCATAAATGACAAAATGGTAACACTTTAGAATGCTAGACTACTAGTAACAAGAAATTCTGATTAATTAATTAGTAAGTAATAGTGTTTAATTGTTACATTCAGTGACTTTGTTTCCTTATTTGGTCTTTTTCCTTTCTTGTTTGGTTGATTTGATTAATCCCCACCTGTCTCCATTTCCCTGATTACCTCCTGTGTGCTTAAATACCCTGTCTTGTTTAGTTCTTCCTCGTCCGTGATTAATGTTGTATCCTAAGTTGACTTCATGTATTATGTTGGATGTGCCCTTATTCTCCATCGATCATTAAAAGTACCTTTTGTATATTGTCTTCCTCGTGCGCCTTCCTTACACACCAGCATAACCCGTAAAATTAATGTGGTAGTTCACTATTAATCAGGAGCTACTATTTTTTTCCCCATAGCTCCCCAAGAACCCCTAAGTACTACTGTAAACAGATTAATAATTAATAATTAATGCATAATATACAATTAATTCTAAAGTGAAGGTCAAGTCAAGTCACCTTTATTTATATAGCGCTTTAAACAAAATACATTGCGTCAAAGCAACTGAACAACATTCATTAGGAAAACAGTGTATCAATAATGCAAAATGACAGTTAAAGGCAGTTCATTATTGAGTTCAATGATGTCATCTCTGTTCAGTTTAAATAGTGTCTATGCATTCGTTTGCAATCAAGTCAACGATATCACTGTAAATGAAGTGACCCCAACTAAGCAAGCCAGAGGCGACAGCGGCAAGGAACCAAAACTCCATCGTTGACAGAATGGAGAAAAAAAACCTTGGGAAAAACCAGGCTCCAGGTTCCGGTTTACCTAATTAATGCAGCCGGATTTAACGGATTTGGATATTAGAAGCATATTATTGTGTTATGTGTAAGCAAGGTTAAAGAAATGGGTCTTTAATCTAGATTTAAACTGCAAGAATGTGTCGGCCTCCCGAACAATGTTAGGTAGGTTATTCCAGAGTTTAGGTGCTAAATAGGAAAAGGATCTGCCGCCCGCAGTTGATTTTGATATTATAGGGATTATCAAATTGCCTGAGTTTTGAGAATGCTCATGGACGTGGCGGATTATAATGTAACGAGCTCATTCAAATACTGAGGTGCTAAACCATTCAGGGCTTTATAAGTAATAAGCAATAGTTTAAACAGTGTTGACAGGACCGGGCTAATATGGTCATACTTCCTGGTTCTAGTAAGAACTCTTGCTGCTGCATTTTGGACTAGCTGTAGTTTGTTTACTAAGAATGCAGAACAACCACCCAATTATTTCAATTCAATTCAATTCAAGTTTATTTGTATAGCGCTTTTTACAATACAAATCGTTACAAAGCAACTTTACAGAAAATTATGTTTCTACAATATTTAGTAATAGCTTGTAAGTGGTGACTGTCAGTTTGTGCACGTATGACAGGATTTGTAGAAAAATGTATGCGTCGTAGTCAGCCAGATGATGAACATTATTAATATTATTAATAATTAATAATTATTATATGATGCAGTCACACTTGTAGCAATATTTATTAGTTCTGTTGTTGATTCAGGGTTAGCATCATCTGGGGTCCTCTGAGGGTCAGCATCATCTCTTCTCTGGTGTTCTGGATCCAGACTGGAGCTTGTGTAAATCCTAGTGGCAAAACATAGAAACAAATAGAGACATCATTAGCATAGCTGCTGTTCCAACAAAGTAAAATTAATTAGTTTAACCCAAGCTAAAGAATAAGAATGAACATTTGATCAGATACAACTATACTCACAATTTAAGATACATTATTCAAATGCTTGGCGAAAAAGATGTGTTTTTAATCTAGATTTAAACAGAGAGAGTGTGTCTGAACCCCGAACATTATCAGGAAGGCTAATCCAGAGTTTGGGAGCCAAATGTGAAAAAGCTCTACCTCCTTTAGTGGACTTTGCTATCCTAGGAACTACCAAAAGTCCAGCGTTTTGTGACCTTAGGGAGCATGATGGATTGTAGCGTGGTAGAAGGCTAGTTAGGTACGCAGGAGCTAAACCATTTAGGGCTTTATAGGCAAGTAATGATAATTTGTAACTGATACGGAACTTAATAGGTAGCCAGTGCAGAGACTGTAAAATTGGGGTAATATGATCATATTTTCTTGACCCGGTAAGGACTCTAGCCGCTGCATTTTGGACTACCTGTAGCTTGTTTATTAAAGAAGCAGGACAACCACCTAGAAGTGCATTACAATAGTCCAGTCTAGAGGTCAGGAATGCATAAACTAGCTTTTCTGCATCAGAAACAGACAACATGTTTCGTAGCTTGGCAATGTTTCTAAGATGGAAGAATGCAGTTTTTGTAACATGGGAAATATGATTTCAAAAGACAAGTTGCTGTCTTATATAACACCCAGATTTTTGACTGTAGAAGAAGTAACAGTACATCTAGTTGCAGATTGTAATCTACAAGATTCTGTGTAGTGTTTTTTGGTCCAATAATTAATATATCTGTCTTATCCGAATTTAATTGGAGAAAATTATTGGTCATCCAATCTTTTACATTTTTAACACACTCTGTTAGCTTAGATAATTTAGAGGTTTCATCTGGTCTCGTTGAGATATATAGCTGAGTATCATCAGCATAACAGTGGAAGCTAATTCCGTATTTTCTAATAATATTACCAAGGGGCAATATGTATATTGAAAATAGAAGGGGACCTAGGACGGATCCTTGTGGCACTCCATATTTTACTGATGATAAATGAGATGACTCCCCATTTAAGTAAACAAAATGGTAGCGATCGGACAGGTAGGATCTAAACCATCTTAGAGCCTGCCCTTGAATACCTGTATAGTTTTGTAATCGATCTATGAGTATGTCATGATCTATGGTGTCGAACGCAGCACTAAGATCAAGTAAAACTAGAAATGAGATGCAGCCTTGATCTGATGCAAGAAGAATAAAGCATTACAATAATCTAACCTTGAGTTCATAAATGCATGGATTAACATTTCTGCATTTGACATTGAGAGCATAGGCCGTAATTTAGATATATTTTTGAGATGGAAAAATGCAGTTTTACAAATGCTAGAAATGTGGCTTTCTAAGGAAAGATTGCTATCAAATAGCATACCTAGGTTCCTAACTGATGACGAAGAATTGACAGAGCAGCCATCAAGTCTTAGACAGTGTTCTAGGTTATTACATGCAGAGTTTTTAGGTCCTATAATTAACACCTCTGTTTTTTCAGAATTTAGAAGTAAGAAATTACTCGTCATCCAGTTTTTTATATCGACTATGCATTCCATTAGTTTTTCAAATTGGTGTGTTTCACCGGGAGCGAGGAAATATAGAGCTGAGTATCATCAGCATAACAGTGAGAGCTAACACCATGTTTCCTGATGATATCTCCCAAGGGTAACATGTAAAGCGCGAAGAGTAGCGGCCCTAGTACTGAGCCTTGAGGTACTCCATACTGCACTTGTGATCGATATGATACCTCTTCATTCACTGCTACGAATTGATGGTGGTCATATAAGTATGATTTAAACCATGCTAATGCTTTCCATTAATGCCAACAAAGTATTCTAGTCTATGCAAAAGAATGTTGTGGTCAATTGTGTCGAACGCAGCACTAAAATCCAATAGCACTAATAGAGAGATACAACCAAGGTCAGATGATAAGAGCAGGTCATTTGTAACTCTAAGGAGAACAGTCTCAGTACTATGATACGGTCTAAATCCTGACTGGAAATCCTCACAGATACAATTTTTCTCTAAGAAGGAACATAATTGTGAGGATACTACTTTTTCTAGTATCTTGGACAGAAAAGGGAGATTCGAGATTGGTCTATAATTAACTAGTTCTTTGGGGTCAAGTTGTGGTTTTTTGATGAGAGGCTTAATAACAGCCAGTTTGAAGGTTTTGGGGACATATCCTAATGACAATGAGGAATTAATAATAGTCAGAAGAGGATCTATGACTTCTGTAAGCACCTCTTTAAGGAGCTTAGATGGAATAGGTTCTAACATACATGTTGTTGGTTTAGATGATTTAACAAGTTTATACAATTCTTCCTCTCCTATGGTAGAACATGAGTGGAACTGTTCCTCAGGGGATCTATAGTGCACTGCCTGATGCAATACTGTAGCTGACGGCTGAATGGTTACAATTTTATCTCTAATAGTATCGATTTTAGAAGTAAAGTAGTTCATAAAGTCATTACTGCTGTACATGTTGGGAAATGTCAACACTTGTTGATGCTGTATTTTTCATTAATTTAGCATCTGTATTGAATAAATACCTGGGGTTGTTTTCTTCTAAAAGAGAAGAAAAGTAATCGGATCTAGCAGTTTTTAATGCTTTCTGTAGGATAGTTTACTTTCCCACCAGACAATACGAAATACCTATAGTTTTGTTTTCCTCCAGCTGCGCTCCATTTTCCACGCTGCTCTCTTTAGGATGCGAGTATGCTCATTATACCATGGTGTCAGACTGTTTTCTTTAACCTTCCTTAAGCGTAAAGAAGCAACTGTATTTAAAATGCTAGAAAAGAAAGAGTCCATAGTTTTTGTTACATCATCAAGTTGTTCTGAGGTTTTGTATATGCTACGGAATTCGGATACATCAGGAAGATTACTTACAAAGCAGTCTTTTGTGGTAGAAGTGATGGTTCTACTCAGAGCCGTTGAAAAACAGAGTTGCGACACTCCCATAGACTGCCATAGGAACTTTGTAATGTGCAAGTAAAGCGTGTCGTGGAGGAGCCAATAGTTCCAAACACTGATAGTTCCAGCGCTGAACTCCACACATTTTCAATGTTTCTGAAGTACTCTCGCTGGTAAATTGATGAAATTACTGTATTTTCGACATTTAAACTCATTAGCCGACCTCTCATGAATCTATATAATAATTGTATTTTATGTAGCCAGCTTCATTAATGTTTATTGGAGGTTGGTAGACTCTTAATCGCTGCTATCTTAAGTAACAAACACTTAACTAATATTAACTACCATAATCTGATGTTGGGCTACATTTACCTCAGATTTTCTTTAAGTTCGTTGGCATACAACGTTTATCGTCGGTTATTAGATTTGTTGTTGTTAATTGTCTATGAAACCTGTTATTCTGCGGGCACCACTTAGACATCCAGCCAAGTGATTTACACTTGTATGCGACCGTATTAGTACACCTGATTACAATTAACTTTAGTCAGTTTAGCTAGTATTTTTATTATTATTATTATTTTTTGCTAGCTCAACTAGATAACATGGGTAGCTTGTATCTTGCAAGGTTGTTCCTTGGTTAATTTAGTCATTGAAGACATACCGTTTGTTAGACAGTGCATTGTGATTATATGATATGTAGCATAAATGTGGATTATCTCAGCAATGGATTATCCCAGCAAATAAAAAGTGTAACTGCAAAAAGAAAGATTATTAATCTGTTTTTAAGTTGAAGAGGCTGACATTTGACCAAAAAACTGAAGTCATGATTTTAATAGTTGTTATTTAGAATACAGTGAAGTATTTCAGCTGCATAACTCATGTTCATGGCTCTTTAATCTAACTGTGTAGTGTGTTTAATGGGAAGTATACACATGAAACCAGAATACATCTTTGTAAATATTAAGTATTTTTTCATTGCATTAAATTTTACAATATTTCACTTTTTTCTCTCTTTTAGGAGGTGAAAAATAAGTCTAAACCAAGACTTATACCTAGATAAAGTAACAGTAATTTAAGTTCCAGCTGTCAAACAGGTGGGATTTAATTTGCAAAGCCATACACTGTAAGCCATCACTGTGTGTGTGTGTTGTCCTGTTTGTTTTCAGCAGGATCGATTATCGGTGGGGAGTGGAGCAGTGGCCAGGCTGGGGAACTTATGGTTCCTTTAAGCAATGGAGTGATGATGAAGCTGGTTTGCTTACCCTCTCACAGGATGTAATGTTTATTTAAATGTTTTGTTGAATGCAATTGGTTGCCTTGTATATTTTTCACTGTTTCCGCCACAAAATAATGCTATTATATTTATGTAATGCAAGTGTCAAAGTAATAATCAATGTATATTGTGCGTCAATTTTTACCGATCATTTCTGCAAATATAGTTGCAGCTGTCTGTCCCGCTTAAAACCATTCAAACTGGTTGACAGCGCAGAGTTTTTTGGAACTATTGAGAGCTACGTGAACCACGTGACAGCGTGGCGGCGAGATCAAAGAGTGTCGCAACTCTCATATTTAACGGCTCTGGTTCTACCATACTTGTAACAAGAAGTAGAATTTACAATTTTGGCTATATGAATTTTGCAAAGAACTAAATAATGATCTGAGATATCATCACTTGGTTGCATAATTTCAACACCATCAACATCAATTCCATGTGAAATTATTAAATCTAGAGTATGATTTCGACAATGAGTAGGTCCTGAGATGTGTTGTCTAACCCCAATAGAGTTCAGAATGTCTATAAATGCTGATCCCAATGCATCTTTTTCATTATCCATATGGATATGGAAATCACCAACTATTAAAACTTTATCTGCAGCCAGAACTAGCTCGGATGTAAAATCAGCAAACTCTTTAATAAAGTCTGTATGGTGCCCTGGTGGCCTGTATACAGTAGCCAGTACAAGCATCACAGGGGATTTATCATTAACATTTGTTTCTCTGGATAATGTTATATAAAGCACCATTACTTCAAACGAGTTATACTTGAAGCCTATCCTCTGAGAAATCCTGAAAACATTGTTATAAATTGAAGCAACACCTCCCCTTTTGGACGCGGCTCATGTTTATAACAGTAATCTTGGGGGGTGGGCTAATTTAAAATAATGTAATCATTAGGTTTTAGCCAGGTTTCTGTCAAACAGAGCACATCTAGAATATGATCAGTGATCATATTATTTACAAAAAGTGCTTTCGTATAAAGGGATTCAATAAGCCAAGCTTTATCATTTGTTTATGCGTATTGCAACTGTTTTTTATTTGTTGAACCTCAATTAAATTGTTACTCTTAAATTGGTTTGGACGTTTTTTTTTATTTTCTTGTTCGGGGAACAGACACAGTCTCTATAGTGTGATATCTAGGTGAAAGAGTCTCTATGTGCTGAGAATTAACTGACCTCTGTGAGGTGAGCCAGCTAGCAGATGGTCGGTTTAGCCAGTCTGTCTGCTTTCTGACCTGGGCCCCAGTTAGTCAAGTATCTATTTAGTCAAGTGTCAAGACCATGTGCCATATTTCTAGAGAGAAGAGCAGCGCCATCCCAGGAGGGATGAAGACCATCTCTTTTCAACAGGTCCGGTCTGCCCCAAAAGCTTGTCCAATTGTCTATGAAACCTGTTATTCTGCGGGAACCACTTAGACATCCAGCCATTGAGTGATGACAGTGATGGCGGCAGTGGCTCAGTGGTTCATGTAGGTTGTCTACAAACCGGAAGGTTGGTGGTTCGATCCCCGGCTCCACCTGACCAAGTGTCGAGGTGTCCTTGAGCAAGACACCTAACCCCAGCTACTCCCGACGAGCTGGATGGCGCCTTGAATGGCTGACACCGCAGTCGGTGTGTGAATGGGTGAATGTGAGGCAAATTGTAAAGCGCTTTGGATGGCCATGTGGTCTGTTGAAAGCGCTATATAAATGCAGTCCATTTACCAATCTGCTATGCATCTCATCACCAAGGTAAGCAGGGAGGGGACCAGAGCATATTACAGTATCTGACATCGTGCTTGCAAGTTCACACACCTCTTTAATGTTATTTTTAGTGATCTCTGACTGACGAAGTGGAACATCATTAGCGCCGGTATGAATAACAATATTACTGTATTTATGTTTAGCATTAGCCAGCACTTTTACATTTGACAAGATGTCAGGCGCTCTGGGTCCTGGTAAACATTTGACTATGGTGGCTGGTGTCTCTATATTCACGTTCCGTACAATAGAATCGCCAATAACTAGAGCACTTTCATCAGGTTTCACAGTAGGTGCATCACTGAGTGGGGAGAACCTGTTTAATGTTTTGATCGGAACAGAAGAGCGGTGTTTTGACCCACGACTATGCCACCTCACTGTCACCCAGTTGCCCTGCTGCAGGGGCTCTGTTGCCGGAACCGAACAATGTACAGGAATCCCTGAGCTAGATGCATCCAAAGCCGTATCTAGAGCCCTAACATTCTTATCATCCTAACATTGCTCAATTAAAGTTTGGATGCATGTCTCTAATTCCGAAATCTTCTCTGTCAGCCTAACTATTTCCCTGCATTTATCACATGTGAATCCCTCATCAGCGATGAGGAGATAGATAAACTGTACATGTGGCAAGAGGTGCAAATAACAATAGCAGGAGAAGCCATTACTCACCGTGCTTGATGAAATATTCTTACCACAGTTGTTTGATAAACTTGTGAAAAACTGGAGCGAGAGAGAGGAGAGGAGAAAAGAAAACAGCGATAGGTACGAATGAAAACGCTAATGACAAGCTAATGAGTGCTAACGCAATGCAAGTGCACTGCACTCACGGATTTAAAATAAAAGTGAACGATCAAAATCAATCTGATAAGATTGATCGATAATATCAGAAATATGGTGGGAATTAAGTTATATTTTATCACTTTACACAACAGAGAGTGATAGTAAGATAAAGATTCTAGAGAAAAAAACAGCTACATGGAGCTACGATCAGCAGCAGCAAGGCCAGCAAAAGCAGAAAGGTCATGGTAACCCACTAGTGATTACCAATATCATCAGAAGGAATTACTAATTACTTGGATTAGTATTCTAAAGTGAATAACATGATAAGTTGATCTCTAGTAATTACCGAAATCATTGTAAGCTTTTGAGGTTTTTGTAGGATTCTGGACAGCAATTCCTTTTGCTAGATTTGGTAACACTTTAGTCATTACTAGTAGGTTACCGAGATCTTCACTTTAGAATACTGATCCAAATAATTAGTAGTTCCTAGAAGGATTTGATAATACTTGAGTCATTACTAGTGGGTTACCATCTTCATTTTATAATTAATTATACATTATGCATAATTCACATTAATTATGAACCTGTATTAGTAGCTCTTAGTTGTTATCCGGGATTTATGAAAAAAAAAAAAAATTACTACTTGAAAATTCTACCACTTTCAACTGAGCACTATTTTGCACTAAATCATTCATCAGAGTTTCTTGTTAGTTCAAAGTAGTTACTAGAATCTTATTAGTGTATTAGTTACTTCTTCCTGTTTAGTTATTAATGACAGAACAGTATTCTAAAGTATTACCCAACAACATTTTTACGTGAATACTTTCAAATAAGTTAATATCAACATCATAAACAATATTATAGTTCTGGTTGTTTGATTGTTGATAGTTTAGGGCACATTTGTTTTTCTTCATCTACCACAGGCCTCAGATCAGGGAAGCTATGCTCAGTTGTTCATGAAGTTTCTCATTTCTCCAACAGATGGTGTCAGTGTCTCATTGAGGATAATCACTGATCTCTGGCCCTCAGATTATTGAAATGGATCCTTACATCTGTGCAGCTCCAGCATCTGTGTCTGAAATCCATACTTGAGTAAATGTACAGGTACCTTACAGGAAACATGACTTCTCATACTGAAAGTAAGCTCAAAGATCCATTAGCCCTCAACATCTAGAGAAATGCCAATGAGAAACAAGAAACATTTGATTTGTGAGGAGAGCAATCAAATTTATTTTCTATAATCAAAATAAAACTGAACACCTCAAAATTCCAAGAAATCAATGTCAACACAAACGCGCCTTAAACATCAACGGACACTCAAGTCTCAGTGAAGCACAACTGCTCAAAAAGGGCTTAAGTAAAAGTAAAATATAATATAATATTGTTTACTTCAAAAGGTCTCTTCAAAATGACAGATAAATAAAATAATGTTACGTAAAATTAAGAAGTCAAAGCCTTCTGGCACTAGACGTGCTGGTTTCAGCCTCATTGGTGACTGTAGTAATGTCCTTATCTTGTATATAAAACCCCAGATATTCCTGCTAATGCATTCGCATTCACACAGAGAAGCCTTGTTGATAAGTTTCAGTGAGTAAGGGAAAAATGCACAAAATATGTTACCTTTAATCCCCTGTACATAGCAATATTGCTACTTTTGTAGGAGAAATAAACTGCTGCCTAAAAAGTTAGGTGCCATGCAAAATGAGTAATTGCAACACTCGTTACAAATGTATTGGAGTAAAGATTACATATACCTGTTCAAAAAAGTAGTGAAGTGGAGAGTAAAAGTTGCTAATACCTTTGATACTCGGTAAAACTACAAAGTAGCCAAAAAAACACTCAAGTACAAAAACTGATTACTGATTTACACTACTGCTCAGCAGTGTTGTGGATGTGCAGTGTGTTTTCTGCTTTTTAAAATGTGGCAATCGACAGGCTTTCACACAAACTTTAAATATTAGGAGCAAAATAAGATTAGGTATCAGTTATCTCATGGACCATCAGAACAGGTGTGATATTTAAGACACACACACATCATTAACACACTCTGAGCAGTGGGCATCCATATTGCTTAAGGGTCTCACCTCAGTCTGGTATTGAGGGTGGAAGAGAGCGCTAGTTATTTACTCCCCCCACGGACAATTCCTGCCAGAACTGAGACTTAAACTCGCAACCTTTGGGTAACAATTGATTAGAGTTCAGATGTGTTGGACTGATGAGAAGACACTTTAATATGAGATGTAAGCTGAGCGTGACATGAAGCTCTACTGAGGCATGAGTGAGTCATTCAGCCACATTCCTCACATTCCTGCAGAAAACCATCACATGACCACAGGAACCACCAACGTAGTCTCACAGCCAGAAACAGGGAATACTGAAGACCTCAAACACCACAGCCGTTTATTTGACTGAGCCGCTCTGGCAGCGTGAGGCATCTGTGAGGGGATAAAACTGTCCCCAAGAATTTAGTTAAGGCAGACAAAATCTCTGAGGCCACTCTGGGACATTGTCATGTTGAAATGATTTATATATTGTTTTTTTCTGTGAGGGGTAGGTTTAGATGTAGGATTGGTCTAGGGTGATAGTAAATACAGTTTGTACATTATAAAAAAACATTATACCTATGGAGAGTCCCCGTATACCAAATATACCAACATGTTTGTGTGTGCGTGTGTGTGTATGCGCAAGGTTTCCATCTCAACACTGATGTGCTGCAGTGCATCACTATTGTCTAAACAATGAACAAAGAGTTTCATGACACACTTACAAACACTGATTTACACCGACACAAACACAAGACAAACACAATGCTGTAGCAATATAACAAAGTGATGCTACAGAAAAATAACAAAACACTGTATAACATGAGTCTGCTAGGATTTGAATGTCAAGATTTTTTATTGAAATTAATTTGATGTAGTTAACATGGATGAATCTGCATACAGCTAATAAACAGTGCCCTTCATAAGTACTGGAACAGTAAAGACAAAATTGTTCTGTTTGCTGTGGAGTCAAGAAATCTGTAAATATGATTAAAAGATGAATATAAGACAAAACAGAAATGTCACATTTTATTATTGGGTGAATAAACACAAAGATGTTTTACCAGCTAAGAAGATCAGCACTTTTAGGGTTTCTTCTCCCTATCTGATGTGAGCACAAGTATAGGAACAGTTGCCTCACAGGTCTTTCTAAGTGTTCAGCTTTGTCCTTTTGCATGAATTATTCAGATATTAAAGGCAGAGAATCTGTCTTATCAGTTAAATCCATAGCTTCTGCATTCTAAGTCTTGCATTCGTCGATGACACACACAAACCAGGATGAAGACGAGGAAGCCGACTCTGAAAGAAAAATAAAAAATAAAAACAAAGGGCATGGAGGAATCAAGAGTTTGGAAACTCCCGGCGACATCAGCCACCAACGACGACCTGATCGGCTGAGAAAAACAACAGTAGTTGATGACAGACATATCATAAAAGCTGTAAAAATATACCCAAAAATACATGTCTGTAAAATCAGCAACAACCTCCAGGAAGCTGGGGTGATGCTCTGTCAATCTACTGTCTGCAGGAGATTTAGACATAGAATTATAGAAGCTACACAGCGAGATGCAAACCTCTGATCGGCACCACAAATAGAAAGGCAAGATTCTTCACCAATGTGAGCCAGTAGAGTTTTGGAACTGAGTTGATGGACTGATGAGACAAAGATTAACCTTTATCTAAGTGATTGGAAAGCAAAAGTGTGGAGAAAAAAGCAACTGCAAATGATCCTAAGCATACAACCACATCTATAAAGCTTGTTGGAGGTGGTGTCATGGCAAGGGCATGCATGTCTCTTGAACAGGACCTCTTAATTTTAATGATGACTTAATGTATGAGCAAAGGCTGTAGTAGAATGAATTTGGAAGGGTACAAAATCATCTTGGCTACCAATATTCAAGAAAATGCCACCAAATTCATTAGAAAGCACATTAGAAAGTGTGCACGATTTCTAAATCGCTTTATAGCACAATTTTCCGCAGCCCCGACCTCCCGCAGTATGTTATCTGAACCAATCAGGATGCAGCGCACCTAAGTGGAGCGTGAGAACAGAGCAGACTGGGCATATGCCTAACTCCAGGTTCACACACTCTGACTGTGATGCCTAGCCTTTTTTTGAGCCCATGTTAACGGATCAGAACGTTCACACTGCACGCAGTAAAAAGATGAGAACAGAAAAGGTTATAAATAGAAATGGGCGAAAAGATTTAATATCTTGCGCATGAGCACAGAGAGAGTTGTGAGTGCACAGGACACAGGTTGAGCGAGAGGAGACACGTTGTAATGCAGCGTGTATCTGAGCCTTATACAGTCAATGATCTGAGCACGCGCATCATACAGTGAGCTTTATGACCAATGCATGGCAAAAAAAAAACATCCCTGAACACAGGTTTTATTTTTTTTTATTATAATTTTTTGCCATATGTCTAGATTTTGTTTGACATCTTTACTTAGTGATTATTTTGACTTAAGTCTGTTCTAGAGACATGTTACAAATTTTTTATAAAGCTCTCATTGGTTTTCTTTTGGAAATAAGTTTCAAATTTATACTGAAGGCATTTATGACTGTAAAGCATGTCTGTGTGTGTCAAAATCGTGATTAAAATCGAAATCGCAAAATTGATCAAAAAATCGTGATAGGTTTTTGTCCATATTGCACAGCCCTAATCAGGATAATGACCCAAAACACCCTGCCAGTTCAGTTTTCAGTTCAGACTAAAGACAGAAACTCCCCCAAACAATTAACAGTTGGAATTGGCTGCATTAAAGGCTGGAGAAAAGCATAAGACCATGAGTGTCTGGTGATGTCTATGGGTTGCAGACTCACTGCTCTGATTGCATGCGAGGGATCTGGAACAAAATATTAGCTTTTAATCTTTTACATATGCCTTGAATTCAACTGTTCCAATACTTATGCTCACATCAAATAGTGGGATGAACTCTAAAAGTGCTGTCCTTTTTATTTGGTAAAACATGTTTGTGTCGAAAGACTTTATAATAAAATGTGACATTCTGTAGTTTTGTAGCATATTCATCTTTTAATCATATTTGCAAATGTCATATCTGCACACCAGAGAAAGCTATTTTGTCTTTACTGTTCCGATACTTAAGGAGGGCACTGTACATATTCCATAAGGCAGCAAATGTGAAAAATGTAAACAGTTGTATTGCCATGATTTTTAGTCCTCATGGCAAAATTTTAATTATATTGATAATTTCCTTAAGCATTTGGACAAAAGCACTTTGCTTGATACAGCTACCGTATATAAATAACAATTTAAAGATAAAAGAAGACTAGTAACTAGTTAAAGCACTGCAGGTGAAGACTGATATCTGACACAGCGATGTCAGTCTGAGAGCCTGATCGCCAACAGAACCAACACCAGAATGATGAGCACATCGTCCCATGATGTCACCGCTGGCGTGTGCAGTGTCCACTTGTCTCCAGTACATATACGTCACACTGTTACTATTAACTCTAACTTAAGGTACCACGGATAGCAATGACTGAGCCTTTACAAGATAAATGATTATATGTGAGGCTGGTATTCAGTACTAATACTGAAGTGTTTCAATGGAGACAGCTCCACATTGTACTTTTTTTTGTCAGAAATCTTCAACTACATGATCCAGATGTGTGCTTCAATGAACTCACAACCAACAGTAATTCAATGAAAATCTTTTCTTGTTTATCTAATATGATGAGATTGGTTGATAATTAATAACAAACCACTGGAACCAACTGACTCCCTGTAATCTTGTTCTTTTTTTATCTTTAAGTCTTTGCTCAGCTTTGCATATGGAAACCAGTGTCATCCCTAAAGACACACAATATTATAATTTGTTACTTTGAAAAATAAATTGGCTGTCTCTTACAATACTAATAAAAGCATGAGTGTATAACAAGATCTGCAATAATATTCATGTTATGTGCAAACATGTGCAAAAGCACAGTTAGCTAGCACAGCAGTTAGCAAGTGTCTTGTTTTTTTATAAATGTTTATTCATATAGGTTGTCAGAATGTAACAATTTAGCAAATTTAAAAATCCATTCATATGAAGCACTTTAAAATTATATGCATATAGATGAAAATACAGCAAGCAGTTTCGGCCCAGAACCGGCCCACATCTGGCCTGCATGAAATCCATGCGGGCCAAATGTGGGCCAGATCTGGGCCGAAACTGCTTGCTGTCTGGGATGTAAGTAAAGCTGGTGTTGTTAGGGCAACCATGCTAGTAGTTATGCTATATATTACATCCAATAATGCTCAATGTAAACTTCATCATTCCACTGTGTGGCAAATGTTTTCACTAAATACAAATCCATTAAACTGTCAGGAAAAGTCTCTTGTCCAGTGAGCCTCATGAATGAATACTCTATATTTTCTCCAAGCTCAATGTCAAAGCTATGAGCCAAAAGGGTAGGTTATATTTCAATACTCATGTTCAGACCTCACAAACCTGCCTTCCACAGCGCTAGTGCTCCACTGGATCAGTGCGTGTTGGCGGTGGAGTTTTTGCAAGCGTGGTGACTTCCCCATTGTGTGTCTGAGACATCAAACTACAAGTGAGTCTCTGCTCAGAAGAGTGCTCTGTTCAAAGAAAGGAAAGAAGAGTGAGCAGAATGAGCAAGCCAAGCCAGCTTTGTTTGAGTAGATTAATCTTGTGTAGCAGTGAGAGTGGCAGGTGAAGCGCTGTCAGTGATTATTTTGGAATTATTAGGACCAGACATGTATGTTACAAACAAAAAATAAAATGAAATAAAGTCAAAATTTGAAAAGCTACACGATTCTCCAAGCTATACTGAATAAGATTTCCATCTGTATTTATCAAAGTCCTTTTAAGACAAGTCATGTCACTCGGCGGCCATCTTTGAAACGCCTCTCGGGCGTGCAAAAGCAACTCCTATCTCTTTCAATGTAGATAAAAAATTATACAAAACTGTTCACTAAACTTTTTTAAATGTATTATTTGAAATCAAAGAAATCTGACAACAACTGTGTCATAATTGTTACTTTTTCTCAAATATCAAATATTTGCTCAGAAGTGTGGGATATAGGCTAAACTCAAAAGAGATAATGACTAGTTGATTCTTCATATCAGAATTGTGAGATATAATCTCGGAATTGCGAGAAAAAGTCAGAATTTTTAAATATTGAAATTTGAACGCTGCTGCCACTGCCACTGCCAGACCAAAAAAATAACAAAACAAAAAACAAAACAACAGCTGTGGTATATACATTGTGAGCAATTGTGGCTGGAATAATAATGTAGCTGTAAAAATAGTTGCCTGCTGAAATTGAAATATATACATTTTCATGACTAGATAGACTCTGTGAGTTTGTCTTTACTATACTCTTTACATGTGAGTCAGTCAACTGAAGGAAATCCTGTCAGATTGTCTATCCTTTGAGTAAAAGCATGCGTGGGTCGGCCAATGTGGTTTCGTTCATTATAGTTAACCTTTTCAAATAACAATTGCAGTCCTGGACAGTAAGTGGCCTTACATACAGTATGCAGATAAAATCTGAATTTCTCCTGTTATTCATAGCTAGCGTTAGTGAAGCGATCAGGGGGCTCTTTCTGCCACCACCTAAGCTCCCCCAACAGAAAAATGTCACAATGTTTACTAACAGAAAAAGGGTTTATAGAGTGTTGCATTTTTCCCCATTCAAAACTATACGAGTGACACATTTTGGGTGTTATATAGTCTTTGGTATTTATACACATAAATGGAGCACTTTAGCTTCTACAGTGCCTCTGGCGAGTGTCTACATTTTACAGTTAGATCTAATTTAATGAATAGAAATTCAAACTTTGTTAAGCACTACAGCAGCATCTGTGTTTAATAAGGCTAAAACATTGCAAATAAATCATCTTACAGTGGAAGTCTGTGGGCAATATGTACATAAATGTGTAACTGTGTTTCAAACTGAAGGATGGGTGGATACACTGAACTCACACTGACAATGCTAAATTTAACAATGAATTTGCAATAAATAAGTAAGTGTACAGTGCATTATAATGTTTGCTTATAGGACACACATTTTATCAATGTCATATCTTGACCTTTTTTAACTCTTTTTCTATAGTCATAACATTTCTTAGAGGTTTTATAGCTTCAAACTAGTGCTTTCTTGAACCACTGTAACATTAGTTGGGTTAGGAGTTTATATACAGTTTAAGCTGTGCTCCAAATACATTTTGGAGAGGACATTTTTCTGTCATCAAATCGAGGTACAAATTGAACCGTGATTGAAAGACCTAGGTCGGAATCAAACTGCACACTTTGTTCATCACAAAATGTCTACAAGAGATACGAATGAAATAAATGGTAAGGATGATGACTGACAAGAGGAAATCTTAGAGTGCTTCTCTGGTGAAAGTGGATTTATGGCTAATGTTCTGCATTCTTTCATGTACTGAATGTTTTTATGACTGTTTTTAACTAATCTTTCATACTTGGTCTTTTTCTGAAATACATTTTTACAAACAAATTTCCAATAATGTTACCAGTTGTGTTGGAGGGTTTAAGGACTACATACTTCACTTCCTGTAAATAAAGATCTTTCTACGGCTTTGCTTTTATTGAAGTGGCTTCAGTCTGTGGAACCTTGGTGCTTTTCTTTAACTGCACTAATGCATCCATTTGCATGCAAGACAAACTCAGGTCGACAGTGCTGTGAAGGTTTTATTTCCCCCTTTCAATGGAACAGCAAAGTCACAAAGAGTCCTACAGATCACTCACCACTTTACGAGGGCGGTTCTGCTCCTCTTGCCCACTTGGCATAGAGCCGTGACCAGAGCGTATGTAGCTGAAAGGTTGTTGTCGAGACTCTGCTCCACGGGAACACTCCTGTTCCTTCTCTGTGTGGGATGGTAATGATTCATTATCCTCTGCCATCCGGTCAAGAGGTGACTGGTTGCATGGAGACCTGCTGTGGAAACCTTCACTACTCTTTTTGGAGCTATTTTTGGAAGGTGTGTCTAAGTCCTCTTCAGCCTGTCCTACTTTTGAAGAACTGCTTTTGACTGCTTTAGCTTTACGTTCTAATGAGCTGTTGAGAAGGGCATCACTGTAGTTCTGCCTGCTCCCTGTACCACTGAAAACTCTTCTGCTCTTATCCCACTTTCGTGTATTCCTTTGGGGTTGACCATTGTCACATGGGTCTCGTCTTTTTCCAGGTAAGAGTGGAGGGCCGGGTGGACATCTCACTGGACTGGCCTTCGGAGAGTTACGCTTTGAACAATAAAATGGGTAACGATCCCGTTCCAGCTCCCGGTCTCTCTCCCTCTTGCGCTCCTTTTCCAGTTTGTTTGCTCTATAGTCACCCTCCCTGTTTCCAAGATCATTGTGATGTCCTTGTTGCATATATGCCATTGCAAACTCCTCAAGCTCATCCAAAGATCCTGTCCGTCCACGTTCCAGGAAAGCCTTCCTCTGCAAGTGCTCTGAGCGAGGGTTCCACCTGAAATGGAAATTATCAATACTATTAAACTGCCCATTGTGTAGTAAGACAAGTGCTGTACTACATCTCAGCCTTCTGTTACCTGGGGTTTTCATCTGCTACATGATTTCTATGCTGGGGTTGTTGAGTGCATCCTGCCTCATGAATGGGAGAGAAATCTGTGGTCTGGAGGTCATCAAGATCAGGAATGGAAGGCAAAGCCTTTTTCTGGACTTGTCGATAGGTTTGATGGAAATTTGTTTCTGCATCATGTAAGGAACTCAGCTCAGACTTACTGCAGGCTGCAAAGAGAAATCAGTACAGATATCTCTGATAGCTTACTTGAGCCCCTTTCACACTGCACGTTGGACCTGGAAAATTGCCGGAACATTGCCGGGTCGCCTTCTGTGTGAAAGTAAACATGTCCCGGGATTGATTCCGGGATTGGTCCCGGGTCGGGGACCTAGTAACATTGCCGGGTTAAGTCCTGGAACAAGCGCTGTGTGAACAAATGCCAGAACTAATGCCGTGTCGAAGTGATGACGCACGTTATCTTTTACCAGGTGTTTTGAAGGAAGATCAATGTTCGCGATTAAAAAAATATGTGCAAACTGTAATGCATCAGAGATCAGTTAGTTCCTCACTTTCCGCGCTGAAGCTGAGATTTTTGCCAGCTTAAGACAAAGTTAACGTGCCCATCGTTTTTGACTCGTACATTACACGTCACATCTTGAGATGATACACGTGAGACACACACAGAATCAGACGAGAGTTGTGCTTCCTTCCCAGGCTATGATTATCAAATAAAACACAAAATTGTCACTTCCTGGGAAAGTAGTGCAATGTGTCACTAATAAAAAAGTGTTTTTTACAGGGTTTTTCCCACTTCATAATTATTGCCAAAATTATCAACAATAGTTGAGTGCATATGTTTTTTAAATGCACATTTTAAGATTTTATCTAAAATATTGGCATTTCCATCTAGTGTTTTTAACGCAATATCCCAAAATTCACATAAAAATACTTGGATAGTTAATAATAAAGATGGAAGAATAGGTGTTTTAGTGTGATTTGTAGCAGCGCTATCTTTGTGAACTTAAACTTGATATAAAATATGCATGAACTGAAATTATATATACACACAGAACTGCTTGTTGTTCCAGCAAACCCATCGTTTCATCACTATTTCACCATCAAGTTAGGCACACCAACCATAACTCCTTCAAAAACATCCAGAAGCCTTGGAGTTATTATTGATGATCAGCTAACTTTCTCAGACCACATTGCTAAAACTGTCTGGTCCTGCAGATTTGCTTTATTGAACATCAAGAAGATCAGGCCCTTTCTTTTGGAACATGCAGCACAACTCCTTGTTCAGGCTCTTGTTCTGTCCAGACTGGACTATTGCAATACCCTCTTGGCAGGTCTTCCAGCCAGTTCTATCAAACCTTTACAAGTATTCCAGAACACGGCAGCAAGATTAATTTTTAATGAGCCAAAAAGAATACACGTCACACCTCTTTTTATCAATTTGCACTGGCTACCAATAGCTGCTCGCATAAAAGTCAAGGTATTGATGTTTGCCTACAAAACTACCACTGGCTCTGCACCCATTTACCTAAATTTATAACTTCAGACTTATGTGCTCTCTAGAAGCTTGCGTTCTGCAAGTGAACGTTGCTTGATTGTTCCATCCCAAAGAAGCACACTTTTACAGACTTTTAAATTAAATGTTCCCTCCTGGTGGAATGACCTCCCCCACTCAATCCGAGTCCTTAGACATCTTCATAAAATCGGCTTAAAACTCATCTCTTCCATCTTTATTTGACCCTCTAACTTTAACACTCACTATTCTAATTCTAATCTTAAAAAAACAAAAAAAACTAACTACCTTTCTAATCTTTTTGTATTCTATTTTTTCATTTATTGTTACAATTTTGTGTGTGTGTGTGTGTGTGTGTGTGTGTATGTATATATACACACACACATATACACACATATACACACATATATATATATATATATATATATATATATATATATATATATATATATATAAAGACCTCTAACACTAGCTTGCTCTATTCTTTTTCTATTCTATCTGTTTTCTTTTTATTTATTTTTTATTTATTTATTTATTTTATTATTTAAAAGCCCTTGCTACGTATACAGTGTTAAGCTAACTGAGACTTGTTATAGCACTTATATATCATTGCTCTTTTTGTTGTTTTTGATTGCTTCCACTGTGCTCATTTGTAAGTCGCTTTGGATAAAAGTGTCTGCTTAATGACTAAATGTAATGTAATGTAAATCTTGATGTCACGTGTATTTACGGGACCTTTACGGGTTGTGTTTGAACGCACGCACATATTCCAGGGTAATCACTGGCAGTGTGAAAGTGCAAAATCTAGTGACCCGGGAACAATTGCCGGAACACATTACCCGTGTATTTTCCGGAATCGCAGTGTGAAGGGGGCTTTGGAGAGTTTGGACAAACTCTTTTTGCAAATTCTTACCAACTTAGGTCTTCAACCCTCCCTTTTGGGCCTGTGATATTTCAAGTGATCAGTAAGACCTCGATTAGATAATTCAGGTGTAATTTATTTAGAAAAACTAGGGTTTAAATAAACTCTTCAGGACAGTCCCCCAGGAGCAGGATTGAAGTATAAGTATTGATGTATTAGAATGTTTAACCATAATTGCACTGCTCTCGTTCATTCATGTCTTGTCATCATTAATGTAGAAAAATGTAGAGCACTATATGAAAAACCTAAAGAATATAAAGAAAGTGAAGTATAAAGTGCTTAAGAGAGCACAGAGGAACATGAAAAGGAGGAGTCAAGCATGCAGCTCTTACACAGGAATATAGAAAAGCTTAGACAGAAGGAGTGGATCCTGCAGTGAATCATGCAGTGATTGTGTGCAGTGAATTGGGCAGGGTCATGCAGTGGGATCGTGGACTGGTCAAGTGCAGTGGGAATTCTGAATGGGTCATCTTGCAAGGGCTCGAGTGCAGTAGATTGTGAAGTAGTCAAGTGCAGTAGGAATGTTGAGCGAAACATCTGCAGTTGATTGTATTGTTGGCCGTGTGCATTGGTCAAGTGCAGTGGGAATGTTGAGTGGATCATGCAGTGGTCAAGCATCTGAAATGGCGTTTGTGTCTTACAGTTTCGGCTGCTGCTAAGAGTCTGCGATGGGTTGAACTGAGCGAGCTGCTTTTCCACGTACTGCAGCACTTTCAGAGAACTCTCATCTGACACAGGCTGCAGATGGAAACCACTCCACACTACAGGAGATACACCATGCGTGTGTGTTATAAGAATATTGTTTTTGGTAATTTAGGCCATTTTAACATAGCCCTTTACTCAGATGAAAATAAATACTATGAATCAGTAAGCAAACTGAAGTGAGGACACTGCACAAAAACACTGCTTACAATACACAGTCATTAAGTCATATTTACTGTATTTTTTACTTATACACATCAGTGATTATTGAGACAGTCAAATCACTGGGGTTTTTGAAGAAGCCTGATCTTCGTGAAAGAAAATGTGGACTAATATTGGATGTTAAATCATATTATTTCAGGGGTTCACATGTTAATGTAATCCTTGAACAGAGGTGAAAGTGAACAGATTTGGTTTGCAGTCCATAATAGATGGCTTGAGCTCATGACTCAATGTGAGCTCTAAGAACTTGAAAGAGCTTGAAAGCAATAATTAAATGGATGAACATTTGGCCTGTATATATTTAATATGACACACTGTGCCCAAGCTTGATTACAATTTTTGTAATCACAATGTAAACGATCTAAACAACATGTATGAGTCTGTCTGTAGATGTTTCACATTCACTTTAGATGTTTGAACTCATTTTAAATTCTTAAAAATTACTCTGAAATACTGGGGTGGTAAAATATTTTATAATGTGCCAGTAAATCATGTTGTGGTTTTCGAGCATCTAACACTGTCGCAACAGGACAGCAGCTCAGTAATCAACAGTAAACAGGTTTACTTCAGTTTCACTACAGTACACTCACCTGAGCCATTGTTTTCCAGTGATGGTGCAGTGGACAGGTTTGGGTCAATGAGGGAAGACGGAGCAATAGGCACCATGGTGGGCATCCCAGGTATGTAGTATGAGGGGAACATAGGCACTGGTGTGTGAGGTGTTGACTTGATTCCCTTTCCTGCTTCATATACTACTTAAGAGAGATACAGTCAGACTACATTCATGTCGGCGGTGCATGTTGGTGGCATGATGGGATGTGTTTGCAGGACTCACGGTGTCGAGGACAGCAGCAGGTATCTGGGCAGCAGCAGCATCTCACGTAACAGCAGCATGAATGAGGGCAACATTGACACCAGCAAACACCCACTAGCAGAATGACGAGGATACTGCCCATGACCACGGTGCCCACAAACACCCACTCTACCACAGAGATCACAACAAGGTCAGCTTCATCATGACAATCGCGAATTTCACCACGTGACTTCACAAACTGAAGTAACCTTATTTCCATAAAAAAAAATTATGAATTTTAATTATAAACATGTTCGTTTGTTCAAGTTGTATGTTCAAGTCACTGTATGTATGGATGTTTTAGCAAATAAAATAAAATAAAATGTGTTAATAATATAAAATTAATTAATTTATAAAATACATAAAATTAAATAATAAAAAATATATAAACAGTATATAAACAAATAAGAAATATAATTTGCATGTAAAGATTACTATTGTATTCTAATATTGGGGTAAAATAATAAATATAAAATATTCCAAATAAATCACTCATGAAATAATGTAATAAACACATTTTTAACCCAAATGTTTCTGTTTTTTATGTGGAACTTATTCATTATGATTTAGTTAAAAAAAGAGGGAAGAAATCTAATCAATTAAATTAAAGCTTTGTGTGAACTACTGAACTACTTTTAAAACTGCTCATTAATATGTAAACTTCCAACAAAAGATGGACCTCAATGAACACTGTTTAAGTCCAGTGTTAGTAAAACAGTCTTAGTAAAGCAAAAACAGAGATCAGATAGAGACTCTAATCAGATTGAAATAACAATTAAATATATAAAATATAGTATAATTAATCAGAAGTTCTCTGTGATTTTTCCAGTCACCCATATCAGTAGTAGTTAATGGGATACAAACAGCACCTATAAAATTGACCAATGACACACACACACGTTTGTTTTTGTGAAAAGTGGGGACATCCTATAGGCGTAATGGTTTTTATACTGTAGAAACGGTATATTCTATCGCCCTACACCAACCCAACACCTAAGCCTAACCTTCACAGGAAACTGTGCATTTTTACTTTCTCAAAAAAATTAATTCTGTATGATTTATAAGCATTTTGAAAAATGGGGACATGGGTTATGTCCTCATAAATCACCCTCTCCTTGTAATACCTGTGTCATACCCATGTCATTATACAGAGTTGTGTCCTGATATGTCACAAAAACAAGAGCACACACACATACACACACACACACACACTCCCTCGTTAGCTCTCAACACTGATGATGGACTTCCTGTGTTGGAGTCATACCCACTGCACAGTTTCACACAGCATCTTACAGTAAACATGCGACTGAATGTCAAACCCAACAACATCACTGATGCGATTGCTGCATCAGCAGCCTTAAAGGGTTAGTTCACCCAAAAACCTAAATTATGTCATTAATGACTCACCCTCATGTCGTTCCAAACCCATAAGACCTCCATTCATCTTCGGAAAAGAGTTTAAGATATTTTAGATTTAGTCCAAGAGCTCTCAGTCCCTCCATTGAAACTGTGTGTACGGTATACTGTCCATGTCTAGAAAGGTCAATCTTTCATTCGTTATCTGGCTCGGCTTGGTGTTCATCTTCAGTTCTCTCTTCACAGCATTTCAGTCAGCGTACTGTTTGAGTAAATGAATTACTCCTGGATATTGGTTTGTTTTAACTCAGAGGGAGTGTCAGCCACATTAAAAAAGTTAACAGCTTAAGTCATTTGTGGATTAATGCCTATTGGAGACACGAACCGTTTCAAATGATTCAGTTCGATTTGGTGAACTGGTTCAAGAAGATCTGGTTACATCGAATGATTACTTCATGAACCGGATATCACTAAACTGCAGAGTTTTGAACAGTCTCACAACAGACCTGGAAGAGAAGACAATGCTGAATAAAGTCGTAGTTTTAGCTATTTTTGGACCAAAATGTATTTTCGATGCTTCAGCAAATTCTGACCCTCTGATGTCACATGGACTACTTTGATTATGTTTTTCTTACCTTTCTGGACATGGACAGTATACCGTGCACACACTTTCAATGGAGGGACAGAAAGCTCTCGGACTAAATGTAAAATATCTTAAACTGTGTTCCGAAGATGAACGGAGGTCTTACGGGTTTGGAACAACATGAGGGTGAGTCATTAATGACATACCGTATTTTCCGGACTATAAGTCGCACTTTTTTTTCATAGTTTGGCTGATCCTGCGACTTATAGTCAGGTGCGACTTATTTATCAAAATTAATTTGACATGAACCAAGGGAAATTAACCAAGAGATAACATTACCGTCTACAGCCGCGAGAGGGCGCTAAACATAGAGCGCCCTCTCGCTGTTGTAGACGGTAATGTTTTCTCTTGGTTCTTGGGTTTAAATAAATGCGACTTATAGTAGTCCAGTGCGACTTATATGTTTTTTCCTTGTCATGACGTATTTTTGGACTGATGTGACTTATACTTAGGGGCGACTTATAGTCCAAAAAATACGGTAGTTTTGATTTTTGGATGAACTAACCCTTTAATGTACGTTGGTCAGCAATACTTGCCTTTGTTGTTTTTACTATTTATTTGTACCTGATTTAATCCTTACAATGATGTAAAGTAACAGTCCGGTTGATTTGGTCATGAAATTATCAGTGAGCTGAATTATATCAGTTAATTTAGAAGTTATCACATGAGACAGAACATCTGTTACAGTGATCCATCAGAGGGTTTGATTGGTGTTTGTTACTGTGATTATCAGGAAATTACATCAGAGGGGAATAAAAGTATAAGAAACAGGGAGAGAGGCAGATCAGATAGAAAACTGAGGCCGGTATGTTTGAAAGCTCATACCTGGAACAATCTCCAAATTAATTCCAGGCAGAAGATCATCGGCAAAACCTGTCTGACCTGAAGACAGACAGAAAGACAGACAGACAGATCGAGGTGAAGCAGAGTGACAGCTGTTGACTGAGCAGAGAATCATGTACTACAGATAGATAGTTCATGCAGTTAGAGAGAAGATCTGATAAAGTATGCCTCAGCAGAGCGAGCGGCCTGTTTAAAACATGAATGATTGCGATATGAAATATTTATACTGAAATTTGATTTTCACATTTTTAGTCTCTGCGATCCTCCGGTCTGTAGATGTTGCTTGTGTTTCATTCAATGTGCATTTGTTTTTCTTTTTTTTTCTGGTCCAGCAGGTAAAAATGGTGTGCCTGAATCACTTAAAGGAGTATCTGTTTCATTCATGTAGGTTGTCATTTGCCAGGACTCAGGACTGATCTCTGGGTTGTTAAGATGTTTGTCAGTTGTGAGATGTTGAGAATATCCATTATTTTGACATTTAAGCACATCTAAACTCCATAATATAATTGTCATTACTTTAAGAACAAGATTTTATTTACATAGTTTAAGGGATAGTTCACTCAAAAATGAAAATTTGATGTTTATCTTATTAGCCCCAAGGCATCCAAGATGTATGCGACTTTGTTTCTTTAGTTAAACACAAACAAAGATTTTTTTAACTCAAACCATTGCAGTCTATCATATAATATCAGTGGATGGGCATCATGGCTTTGATAGTAAAAAAAAAAAAAAAAAACATACACAAACTGTCAGCATTTGACCTCCTGTAGTTTGTCTCCGTGCCTCTAGAGGTCCCCTGTGTTCCCTTCTGTCTTAATTCTTCTTTGTCTACTCTTGTTAACATTATCCAGGTCACCTGTGCCTTGTTTCTCTTAGAGTATTTTAGCTGAGTCTTTCCCTGTGTTTAACACTTGGTTTTTGAGTCCAGGCTGCGTGCTACCTGCTTTGAATTTCCAAGTCCTTCCAAGTCTTTCCAAGCTACCTCAAGTAAGGTGTTCTTAGTCATTTGATTGTTCACATGCTCTAGTTTTGTTTTCTCCCCTTGTGGTGTTTTTATTTACCCTTGTGATTTTTGTTTCCCAATTATCTCTCATGTTATTAATTCCTCTGCCTGAGAAGAACTTTTGTTGAATTTTTGCCTTGCAAAGACCTTTTTTTAAATAAACCAACATTGCCTGGGGTACTGCCTTGAGTATTTCAATTGGGTCCAACATCTCCGCCTCTGTGGCATGGTGGCAGATCTCTCAACCTCCACACCAGAGACCCAAGTTCTAGCCCAGCTTTTGACAGAAAAACCAAGTCATTCATGGACCCAGAAACACTCAGTTCCAAGGACTTATTGGCAGTGATTGCTCAACATGAGGCATCTTTTCAGCACCATGAAGCCGTTCTCAGCCGACAAGAGCTAATGGCCAAACATTCTCAACTCTTGGCCGATGTGATGAGTTCCATCCGCCAGCTGTTTGATCGCCTCCTGGGTTCTTCACCTTCCTCTGCATCACCTCCGAGTAGAGCCCTGCATGGGCCTCAAATCTAGGCCCGAGCCCGGACCTGGCCCGAGACGCTCAAGCCCTAGGCCGACCCGTGTCCGACAGCTCATCAGAATTATCAGCCCGAGTCCGACACGAGCCCGTGTTTTTATTTATTTTATTACACAGCAGAAGCCTGCCCTATTTGCAACAATTAAAAAAGGCGTCAGTTTTGTGTTATTCATTTCTTTATAAAGTTAATTTAGAAAAATGTTTGGAACATTTTTTTTAAAATGACGTTTAACGTTAATCAGCCGAGCCGACAGCGAGTAGCCTAAAACATATTTAATCAATTAAGCCTCTAAAATTAACGCTAATACTTTACTTGGCTACAATAAGATCCATAGATATAAAACACTTCAAGCATATCACACAGACAGTTAGTTTAATATGTTTATTTATTAAACCACAGTGAGTAAAATAAAAAAAAATTGAAATACTGAGGCAGGCGCAAATGAAATGAGAAATAGCCTACAATCTAAACAAATTAAATTAATTAAAAACAAACTTGCAGGTTATCTTATCTCAAAAATGCACCACAGAACATGTCCATTCTTTTTTTCCATTAGTTTCCAACAGTTAAACTAAAATAAAGTCCAGTCAAATGAAAAGTTAGAACAGTCTCTTACAGAGCATCGTGGAGAAAAAGAATAGCATCCAGAGTGGAAGGTTTTAACCCAGTCCTCCTCTCTTCCATCACTCTTCCCGCTGCGCTGAAGACACGTTCGCTGCGGCTGCTGGCGGGAAACTAAACACAGAGCGAGCCAGTCTTGACAGTGGCGGTAGCAGGGTCTCGTGCTGTTTCCACCCTAGCAGCACATCTCGTCCATCACCTTCCATGTTGTGATTGAGGCGCATGTATTGCTGTACTTCATCGTTGTCATCCTCGTCCTGCTCCACAATGTTTTCAAACTCGGCCAGCGCTCTCTTCGTTGCTGCGTGGCCCGCAACAACAGGTGCAGACACAGAAATGCTCGCCGCTGCATGAATCATCATTTTATAATTATTATTTGGCCAACTAGGCTATGATTAATACATTAATTTAGAGGCCTATAATAGCTACTACTACAGTAAGTGGATATAAGCGAAGTATAATTGTGGGTCGCGCTGACGGAAAAGCATGCGTGCGTGCGAGCGTGAGACTGTCATGTCAGTATGTCAGTGTAATTATAACGGGTTGAATTATCAGATTATGAAAGTTATGAGGTTATGAAATGTCTAGGTTTGTTTTTCTATCGTCGACGTCAATTTCTCATTTTTTTTTTTATTAATGTCTAAAAATATAAATAGAAGGATAACCCAAAAAAGGCCAGAGGCCCGGCCCGCATGTGAGCTATAACGTGAAAATTGGCCCGAAGCCCGGCCCTAGGGGCATAAATAAGTCAGGGCCCGTCAGGCTCGGGCTGAAATGCAGGGCTTTACCTCCGAGTAGCGTCAGGCCTTCTCCTGTGGTGGAGCCCCGACTACCACCTCCTAAGCCCTTTGCTGGAGATCCCAGTTCCTGTCAGGGTTTTCTCACCTTCGAGCTTCAGCCAACAAGTTTCCCCACGGATCGCTCTAAGATTGCTTACATTATTACACTTCTCTCAGACAAGGCACTCTCTTGGGCCTCAGCAGTGTGGCAATCCCAGGACGCCTGTTGTAAGTCCTACATGGCATTCGTGGAAGAATTCAAGCGAGTGTTTGATCATCCTGTCAGTGGTCGGGAGGCTTCCAAGCGCCTACTCACTCTTCGTCAGGGTTCCCGTAGCACTGCAGATTTCGCCATAGAGTTTTGGACCATAGCCACAAAAAGTGGATGGAACGATGAGGCACTGAGGGTCTGTTTTCAGGGAGGATTATTTGAGCCCCTGCAAGATGAGTTAGCCACTCAAGAACCGGCTGAAGATCTGGAGTACCTCATAGTGATGGCCATCCGCCTAGACAATCGCCTGAGAGAGAGGAGGACAGCTCGTCGCAAGGAGTCTCAGTCCCAAGTTCCTCTGAGGAGGTCCGGTTCCCCAGTTTGTATTCCTTCATCCAGAACTTCCCCAGCTCCTGAACAGCTCCACGATTGCCCAGAAGAAATGCAATTGGGCCGTTCCAGGCTTTCTCCCAAAGAGAGGGAACGTTGCATGAGGGAGTGTCGTTGCCTCTAGTGCGATGCTTCCAGCCACTTCCGTTCCTCTTGCCCCGAGCTCTTGGGAAACGCCTGTCCCCATACAGCAACAGGAGGGCTGAGATGGGGAAAATTAGAGCTCCTCCTGCTAATGCCGTCCTAGCAGTTCCAGTCATGTTGTCCTGGGAGGGCCACCAGCATCAGGTCCAGGCTATGATTGACTCTGTGGCCGCAGGCGACTTTCTAGATCTAACCTTGGCTAAGAAACTTAATATATGACTCCCCCGAGTACCCTGTTATCCTGGGTCACCCTTGGCTGTGCAGACATAATCCCCATATCAACTGGCCCAATGGCACTATCCTAAGCTGGGGTTCTACTTGCCAACTCTCCTGCCTACTTCAGAGTTCCTAGTAAATGGATCTCTACATTAAGGAGTCCATGGCAGCCGGTATCATTCGTGCCTCAACCTCCCCAGCTGGGGCAGGTTTCTTCTTTGTTCAGAAGAAAGACGGGGGTCTTAGGCATTGTATTGATTAACGGGGCCTCAACAAGATCATGGTTCAGAATCGATACCCCCTACCTCTCATGGCCACAGCCTTTGAACTACTTCAAGGAGCCTCTGTTTTCACTAAACTGGATCTCCGCAATGCTTACCATCTTGTGTGGATCCGGCAGGGAGACGAATGGAAGACTGCCTTCAACACCCCCACAGGCCACTATGAGTATCTCTTAATTCCGTTCGGATTCACCAATGCCCCCGCAGCAGTGATGCGCGGGTTGATCCAAAATGACGGTTGATCCACGGTCACCCGCGGTTACGAGTCATCCAAAAAATATTTTTAATGATATTCGTGTCGCGGATGGTCGGGTCCTTTGAAATAAAGATTCCAATTAAACCTTTGTAATTTATATAGTATTATACACGATTTTGAAATATATAGGCCTACACTTTATTGGCTGAATAACTGGCACGAATAGAGTGACAACCTGTCCCGCTTTACGTTGTACAGCAATTTTACCCTTTGTCCCGCCTCACGTAAATTGAGCATCTGTCCCGCTTTTTCATTCGACCCTGCCTAATAAATACACAGATACATCCATAGGCGTAGTGTTAACTTATGTCCAAAAAAGAAAAGATGCACTTTTAATAGCAAATGGACCGCAGCATACCCTTGATTAAGACCTGTAGATGGCGAAGCAGAGAGAGCTTTTTTCTGTGGGACATGGAGGAGAATACAACGTGAAGCGGTGCACGTGAGTACCACAGAAAAAAAGCACATCATCAAGAAACATGCAAATCAGTGCAATCGTTTTTCAATAAACCAAATGACCCACAGGCTGACAAAGTTTGGGCAGCAGAAGTGACGATCATTTATCATGCCGTACATGACTGCAGTCACAAGTTTGCCCCCGTCATTTTTCCAGATTCTGAAATAGCTAAGAAAAAAGCTGTAGAAACTTTGGGTTATATTTTGGGTCAGGTAGTGTCTTAATCTTTTAGTTGGTGGGTTTAATAAGAAATTTAGGCTATATATTACAGAAAGCTTGAAATGTCTACTTTTAAACGAAAATATTCAAACCAAAATAAATAGGGTACTCTCTGATTATGTAATCCATATGAAATGTGCATTTCTCTCTGGCGTTCATGGCGAGTCCGCATCGTCAACTTCATCTTAGCAGATACACAGAAATTACTAGTTTATTACTAAACAATTAAATGTCTCCTTGCTAATTTAGACACATGCATAATCATTACTTTAACTGGTTCTGGCAAGCCTTATGTGTGCGGTCATAATGCTTATTATACTGTAGGCTAAAGTCTATTTAAGTAATTATATTAATATACAGGGGCGATGCATTTACTACTTTTAAAAAATGCGGGTCAGGAAGCGGGTCGGGTAAAAGATTTTATTTTTATTTTTTTAGCGGTCTGAGTTGCGGGTGGGTTAGTTGAAAACATCGGTCGGGTGCGGGTATTTTATACATTAACACTGCATCACTGCCCTGCGGTATTCCAAACGCTAATTAATGATGTCCTCCGGAACCTTCTTAATCAATTTGTCTTTGTATACCTTGACGATATTCTCATTTTCTCAAAGTCACTGGAGGAGCATGAGGGGCATGTTAGAAGGGTTCTCCAGAGACTCCTTGACAATCACCTCTATGTAAAGCCAGAGAAGTGTTAATTTCATGTTACCCAGGCTCAGTTTCTTGGATTCATTGTCACTCCTGGCCACCTGGAGATGGACTCTAAGAAGGTAGAGGCGATCCACAACTGGCCCATACCTACTACGGTCAAGGAGGTTCAATGTCTTCGCAAACTTCTATAGAAAGTTCATTAAGAATTTCAGCTCTGTCGTGGCCCCCTTGACGGCGCTTACTAAGGGAGGAGGAACCAAGGTTCAGTGGGGTTCGGAGGCAGCAGGGGCCTTCAAAGATCTCAAGCGCCGCTTCACTTCCGCTCCCATTCTTTTGATCCCTGACCCAGACAGACCTTTTGTGGTGGAGGTGGATGCCTCAGAGGTGGGGATAGGGGCCATCCTGTCGCAGAGAGGTGAAGATGGAAAATTACACCCTTGCGCCACTGGCTCGAGGGGACCCAGCACCCTTTCCAGGTTCTCAAGGACCACAAAAACCTGGAGTATCTCCAGCAGGCTAAGCGGTTGAATCCTCTGCAAGCTAGATGGTCACTGTCTTACAGACCCGGCACCAAGAACGTCAAGCCAGATGCCCTGTCTCGAGCCTACTCTCCTGAGACACAAGAGAAGCCCTTGACACCGGGGAGCCTTCTGCAGGCTTATTGGGGCCACGGCCAGCCTATCATCTGGGTTCCATCCAGAGTCTAATGGCCAGACAGAACGTGTTAATCAGTGTAATGATATCAACTCTAATAATCATCGGGAAGAAGGAGGAGGGAACCGGCGGACAATCAAATAACATTTAATTTCAAAATAAACACAAAACAGCGCACCAGCCCCTCACGGACGACTGGTGCGCACAAAATAAAAACCAAAACACAACTAAAAGCCCAGGCGTGGTCCTCTCTCGTCCTTCACTGTCGTCGCTCCAGTTTTATATCCTTCCATCTCCTCCGTGGGCCTCGAGACCGGTGGGTCGAACAGGTGTAGCTCATCTCCAATCACTCCACCGGCCTCGCTCCCATGTCCCTCGGCCCCGCCCCACTCGTCACATACCCCCATCGCCCCTCGCAGGCCAGGGGGTACTCCCGAGACTGCGCTCTACTCCCCCCCCCTCCCTCCGGGGGGGACCGCTCACGGGGACCTGCGGGAACCTGGGGGTAGGACAGGCGAGGCGAGAGAAAAGGAGATGGAAGGAGGAGCGACAGAGACGAGAGAAGGGAGAGAGGAGAAAAAAAAAAAATTCCGGTTCCCAGACTCACTACTGCTCGGCCCTCCACCAGCTGGGTGATCTCCTCCGCGGTGCCTGGCGGTGGCACTGGACGGCCCTCGGCGGACGGCACGACACTCTGGTTTTGGGCAGCCGGCAGGAGTCCCCCGTTCCCTGCTCCTCCCCGTTCTGGCGGATGGCAGCAGGCTCCGGCCACCTGGCGAACGGCGCCGACTCCTCCGCTCCCTCACGGACGGCAGCCGTCTCTCCACATCGTGGGCGGCCGGTAGCGAGCTCGCCCGTCCCCGGCAACTCGCTCCAGCCCACCGCCTCGAGCGTCCATGGCGGCACACTCCTCGCCTGCTCGTTGGCACCGCGGATTCACCACAGCGGCGAGGGATCTTCAGCAGCGCGTCCCTCCTTCTCCCGGGCTTCGGCACCACTGTAATGAATAAACCTTTGTATTCATCCGGAAGAAGGAGGCGGGAACCGGCGGACAATCAAAATGAAACTTTAATTACAAAACAAACACAAAACAGCGCACCAGCCCCTCACGGACGACTGGTGCGCACAAAATAAAAACCAAAACACAACTAAAAGCCCCTAAAAGCTTTTATATCCTTCCATCTCCTCCGTGGGCCTCGAGACCGGTGGGTCGAACAGGTGTAGCTCATCTCCAATCACTCCACCGGCCTCGCTCCCATGTCCCTCGGCCCCGCCCCACTCGTCACAATCAGGATCTGGAGACCACACTACGGTGTATGGCGGCTAGCAATCCCACGTCTTGGGCCACCTATATTATTTGGGCTGAATATGCCCACAACACCCTCCAGTCCTCGGCCACTGGACTATCCCCCTTTGAATGCCAGTTTGGATATACCCCTCCATTATTCCCAGAGGAAAAAGGTACAAGTTGGTGTTCCCTCGGCCCAACTCTGTGAGCTTACGTGGAGGAAGGCCAGACATACCCTCCTTCGGACTTCCCAGAGATACAAAATTCAGGCTAATTGTCGCTGCCGGACAACACCCAATTTTCGAGCCGGTCAAAGAGTTTGGCTATCTACAAAGCACCTGCCCCTCCGGGCCGAATCCAAGAAACTCTGCCAGAAATACATTGGGCCTTTTCGCATAGCAAGGAAATTTAACCCTGTTTCTTATTGTTTATTTCTCCCTCGTTCCCTTAGAATTAACCCCACATTTCATGTCTCATTACTAAAATCTGTCTTGTCTTCTCCGTTTGCCACCCCACACAGGCCCCCTCCACCTCCCAGGATTATCAACAGCCAGCCAGCCTACACAGTGTGCCAGATACAGGACTCTCGGGGGGGGGGGGGGTCCAGGACTCACTACAATATCGGGTGGACTGAGAGGGCTACGGGCCAGAGGAGCGCTCCTGGGTTCCAGCCAAAGACATCTTGGACCCAAGTTTGAGCCGGGAGTTTCACACCCGGAGGCCGGGGTGTTCTGGAAGGTACGTCAGGAGCCGTTCCTAGAGGAGGGGGTCCTGTCAGCATTTGACCTCCTGTAGTTTGTCTCCTGTGTTCCATTCTGTCTTAATTCTTCTTTGTCTACTCTTGTTAACATTATCCAGGTCACCTGTGCCTTGTTTCTCTTAGTGTTTTAGCTGAGTCTTTCCCTATGTTTAACACTTGTTTTTTGAGTCCAGGCTGCGTGCTACCTGCTTTGAAATTCCAAGTCCTTCCAAGTCTTTCCAAGCTACCTCAAGTAAGGTGTTCTTCGTTATTTGATTGTTCACATGCTTTAGTTTAGTTTTCTATCCTTGTGGAGTTTTTATTTACCCTTGTGATTTTTGTTTCCCAATTATCTCTCATGTTATTGATTCCTCTGTCAGAGAAGAACTTTTGTTTTATTTTTGCCTTGCAAAGACCTTTTTTTTTTTTTTATTTCACCTGGGTCCAACATCTCAGCCTCTTTGGCCTAGTGGCAGATCTCTCAACCACCACACCAGAGACCCGAGTTCTAGCCCTGCTTGTGACACAAACAAAACCAAATTAAACCCTGGGCTTGTGATCATACAGTGATGTGTAAAGACACAAAACGATCTGTCTGTGCAAGAAACTGAACAGTATTTATATAGTTTTTTTAACCTCTGATATTCACCACAATGTCAGAACTGTACAGAGAGAATTCAGATCTTCTTTGTCAGCCTGCACATTGCCTCTTCTTCTTCTTGCTTTACTGTGGGTCAAAGACTTATAAGTGCATTACCAATGATCCACTTGAAAGACAGGTGGCAGTAATGCACTTATAAGTCTGTGATCCACTGTAAAGCAAGTGGTAAAAAACTATATAAATACTGTTCAGTTTCTTGCACAAAGCCATCGTTTTGTGTCTTTACACATCAATGTATTTCATGGGCCGCAGGGTTTAATTTGGTTTTGTTTGTGTATTTTTTTTTTTTGACTCTCAAAGCCATGATTCCCATTCATTTCCATTATATGACCGACAGACTGCAATGTTTTGAGTTAAAAATCTTAGTGTTCTAACAGAGAACCAGAGACAGAGACAGAGAAACCAACATCTTGGATGCCCTGGGGGTAAGCAGATAAACATTAAATTGTAATTTTAATAAAGTATTTATCATTTTTGTACTTCATTTACACTATGGGGCCATTGAATCCTCAATCTGATTGGCTGGCAAACGTTCTGGTGTGCAATTATTTTCAGGGAAATGCACGGCGAACGTAGTTCCAGGCAGATCTTTTGAGTTCCATATCACTTCGTATAGTTAACTGTAACAGAAATTAGCATACAGTACCCATACAGCACACAGGAATTAATGCAATCACACATCCTTTGCACTACGGTTACGCAGTTTGCACAAAAAGGTGTTGTCAGCACTGCCCTGACAATTTTATCAGTTAGCCTATATAGTGAAGCATCACGTCGAATTTCTCACTAGCAAGGTAATAACAGCACTGATTAGAGATGCTGCTGCAGAAAGCTCTGCATTTAACCCATCCAAAGTGCACACACACACAGCAGTGAACAAACACAAACCGTGAACGCACACCCGGAGCAGTGGCAGCCATTTATGTTGCAGTGGCAGGTGAGCAGTTGGAGGTTCGGTGCCTTGCTCAAGGGCACTAAGTCGTGGTACAGCCGGCTTGAGACTCGAACCCACAACCCTAGGGATAGGAGTCAAACTCTCTAACCACTAGGCTACGACTTACCGCTGAGGGATGCACAGGGGTAGCCTAATTCATACAGCCTCTCTCTTTCTCTGTGTGTCTCTATCTCTCTCACTCTCTTTCTAATAACTTAACCCTTTCGAATCGATTAACGCGTATATGAGTTATGAGGCATTTTCTCCTGATAACCCTGAAAAGAACTTAAATTACACTTTCAGTTTTTATCGTACAGATAACAGCAATATATCAATCAAATCTGTAAACGGTCTACTTTTTTTGTATACAGGCAGACATAATAACAACAAAACATTGTGCACTTATAAAATAAAGATAACAAACAAGGTGTGCTGTCTGCAGGCTATGTCTGCGCTGATCTTCATTTAGATACGTGTCATTAAAATAAACTGTAACTCAGTGAATACTCAACGAAGAGACATGATAAATATATCTATAGAAAGACTGACATGTCTACTTTTAAACTAATCAAGTGCTGCCGAAAAAAAATATTTGATAAAATATTTAATAAATGTATATTAAAATATATAAATATATTTAATATTTAATAAATATATTAAAATAAAAAAAAAATATGTGATAAAGTAATCCATATGAAAACAACTCGATGTCCGTTTTTCACGTCTCTCTTCATTATCTTCTAATGTGACAATGCTCCCGTGCTGAACGCGCTATTCAGATTCTAATGTTTCACTGAAGCAAGCGGCTTGAATACGCCCACACAACTGAAGACAACTCAGCCAGACTGTTCTTCAAGTTTTTTTATTTTTGCTGTTTGCTTCGCGACAGAGGAATAAGACATAATTTACCCCAAAAAAATGTGATGTGGTTAAGGATTTGAGATTTGGATTTCCTCAAAAAAAAAAAATATAGCACATTATTCAGCAGAGATCATAAACATGATTAAGTCTCTTGTTATTTATTTATATACTTGTACTAGCTTTCACATAACGTGTAAACATTTTACTAGTTAGAGTTTTTCAAAATTATAATTCCTGACTAAATGTACAATCAAGTGAAATATTATTAAGTTTCAATAACAATATACAATACTATACTATTCAAAAGCTTGATGTAAATAATATAAACGTAACAAACAATGATGTTCTTTCAATTTATTCCCCCTAAAAACCTGAAACTTTTCAACATTATTCATAATAATGATAATAATTATAATAATAAATGTTTTTTTTTGTTTTTTTTTAGAAAATCAGACTGTTAAAATGATTTCTGAAGGATTGTGTGCCTGGAGTAATGATGCAAAAAAATCAGTTTCAAAGTCAGCTTTGATTGTTCCTAATAAACTGTTTAACTGCACTCCCAAGTGGACATTAAATTATGTTGTGGGATAAATAAATATATTCTAAATAAACTACAAACATAAAATTATATACATTTATTTTGTCCTCACATTCTTTCTTGTAACTCCTCCCTCTAAGTGACAAACCTGACTGAATGGCTCATTATGCAGCTCATTATGCGGGCCTTTGTCTTCTCAGGTGTAAATCACAATGATATTCATGATAGTTGACACCTACTCGCATTTGACTTTTACCAACAAAAAGTGTCTTAGAAAATTTAAATCAATAAATAGTTTTCTGTGAGTGAGTAAACAAGGTGATTTTCATATAATTTAGAAAGAAAAATTGTAGGCTACAAGCTCCAGTTCTCAAAAGTCCTGAGGGTTAATAATCGCATTGCAATGCTATCAATGGCTCAAGCCTCCATTACCAGCTTTAAAATGACGTTTTGGAACTAGCAAAAGAGGCGTTGCATGAGACGTGGAAGAAATAATCCGGACAAATTTAAATGTAAATGCCTTTAAATATGAAGAAACAGCCAGCAACAGAGAAGGACAGCAGCTTGTGAGTGTTTTGTCGTGGTTGTGCGTTTGCCTATCGCGGGACTGCCCAGTTTCGATCTGCTAAATAGTGAGGCGTGGCCAAAGCCAGTGAAAGTACTTAATTAGCTGTTTTGAAAGCACTTGTCAGAAGAAACAGCCAGCAACAGAGAAGGACAGCAGCTTGTGAGTGTTTTGTCTTGGTTTCTCATTAGACTTCTGTGTGATCGTCATTGCTAGGAAAGTTTTTGGTTTAAATTGTGTTTGTCTTACCCTGGTAAATACGTGCTGAAAGTGGAGCTTGGTTTTGCGTTTGCCTATCGCGGGACTGCCCAATTTCGATCTGCTAAATAGTGAGGCGTGGCCAGCTGACTTCAATCAAAGGTAATCAGGCAAATACAAAAGTGGTAGGTTTCGCGGCAGCGGTCGCGGCAGCCCTCGTGTGAATCCTCCTCGAGTGAAGACCAACGAGGGTAAAGACCATCGACTCTACCTGCGTGACTCCACCGAGCAAGGACACCGACAGGGCACTTGAGTATTGCTTTTTGCCCCTTTCTTTACTTTTTGTATAGCTTTTCCTCAAATATTTCTTACACTTGTAGTCACTATGTGCTTTCAGATCTCTACTATCACTACTAACACTCGAAGAGCACGCTACGTACATCGCAGGAAGGCCTGTCTGACAAACCTACGGCCTGTCCCTCTGACCTCTACTACTACTACTATGCTCTCTATTCCAGTTGGTCTCTGGAACTGCCAGTCTGCAGTTAACAAAGCAGACTTAATTTCATCTATTGCTACTCATTCCGGTCTCAACCTCATGGCACTGACTGAGACTTGGATCAAACCTGAAGACACTGCCACTCCTGCAGTCCTCTCCACTAATTTCACTTGTTCCCACACTCCTTGTACCACTGGGAGGGGTGGAGGTACTGGTCTCCTTATATCAAAAGAATGGAAATTTGATCTTCAGCCATCACCTACATGTAACGGTTTATTTGAATCACATGCTATTACTGCAACCCACCCTGTTAAAATCCACTTTGTGGTCATTTATCGTCCCCCAGGTCAATTGGGAAACTTCTTGGTGGAGTTGGATGTGCTGCTATCAAACTTTCCTGAAGATGGTACTCCTCTGGTACTGCTTGGTGACTTCAACATCCGGCTAGATAAACCCCAGGCTGCTGACTTCAAAACTCTGCTCGCCTCATTTGATCTCAAGCAAGTGTCTACTACAGCGACTCACAAATCAGGCAACCAACTGGACCTCATCTACACGCGCTGTTGCTCTGTGGACAACTCTTCAGTTGCTCCACTGCACACCTCAGACCACTTCCTCATTACTGCTAACCTAGCACTTACTCCTGAAGCGGCTCACACTCCAACGCAGGTCACCTTTCGACGGAACCTACTCTCACTTTCTCCATCGTGCCTATCTTCTGTGGTTTCATCCTCGCTTCCTACACTCTCTCAGTTTTCAGCTCTGGACATGAACAGCGCTATGGACACTCTTTGCTCCACTTTAACATCTTGCTTGGACAACTTTTGCCCACTGTTGTCTAAACCAGCACGCACCGCCCCATCTGCCCCCTGGCTGTCCGAGGTTCTCCGTGAACATCGCTCTAAACTCAGGGCTGCAGAGAGGAAATGGCAGAAATCAAGAAACTCTACCGACCTCAGTGTGTATCAGTCTCTCCTCTCTTCCTTCTCTGCAAATGTCTTCACGGCTAAAACATCCTACTACCACAACAAAATTAACAGCTGTTGTGATGCTCTGACACTCTTCAAGACTTTCTCTTCCCTTCTTAATCCGCCGCCACCTCCTCCTACATCTACTCTTACAGCGGACGACTTTGCAGTTTTCTTCACAAATAAGACAAGAACCATCAGTGACCAATTCTCCACACTGCAGACTGAGGACAACTTCACAATGACCGACGCACACTCTTTCTCCTCCTTCTCCCCACTCTCAGAGATGGACGTTTCCAAACTTTTCCTGTCCAATCATCCTACTACTTGTCCACTTGATCCGATCCCCACTCACCTCCTTCAAGCGATCTCTTCTTCAGTCATACCTTCGCTTGCTCACATTATTAACTCCTCTCTTCACTCTGGAACATTTCCCTCAGCATTCAAGCAGGCTCGGGTAAGCCCACTGCTCAAGAAACCATCTCTAAATCCAGTGCTTCTTGAAAACTACAGACCAGTATCCCTTCTTCCATTCATTGCAAAGACACTTGAGCCAGCTGTGTTCAACCAGCTTTCTATGTTCCTTGTACAGAACAACCTCCTGGACAGCAACCAATCTGGCTTCAAAAGTGGCAACTCAACTGAGACTGCTCTGCTCTCGGTTACTGAAGCCCTGCGACTAGCAAGAGCAGCTTCAAAATCCTCAGTACTCATCTTACTGGACCTGTCTGCTGCTTTTGACACCGTTAATCACCAGATTCTTCTGTCCACCCTCAGAAAGATGGGCATCTCTGGAACCGCTCTACTGTGGGTTAAGTCCTACCTCTCTGACAGATCCTTCAGTGTGTCTTGGAGGGGTGATGTTTCTACGTCATAACACCTTACTACTGGGGCTCCTCAAGGCTCAGTACTTGGACCACTTCTCTTCTCCATCTACATGACCTCATTAGGATCTGTCATTCAGAAGAATGGCTTTTCTTACCACTGCTATGCTGATGACACCCAACTCTACTTCTCATTCCAACCAGATGACCCGACGGTAGCTGCTCGCATTTCAGCCTGTCTGAGTGACATTTCTAGCTGGATGAATGACCATCACCTTCAGCTTAACTTTACGAAGACAGAACTCCTGGTGATTCCAGCTAACCCATTGCTTCATCACAACTTCTCTATATAGCTGGGTTCGTCAACCATTACTCCTTCGAGGACAGCCAGAAACCTAGGAGTTGTGATGGATCATCAGTTAAGCTTCACAGACCACATTGCTACAACGACCCGGTCCTGCAGGTTTGCCTTATACAACATTAGGAAAATTAGAACCTTCCTGTCAGAGCAAGCCCACCCAACTTCTTGTCCAAGCTCTTGTTCTCTCCAGACTGGACTATTGTAATGCTCTCCTAGCGGGCCTTCCTGCATGTACTGTCAAGCCTCTGCAATTGATCCAGAATGCTGCAGCAAGGGTTGTCTTCAATGAGCCAAAAAAAGCTCACGTTACTCCTCTCCTCATCAGGTTACACTGGCTACCAGTAGCCGCTCGCATCAAATTCAAGGTACTGATGCTAGCCTACAAGACGACCACTGGCACGGCACCAACATACTTAAACTCACTGGTTAAATCTTATGTGCCCTCCAGAAGTTTGCGCTCTGCAAGTGAACGACGCCTTGTGGTGCCATCCCAAACAAGTTCAAAATCACTCTCACGGACCTTTTCCTGGACTGTGCCGAGCTGGTGGAATGACCTCCCAATCTCAATTCGTACAGCTGAATCTTTACTCATTTTCAAGAAACATCTAAAGACTCATCTTTTTCGACAGCACTTAACCAACTAATACTAGCACTTTTCCTTTTCTTGTCTTTTCATTTATTAAAAAATGGTAATTAGAATGAGAAAACTGAAGTGCTTGACTGTTATGAACAATGTCAACATCAGTCATCTTTCACTGCTGCTTTTCTTGACTGACATCTCTCATTTCAATCCAATTTACTTCTGAAAGACTTCAAGGCAGCTCGATTTGATTCCTGTACACTACACGTCTCCATTCAGATCTGTACAATGAGTCCTTATGTCACACTGCGCAGCTGGACACTGAAAGCCTCACTGTTTCCATGGCAGCACATCTAGCACTGGATGATCCTGCTCTTTGTGTGGTCGGCTGGCATAAATACATTGATACAACATTTTGTAAATTATCCCTCCATTAGCTCTCTATAACCGCCAATTAAGATTTGTAAATGTTCTGCTTGGAAACATGCAGAACTTGCTAAGTATATTCCTTGAGCAGTGAGCACTGTTTATTATCAATTTATTTTATACTTATTTAGTTTTTATAATAATTTATAATATTTAGTTTGACCTCCCAAGGTGGATGAACAACATGTTCTGAATGTTAAACACACTATATGCATGACAATATCTTCTAAAATGGGCTGAATTGTCAAGGCAGATCTCTACAAACTAAATTCAGCTCTGGCTCTCCAGCTTCTAAACATCTAAGCAACCACTCTAAAAAGAGAATAACCCACACAGAACAGTGAATGGATGTGTCATGAACCGGCATAAATCAGGAATGCACTTCAGTTGTTCAAATGGTAAGTCAGAGCTCTTTATATTGCTCTAGATTTCACACTGTAAGACACAGAGTTGCCTCTCATTCCAATGGCAAAATAAAGCCATTTGAGGGAAGATCAGAGACTCCAAATAGACTGTAGATATCAGAGTCATTTCAGATATTGAGGATGATTTTGTGATCAAGACTGTTAAACATAATGAAATATTGATTATTACTAATACTGTTGATCTCTAACCGCAGACACATGAATACAACATTTCCACCATCAGTGGTTGATAAAAAAAGAAACAAAGACTGTCATGATTCTAAACACATGCTCATAGCATCTGTTTGCATGTGTGATTTTGATCAGCACAAACCCCGCAGAAGATTTTACTGCTCAACTCAATCACACAGTCAACAATCAGGAAAAGTTCAGGATGCTACACTAAGGTTAAGGCAGGTTACAGTTAGCATTTGTTTCAGTGTTGTGTAGGTTATCAGCACGGTCACGTATTAATTTTTAGGATGGGCTGCATCACAGGGTTTATTTTAACTGGTTTAAGAGAAAATCATGCCCAGTGTCTGGTCACTCATTTCCTGTTGTGTGTGTGTTTCCTGTGAGTGTTGTGCGCTCACCCAACACAAGAAGCTCCACATGTGCTTCATTCTGTCCCTCCAGATCATCAGAAATCACCACCTTACAGTAGTAAACACCACTGTCACCCCACTGCAGCTCACCTATGCGCAGGTCAGCCTCTGAGAGACAGAGAGACAGACATATATTGGTCAATCCAGAGTTAAAAACAGATGTTCATATGACAGGATTATCTAAATTACTGACCTTGACTGTTAAATTATATCCAATAATTAGCATAATGAAAACGTAAAGATGGTGACACAAACTAGAAAAAAAAAAAACGGTCTTTACATAAATAACAAATAAAAAAACAGAGGTGATGATTAACAAGAAGCTCATCCCACCACTACAATAACGACATGGACACTTTTAGATCAAATACACTTTTTAATGTGCATGAACTGTACTTTGTCAGAGGAAGGAGAGATATGATCATTCCTGCAGCCACTGGAGTGAGTAAACAGACTAATTTCAGGAACAGGAAACAGTCGGTACAATGAGCAGCACTTCCTGTGAGGAGGGAGAGACAAAATGCCATCCAGCCAGAGCCACATTAGATCATCGGTCACTAAACTCAAGCTCAGGCCACTTCTTGGCTAATTGGGTTTGGTTGTGATTTTATAGTCGCCTATGTGTATATTGCTGGACAATCAGAGGAATTGCATTAATTTGCATGTTAATATAGGCTCTCACTCAAACAGCAGAGCGTAATCATAGCAATGGCAAGTGGCAACTGGTTTGAATCCAGTAAAAATAATCAGATGGTTTGTGCCACTGCAAATGCAGCCTATGCATCTGCTAAGTCTGTGTATAATTTCAATGCACTATGTTTGTTGGTGAGCAGAGAATGAATTCACAGTAACATCATAATTCTGTTCTCAAATTGGTTTAAACACAAGGCAGTTCTGAGCGTCAGAGTGAGTGTAGAGATCCCTCCTACTTCTGACATCAGCCTGGTGTTCCCTAGACGCCTCAGACACAAATCCAACATACATACTGAAGTGCGCGGGATGCTCGCGGTGATTTCAGCTAAATGAGGACATATATACATGAACAACATCTCCAAAACTGTTCTGAGAGTCACTTCATGAGCATTTTACCATTTAATTTGAGTAAAACTAGCGTCATATCATATACACACAGAACTGTAAAGGTATTCATGTCGACAATCCGTCAGAATAAAAGTCTAGTTTAATTAGAAGAAATTTTTACCAGAAATATATTCCTATTTTTCAGTAGATTGTACACAGACTACTACTACTACTAGAATGAAACAGATATTTCTTCCATGTTTTAATTGTAATTGTAAATCCCCTTTGTTTACCAAAAAATAAAAAATAATGTTGGCTTTATCTTCAATAATTAAAAGATAAATTAAATGGATGTTATATGCCTTTATTTGATAACCAGAAAAATGTGAAATCGCAACACAGAATTTCTGAGGGGGAAAAAAACATTTCATAAGGCTATTTTAAGAATAAGTTGAATAAATGATGATGTATGCATTCAAATAATTAGACATGCTAAAACACAGAATTTGATTACAACATATGGTGTGAAAAAATTTAAATTCAAAAGGCCCTAAACATTGAATTTTTGTTAAACTTTTAATAAATTAATGTACAATTGTATAAGTTCCATTATTTTAATTAATTAGACATGCTTTTGATTAATAAATTTAATCTAACATTACAAAAAAAGTCCCAAAAATATAAAATGGAAAACAAAATTGAATCCAGAAAAATTAAAACAGAAAAAATGGAAAAAAAAAAAAAATGGATTTCATAGGGCCCTATATTATCAACTGTGAGCTCCTGTCTCACGTCTTCTATTCAAACTCAAAACAGCACTTACACAAGTGTGTGTGCAGCAAGATTACAAGTATCATTAAACTTATCAGCAATAGAGCACTAGAGACTGATATAACAGGATCAATATACTGCATTTGATGAGCTTTTCAATGGTCAAACTTACAGATGTACTGCTTACTAACATTTACAAGCTTAATTCAGCACACAAAAAAAGAACATTCTGTCATCATTTACACTCCCTCGTGCCATTCAAACATGTGTGACTTCTTTCATGTTTAGCAGAATATTCATGCTGCTCTGTATCATACAATTAAAGCACAAAACAAAATGGCCAAAAATAGCTCAGTTAAAGCATCATAACAGTTATCCATACCACTCATGCAATATTTTACAAGTTTTCTGAGGTCATATGATACTTTGCGTGAGGAACAGTTTCAAATTTAAGTTGTTATTTTATTTTATTTTAAAATTTCATTTGCATGTATAATGAGACACACAAGCTATTGACTGATGTAAAACACTGATGTGCCGTAATTCAACTGTTCTCCAATATGTACCTTATACAAATCATACGTCCTGTTATGATACTATCAAGGAGCATCATGGAGCTCAGCAGCCCCAGTACTTATCATGAACATTTTGTGTACCACAGAAGACAGAAACTCAAGCAAGTTTGGATCGACATGACGAGGAGTAAATGCTAATGGCTGTGCACCTCACGTATGCAAACTGAAATCACAGCAACTCACTGTTGATGAGGGAAATGTCACGGCCCTTGTAATATTCAGCGAGGGTGATGGACGATCCCTGTCCAGATGCCACAATGCGCACTGTCCGCCCGCTGTCCCCACAGTCCAGGTGAACAGAAGAGCCGAGCTCAGAGCCGTGGACAGCCAGCGTGTCAGGGAAGCGGAAGGCATCGCGGCTGCGATCACGGCAGTATGACTTGTACCACCACTGGATGACTGGAGTCTGAGAAGAGATGCTGGTGTAATGACATGGCAGAACCACTGACTGGAAAAGCATCGCAAAGCGGCGCTCATCACGAACTGAGACCTGCACGGCCTCACACCATGACACCGCTGAGACCAGGGCAGACAAGACAGAGAGAAAAACGAGATGACTGTGATTGATAGATAATGAGTGGAAAGACACATAACATGAAGAAATAATCACATAATATATGCGCTAACATCAATAAATTCTCTTTGATCATAAATAAACAATAAAAATGGTGAGGCATTGAGTGTGTTTCTGTCTGTTTTAAGATGCTCTTTAACTCCCTACACACTGTCATTATCATCATTACTGAGAGTGGCTGATTCAGCACAGTGTATGTATGTGTGTGTGCCCTGGTATTCCCTACATTATGGGAGTACCATAATGAACCCAGTGTTTCCCATTCATTAACTAGACTGTGGCGGCCCATAGTTTCACAATAAACCGAAGATATATTTATACTTTTCATATAACACAACCCTCTACGCACACCTTGGCAACATAATCGTCATTGGCTAGTAAAAAATGTTGTTATATATATATATATATATATATATATATATATATATATATATATTAGTGGTGCGCATAGATTAATCTCACTGTAATCCTGGAATTAATCTAGATTAAAATGGCTCATTTGAATTCTGCCAAAGGCATTCAGAATATGTGTGCTACCCAAATAACATAATGACTAAAAGTAAGTCTTTTAGAACGGGTTTCTCAAGCCAGGTGGTGCATTAGACCATGGGCTCATCTCCTGTTTACAAAATGCATCTCAAACTGCTTGAGAAAGCTGTAAACTAATTCCACATTGCACAAGGTCCAAACAACCTTACGCCTGTTTCACACATAATCCGTCTGCAGTGCGTATGCGTTTCGTATTTTTTTACACACCCATGTTATCAGATTCCAGCGTTCACGGGGTTACGCTCCGTCAGTGTGTTTTCTGGAGCGGTGCGTCTACAGCAGTGCAGCGATCGTTTACGTACCGAGTAGCGGACTGCACAATGAGTATGAGTCCATTCAGCACCACATACGTAACGCACACGGATTGCATACGCACTGCAGATGGATTATGTGTGTTTAGTATAGACCCAGCTCTCAACCCAACTTTGAGAATAGATTAACGGCGATATATTTTTATCGCCCGATAAGAGTCTCCCGTTATCGCATGTTAACGCCGATAACGGCCCACCACTAATATATATATATATATATATATATATATATATATATATATATATATATATATACAGTACAGACCAAAAGTTTGGAAACACCTTCTCATTCAAAGAGTTTTCTTTATTTTCATGACAATGAAAATTGTAGATTCACACTGAAGGCATCAAAACTATGAATTAACACATGTGGAATTATACATAACAAAAAAGGGTGAAACAACTGAAAATATGTCATATTCTAGGTTCTTCAAAGTAGCCACCTTTTGCTTTGATTACTGCTTTGCACACTCTTGGCATTCTCTTGATGAGCTTTAAGAGGTAGTCACCTGAAATGGTCTTCCAACAGCCTTGAAGGAGTTCCCAGAGATGCTTAGCACTTGTTGGCCCTTTTGCCTTCACTCTGCGGTCCAGCTCACACCAAACCATCTTGATTGGGTTCAGGTCTGGTGACCGTGGAGGCCAGGTCCTCTGGCGCAGCACCCCATCACTCTCCTTCTTGGTCAAATAGCCCTTACAGCCCTGGAGGTGTGTTTGGGGTCATTGTCCTGTTGAAAAATAAATGATGGTCCAACTAAACGCAAACCGGATGGAATAGCATGCCGCTGCAAGATGCTGTGGTAGCCATGCTGGTTCAGTATGCCTTCAGTTTTGAATAAATCCCCAACAGTGTCACCAGCAAAGCACCCCCACACCATCACACCTCCTCCTCCATGCTTCACGGTGGGAACCAGGCATGTAGAGTCCATCCGTTCACCTTTTCTGCGTCGCACAAAGACACGGTGGTTGGAACCAAAAATCTCAAATTTGGACTCATCAGACCAAAGCACAGATTTCCACTGGTCTAATGTCCATTCTTTGTGTTCTTTAGCCCAAACAAGTCTCTTCTGCTTTTTGCCTTTCTTTAGCAGTGGTTTCCTAGCAGATATTCTACCATAAAGGCCTGATTCACACAGTCTCCTCTTAACAGTTGTTCTAGAGATGTGTCTGCTGCTAGAACTCCGTGTGCCATTGACCTGGTCTCTAATCTGAGCTGCTGTTAACCTGCGATTTCTGAGGCTGGTGACTCGGATGAACTTATCCTCCGCAGCAGAGGTGACTCTTGGTCTTCCTTTCCTGGGGCAGTCCGCATGTGAGCCAGGTTCTTTGTAGCGCTTGATGGTTTTTGTGACTGCACTTGGGGACACTTTCAAAGTTTTCCCAATTTTTCGGACTGACTGACCTTCATTTCTTAATGATGGCAACTTGTTTTCCTGTACTTAGCTGCTTTTTTCTTGCCATAATAAAAGAATTCTAACAGTCTATTCAGTAGGACTATCAGCTGTGTATCAGCCTGACTTCTGCACAACACAACTGATGGTCCCAACCCCATTTATAAGGCAAGAAATCACACTTATTAAACCTGACAGTGCAAACCTGTGAAGTGAAAAACATTTCAGGTGACTACCTCTTAAAGCTCATCAAGAGAATGCCAAGAGTGTGCAAAGCAGTAATCAAAGCAAAAGGTGGCTACTTTGAAGAACCTACAATATGACATATTTTCAGTTGTTTCACACTTTTTTGTTATATATATAATTCCACATGTGTTAATTCATAGTTTTGATGCCTTCAGTGTGAATCTACAATTTTCATTGTCATGAAAATAAAGAAAACTCTTTGAATGAGAAGGTGTGTCCAAACTTTTGGTCTGTACTGTGTATATATATATATATATATATATATATATATATATATATATATATATATATATATATATATATATATATATAGTAGGTTGACAACCAAAATGGGTATTACTGCCACGCGTACCGCGGCGTTAACTGCAAGTCAGTTGGGTGTTAAAATCATTCGCGCAACTACCGCCAGGTGGTGCAAAGGGACGGATTGTGAACTGAATGTAATTGTAAAATGAAAGGAAGACGTAAAACAACAATAACATTATAATATACATCACAACAGACACAGAAGAGAAGTCAATGCTGAATAAAGTCGTAGTTTTTGCTATTTTTGGACCAAAATTTATTTTCAATGCTTCAAAAATTCTAACTGACCCTCTGATGTCACATGGACTACTTTGATGATGTTTTTCTTACCTTTCTAGACATGGACAGTATACACACAGTTTCAATGGAGGGACTGAGAGCTCTCGGACTAAATCTAAAATATCTTAAACTGTGTTCCGAAGATAAACGGAGGTCTCACTGGTTTGGAACGAAATGAGGGTGAGTTATTAATTACATAATTTTGATTATTGGGTGAACTAACCCTTTAATGATAGAACTTTAGTGATTAGAACTAAAACTTGGTAAACATGTATGAATGCATATTTGTAATTTTAACTGAACTTAAGACTGGTGGTGATACTTAAGATATTTTTGGTCATTTGGGGTTTCTGTAAAAAAAAAATATATAGCCTAGTAATAGATCATATGAATTATTATTAAAAGATAATACTAGGGCTGCACGATATGAGGAAAAGCTGCGATGTGCGATAACATTGTTTAATATTGCGATGACGATATGACTTGCGATAAATATTCAAATGTGAATGTTAGCTATACTGTTCCCATGTCAGTGCTTTAATTGGTTATTTGCAAACCTAAACATTGAATAGCCTATTTCCACTGAATAAAGAAACAAAATAGATCATTTTTGACATGCTTTTATTGAACAAATTGCACATAAATGAAGCATTATAACTATAAAAAAAATAACGTTCAATTTCCCCTGCTCCTTTTAGATTATTTTCTTGTAAACTCAACAAAAAGATCTCTCTTTAAACAAAACAAATGTGGGGAAAATAACTGCAAACTAAAAACGAAAATTTTAAATAACTGTATGGCTCATAAAATCAGCAAAAAAAGATCTGCCCCTTAGGACAAGTTACTGCCTTGGCCATCTCTTTAGGACAAGTTCTTGGCCAAGAAAACCAGCATGTTAACTTTGCTAGGCTTCAAACATGTTCGTTGACATGTTACTACATTCCCTGAAGTGCTGAAGAGCCTCTCGGAGGGAGAACTAGTTGCAGGTATTCAAAGATACTTCAGAGCAAGTTTGGTCAGCTTAGGGTAGGTGACCTGGTGGAGTTTCCACCAGGCCAAAGGGTCGGCTTCACTGTGAATGGTGGGGGAGAACAAGTAGCTGTTAAGTTCAGCTTCAACAGCTTGCTCTAGATGCATGAAAGATGCTGTTGGAGTGGGGCTTGGATTTGTTTTGAGCAAACTGCCCAATGATCGCTTTGTTTTTTTTTCGCTGGGTGGCTCCATGGTCTGGGCCTCTGTGTTCTCAGAACGTGTCCCTTCCTTCTGTGCAGAGTCTTTCATTTCTGACATGATCCTGCTCTTGATGTCCTCAACGTTTTTAACTGCTGATGTAGGTGACCTTGAACCTGGGGTCCATGAAGGATGCGATGTCCAGAAGTTCTTGTGTTCCTGGGTCATCATACTTTGTATTCATGTAATCCAGGATTTTCACTTTAATGGACTTGGTTAAATCTGTGTCATCTTCCTTTTCTACAAGGACCGATGTCTTTAAAAGATGAAGGACGGGTTTCACATATGAAACACTGACATAGATTTCCCCGGAAAGAGCATCAGTAAATTCCTGCAAAGGGCGTAATGCCAGGTTTACAGACTCTAGTACATCCAGGTCCTGCCAGGAGGGAACCAGATGCCGTGTTTTACGGTCTGCTGAGAGGACATCAGAAATGGCCCGCCGCTGCTCCAAGACCCTCTCAATCATCTTTTGTCTTGAGCCCCACCTAGTTGGACATTCTGTGATGAGTGAGTGCTCAGGGAGGTTGTGCTCCTGTTGTGCTTTTTTCAGTGCCGTCTTCTGTTTCCAGCTGTGGGAAAAATGTCCCAACAATTTTTTGCACAGCCCAGCAGCACGGTCAATGCGGCTGTCATCCTTAACAGCATTTCCTGGAAAGAGGATAAGAAATAAATTGTCACAAACTATTCAAACTACCAGTAAACATTGTAGCCAATTATTTAATTATTAATAATTTAACTAAATTACATTTTATAGTAATATAATTATTTTAACAAAGTAATTTCAATTTCAAATGCTGCATAATTAACTAAAATTCTTACACAGTGATAATCCTGTTAACGTTAGATAAATGCTGACCATGCAGTGGGGAAATACAACTTACAACAAGTGCTCAGAGTTTCCTATTGTTTATAATAAAATAATACTTGCATTAGCCTAATAGTAACTTAGCATTTATTACATGGCTCAGACCGTATATGAAAAACAGATCGTTGCTATGGATACACTTCTGTTTAGCAAAAGCAATACACTTATTTTTAAATCAATAAACTTCTTTTTAAATTAATATTTTGTGTCAAATTATTTATTTGGAAGGTAGCCATGTAATAAGCGGGATAATGTAGAGCGAATCTGTTTGTTATGCAGCGAATACAATGCCTTCATGCTGATTAGGACTAACGTTAACTTTAGCTGCTATTATAACAACCGCCTCGCTCTATCCCTTACGTAACTTAAAGCAAATATTATCATCACACTTACCAATAGCAAGATGCAGCCTATGGCCAAAGCACTGAAGTCTGACCCAGTGGTTGAGTTCTGTTGCTTTCACAACGTTTGCCCCGTTGTCGGTAGTAATGCAAACCAGCTGCTCTTCCCGCAAATGCCAGCTGGCCAAAGCATCACTTAATCCACAGGCAATGTTTTCTGCGTTGTGCTGCCCGGGGAAATAGGATGTCTGTAGACATCGCGTTTTCAGTTCAAAGTCTTGATCCAAAAAGTGCACAGTGAGGCTGATGTAGGGCTCTATCGTTCGACTGGACCAAAGATCTGTAGTACACGCGTAGTGTTCAACTTGACTCAGTTCCGATTCCACAGTCTCCCTGCATGCGTCATACATTTTTGGAATGGCGATTTGCGAAAAATAGGTCCGTGATGGAATCTGGTATCTTCGGTCCAAACTACCAGGCTCACAAAACCACCTTTGGTTACTGTGTTTATCGGCATCATGTCTTTCGCCAAATAACGCGTTATTGCCGCTGTGATTTCTCTGTGGCGTTTAGATGTTGTTTCATAAGGAGTCACGCTCGCAAAACTTTGAGAAATTGACTGCTGTTGTAACGTTAGTGATGGCAAAGTTTTAGATTTGCTACTCGGATTTTTTGGTTTTGTTGTTTGGCTAGTTTTAAATTGTTCGTGTAGGTCTTTATGGTTGTATTGCAGGTGGTGATGGAGGTTGGTCGTGTTTCCTCTTGAAGTTGCCACTACTGTTCGGCATGTTCGGCACAGTACCTGTGTTTGTAGCACGTCATCCCTCCTAAATCCAAAATATTTCCAGATATCTGAAGTGCTGTTCTTTTTCACTATCAATTCTTCGTCAACCACCACCTCACTCTCTCCTTCCTCCGCCATCGTATAACACACCGTGCAGACTCGCAACTAAATTGACAGCTGTCAGCCACTTTCCCGGGGCTTCATCTGATTGGCCAAATAGCATGAACGCGCCAGCCATGTCTTCAGATCTAAACGTGATAGGTCAAACGTTTATTACATGCGCTTAGGGCATGTAATAAACTGTTTTCCCTTATTCATCGTGTCAGGCTGTCTGCTGCGATGTGTTCATCGCGCAAGTTTATATCGCGATGACGATGAAAATTCTATGTATCGTTCAGCCCTAGATAATACTACTACCATACTAACAATATACAATGCACTACAGATTGATGAGCTGCTGGGGTTCATGAATGTTAATCACGTTGTCTGTGTTCGGTGAAACTGATTTGCTGAAATCAAAACAGGGACGGTAATAGATGAGTTGACATTTGCGCATTAGCTCCGCCCATTACCGGAGGTTACCATATCTTCAGCTTGTTCTAAAAAGCTGAATAATTCTAAACGAACTCCATTATTTTGACGGGAAAATACAACAAAGAATATAGTTTACATGTAGCGCATCGATTCAGCGTGGAGAGTCTCGCTCTCTCTCTGTGCATGTGTGTGAAACAGCGCTATCAGCAAAGCGACAGCAAGTCGTGCACCTTCACACAGAGTTTACAGTGCGTCAAATATAGGCGCGTTGTGCGTCCATTGAGATTAACTGAAAAAGTACAGATCACTTCATGGAGAATGAAACTCTTAAAGCCTAAGTCAGTGCTCAGCGAGTGAAAATATATCTGTGCAAATCTTATAATAGACTCGAACACGCACACTGGTGAGTAAAACCTAAAAATTTATTAGCCAATGGCTAACGATAGACATCATTTAGTCGCCCAGAGTAAAATTTAGTCGCATATGCGAGTGATTTACTCACAATGTAGAGGGTTGTAACATAGAAGGCAACCAGTAACATAGAAGTGTTTCACGCCATTGCTTTGGCAAGTATCCGTCAAAAGAATTAAACCGAAATTGTAATATGATGTATCAAGTCTGTTTGTGCTGCTTGTTTTAAAGTGTAGCACGTACATTGCGCACACGATCAGCTAATGATATGGTGTTTTCCGCATCTCAGAGCGGCTCCGTTCACATTGGCTACGTTTACATGCAACCAAATAATGGAAATGCCTCTTTTGAAATGTGTTTTATTGGTTTTGTCTTATCACACCAGGAGATGGCATCACAGTGTGTTAGGGGCGTTCTGTCACACGCATGAGGCATTCAGCCAATCACTGCATAGCTGGCCAATCAGCATACACAAAAAAGTAAAAATCTACGAATTTCAGAAAGGCGGGGGATAGAGGAGCAACAATAATGTACATTTTGTGGAAAATAATGTGTTTTTTTAACCTTAAACTGCATAAACATATTGCATTACACCAAATACACAAAATAATGTTCTTTTTAGCAACATCATATGACTTTAAATGTCTCCTCTGAACTTCTGAATATCTGCTATCAATCTAGTCGGTCAACACAAGAGCTCTTCTCAGATTGTGGTGGGTTTATAAAGTAACACACCCAGAAACAGCTGGTTTAAATATTTAAGATTCAGACAGACAGACAGAAAGACAGACAGAGAGAAGCAGGCAGGGAGTGTTCACTGGTAAGGGAGCAGGAGATCATGTGTTTGATAAGAAGGGTCTTTATATGTATGTGGATTTTGTTTAACCTCAAAAAACTGGGAATCAAATTAAACTGCTATTAATGTGTTCTGTTAGTTCTGTTACAAAATGCATTATATTGATCAATTCATAATGTCTTGTTTTTTTTATCTGTCTATCTGTCTGCTGTGGATTCTTAAAAGTCATGTGATGAAAAACACGCAAAGAAAAACGGACACAAATTTCTTAAAAGTAAATCTTGCAGCGTATCAGAACTGAGCTGGCAACTGAAAAGTTTGGTACAAATTTCACGGTATCTCACTAGCAGAGCTGCAGTGCATTTGCAGTGTAGATAAGGGTTAAAGAAGCTCTGCTCTTGATTATAGAGGGTTTAGACATAATTACATTACATCTTTAGAGTGTCGCAAGTTAAGGTCAGAAACACATTGAGGTGTATCTGCTCTGTAAGCAGTTTTAGACCGTTACCGTGGTAGTCGAACAACTGCTGTAAACAGCTTTATTTTTTTCAGTTGATCATTTAATATCGTTAGGCCAAACGTTGTATGTCGGTCAGTGAACGCAGCTGTTATATTCATATTACGTATTTCGCTCTATATTAAACGCGCTCAACATCATCAGTGACTAACTTGACCTAAATAAACCAAAAACCTTGAACGTGAATCACATGAAGTGAAAGTGTTGATAAAGATCATACGTCGCATTTACTGTAAATACAACTGCTAAACGTAGATTTACTGATACTAACGTTAAATTAGTAGTTAACAAAGAATCCTAAATCAAAGTTGGTTAAGTTTCTAAACCGCAATGGATGTGAACAGTTAAAGGACTGAAAACAAGCTGCTGCTGCTCAACTTCTCCAAACTCTCAGAAAGTGACGCACCTGTGAATGCCATGAGTGAAATCCAGCATCTGGTGAGAGAAATTACTTTAAACCGCTCCGTTTTGTGAGCCATCGCAAAATCTCTGCCGTGTTTTTCTCGCGTTTTTTTCTTCATGTTCTATCCGTTTGTTCTGCGTCTCGTGAGTAACGGGTCTGAGGAAAAGGAGACGCGCGCCGCCCTCAGCGCGGTCACGCTTTACCGACCACAACACAAACATTACTCACGTTCATTATTTCATTGATGGCTTTCCTTTTTTTTTTTAAACCACAGCAAACCGGTTAAAATGTTAACGCTAGTCATGTTTGTCTAAAGTATTAAGTTTAATATTACACGTATCAATGATTTCGCCTGCTGTTTTCATCAATGTAGCTGTAAGTGTCATTGAAAGGATTCGTGCATAAAGTTGATTATTGTTCAGAAAAAGGGGGAATATTTTTGTTGGATATTATTATTATTAATGACAGTGTTGTCATTGAGGAGTTACAGTGAAAACTCGCCCAGCCGAGCGCCGGTGAGAAGCTCGAGTTGAAGACGGCAGCTACAGTGGGTCGCGGTACCGAGATACACCACAAGGTGGCGCCATTACACCAGCTCATCGCTCCCTATCAACAGAGCTCAGTCAATAAAAGTAAATCAAAATGAAGTAAAGTAGAAAATAAGTAAAAGACTGTGCTAAATGGAAGTAAGAGTGGTTTAAGCCAAGTTAAACTTAACTAAAGTTATTTCATAGCACATTTGCTTAAAAGTTCTTGATATCTACTTCATTTTATGGTTATCTTTTGTTTTCATTACTGAAGTTGTTGTGCATTTTGTTTTAAGTTAAAAGTATTGAAAGTTTATTCAAGCTATAAGTTAACATAGCCTGCTGATTAAGAAGTTAATTATAATCAAAGGTTTACACAAAACAATAGTAATCTTAATGCAATATTTAAGGCACATATCCACTAATCTACATACCACTGCATATTTAAATTTACACTGAGTTAACAATTACATCTGACTAGACATACAAAATGAGTGATGAAACCAATGAAAAGAACTGCTCTGAACCAACTACTCAACCTAAAGCAAAGACTCGCAAGAGCGAAAGAACAAGAACATTAACCGAAAAGGGAAAAGAGCTTCAAGAAGACAAGCTCAAAGCTCTCAATCGCAGATACAAGGTTGTTTATGAAAAAATGGAGATATGAGGCAAGATTAAGTAAAGTAATACTGACTGAAACAGCCACTGAGAGTGAGTTAACCGAATTGATAGATAATGTTAATATCTCTTGCCGGAATGTACAAGCCATATACAATGAGATCCGTCAGATACAAGCTCCTGATCCAGATATGAGATGCAAAGTAGATGCATGTACGTCCCTTTCAGATTTCATTGTTAAAAGGGCTAAAAAATGGCTAGAAGGACATGCTGAAGAAGACAAAGAGCCATGGCCAGGTGTTGGATCATGCTTGGAGTCAGAAAGATCCAAATCAAGGTCAGAGTCAGAAAGATCCGAATCAAAGTCAAAGTCACAAAGATCAAATTGTAACTCAGTTCTCTCAAGTGCGCAGTCAATTAAAAGAGTGGAAGCAGCAGCCGATGCAGCAGCATCTCAAGAAACATTGGCTGTTATGGAGGAACAAAGCAAGTACACTACAAAAATTAGAAGTTGAAACCAAACAATGTGAACTAGAAAATTTGATAAGACAGCAAGCAATGGAAGAGCAGCGGAGGAAACTTGAACGTTTGGAAGAAATCAAAAGGTTGAATGCTGCCAAGGCCAGAGTAAGAATCTACAATGTGGCTGAAAACAACTATGAGAGCTGCAGCTTGCCGTGCAGCAATAAACTGGTGAGTGAATGTCATGCAGTTCCTGTCACACCACTCACACTCTTCCAAGCTCCAAATGCCACAAGTTCTGCATTTACCCCACTCGCTAATACAGTAATCACAAGTCAAGCTCTCAAAGCCTCAAGTCCACCATTCATTCCTCAAGCAACACCAGTCCCAACAGCTGTCACACAACTTCAGCAAAACTCAGATTTGGTCAGCATATTGGCAAAAGCTATAAGTGCTAATCGTCTTCCAACTCCAGAACCGGCATTGTTCACTGGAGATCCCTTAAAGTTTAAGGACTGGCAGTCGTCATTCGAAACCTTAATCGACAGAAAAAACATTCCCAAAAAAGAGAGACTCTACTATACCTCAGAAAGTACCTTGGTGGGCCTGCAAAAAAGGCAGTTAAAGGATTTCTCCTGGTAGGCACAGATGAAGCATATGACTCCGCTTGGCAATTGCTGGAAAAGAGATTTAGTGATCCCTTCACCATCGGAATGTGTTTCAGGGACAAGTTCCATAGTTGGCCTAAAATAAACTCTAAAGATGGATGTGAGTTGAGAGAATTTGCAGACTTCCTTAAAAGTTGTGAAGCCGCAATGCCACATATAAAGACGCTGGAAGTTCTCAATGATTGTATGGATAGTCAAAGGATCTTGCTGAAACTACCAGATTGGCTTGTGTCTAGATGGAACCGAAAAGCGAAGGAGATGAGACAAACCAATGGAGATTACCCAGATTTCCAGACATTTGTGGAATTCATGTCAACAGAAGCAGACTTAGCTTGTGACCCCATAACATCAATACAAGCACTCAAACGTTTGGAAGCTGATAAATCAAAACACTCAAGAAAACAAGTCACTCAAGCCAAAACTCTAATAAAAACCTCAAGTAACTCAAGTCACAATGTTGTTACATGCATATTTTGCAAGAAAACTGGTCACTCTCTCAACAAATGTCGCAAGTTTGTAGAAAAGGCTGTTTAAGATCGTGTCAAGTTTGTACAAACAGAAAAGCTTTGTTTTGGATGTTTAAGGACAGGACATCACTCAAAGAAGTGCGACAAGAGAAGTACATGTGATAAGTGTCAAAGGAGACATCCAACATGCCTGCACAATGACAAATTCACGGAACCTAAAGCAATAGCTCCTTTGAAAACGTACGAGTCTCAAGACAAGACAGGCATTCAAGTAAAGGTTGATCCTAAAGACAAAGATGTACCTGCAATTGCAACAACCAATAGAGTTGCTCAAGAAAGCCCAAGCACTTTGACATTCTCTATATTACCTGTCTGGGTTTCATCCACAAAGAATCCAGGTCAAGAAGTACTGGTGTATGCTCTCCTCGACTCACAGAGCAATATATCTTTCATCTTGGATGAAGTAGCCCAAGACCTTGACACAGACAAAAGCAAAGCCAGTTTACGGCTATCGACGATGTCTGCCAAGTTAACAGTAATACCATGTGAAAAGCTGTTAAACCTACAAGTAAGAGGATACCATAGCAAGCAGAGGATTGCCAGTCTTCACAAGAGAGTTCATCCCAGTGAATAAGTCACACATCCCAACGTTTGAGACGGCCTTGAAGTGGCCTCACCTCGAAAGCCTGGCAGATAAGTTACCTCCACTGCTGGAATGTGAAATTGGCCTACTTATAGGCTACAACTGCCAACAAGCCCTTTTACCAAGAGAAGTTCTGGCTGGCAAAGACAATCAACCCTATGCACAACTAATGGATCTTGGCTGGAGCATCGTTGGTTGTTCTTATCAAGTACACAATCAAAGTGATGCTATTGGCACCAGTCACAGAGTCATTGTGCGTTAAGTAACCCCGACAATGCAACAATCGGTTGAGCTCAAGCAAGAAGTGCACTTTGTATGCAGAACCTAAGTGAAAGAAGTCACTCCACTGGATGTGATAAAGGCTCTGGAAGCAGATTTTGCTGAGCACACAACAGATGACAATCCAGTCTCCCAGGAAGACACATACTGTTCATGTCAAAGGTGAACAAAGACATCAGGCAGAAGGATAATAGTCACTATGAACTCCCACTTCCATTCAAAACAGACAATCCAAATCTCCCAAATAACAAACAGTATGCAGAACGCAGACTGTCTTCATTGGAACGTCGTCTCAGAAAGGATGAGAAATACTATAAGGATTATGTCAAGTTCATGGATGATATCATTTCTCGTGGAGATGCAGAAAGGGTCACAGAACAAGAGCTGGACATCGAGGCAGCTTGGTACATCCCACACCATGGGGTGTACCACCCCCACAAGCCCGACAAGATCCGCGTAGTTTTTGATTGTTCAGCCCGTTTTCAGGAAACGTCTCTCAACGATCACCTTCTGACCAGACCAGATCTTACCAACGCACTGGTCGGAGTGTTATGCCGATTCAGAAAGGGTCCCATAGCCATAATGTGTGACGTCGAGAGAATGTTTCATCAATTCCATGTCATCAAGGAACATCAAAACTACTTAAGATTTATCTGGTGGTACAAAGGTAATCTGAACTCCAAACCAACAGTGTACAGGATGAAGGTCCACCTCTTCGGGGCAGCTTCGTCTCCTGGATTCTGCAACTTCGGACTCAAACATCTCGCAGAACAAGGCCGAGATAAGTTCAGCAAAGAGATCATCCAGTTCATCCAAAGAGGTTTTTATGTCGATGACGGACTCGCTAGCATAACATCAACTGCTGAAGCCATACAGCTAGTTGAAGAGTCAAGAGCCCTCTGTAAGACAATCTCCGTCTGCATAAATTTGTGTCAAACTGTCAAGAAATGCTTGCAGCAATACCTCAAGTAGAACAAGCTCAAGCTAAGGATCAAGACATGGCTTTTGGAGAAACCCACATTGAACGCGCACTGGGAGTACAATGGTGTATTGAGGCGGATGAATTCCAATTCAGAGTCTTAGTCAAAGAAAACCAGCTAACAAGGAGAGGGGTGCTCTCGACAGTTGCATCAGTCTATGACCCTCTTGGGTTCGTTGCTCCATTTATACTGATTGGAAAGCAAATACTCCAGGCATTGTGCAAAGATAAAGTCAGTTGGGTTGAGGATATCCCTGAACACATCCTGCCACAATGGGAATTGTGGCTTCGAGACCTGCCCAAATAAGCAGCTCTAAAGCTACTCACAGAACATTGAAATTGCACAATACGAACTACACAACTTTTCAGATGCAAGTCTTAACGGTTATGGTGCTTGCTCATACCTCAGAGCAATAAGCAGAGAAGGACAGATCACCTGCTCACTCTTCATGGGTAAAGCAAGAGTTACACCCACTAAACAAACAACCATCCCAAGGCTTGAACTGTCTTCCGCCGTGACTTCAGTCCTCAACGCAGATGTAATCAAGCAAGAACTTGAAGTTGAAAATCTCCTACAGTTTTATTGGACTGACTCACAAGTTGTACTAGCTTATATAAACAACGACGCCAAAAGATTCCACACATTCGTTGCAAATCGTATCCAACTAATAAGACAAAGCACAAGTCCCGACCAATGGCAACATGTCATCTCCGAAAGCAACCCGGCTGATCATGCCTCGAGAGGCCTAAATGCAACTCGGCTTAAGGACTCAAACTGGTTACAAGGACCCGCGTTCCTTTGGCAACGAGATCTTCCAAACAGGGAAGAAATGGTGGGAGAAATACTCAAAGCAGATCCTGAGCTTCGTAAAGGTCACACACATACTATTCAGACAAAAGAAGCAAACACCTTGCTGGAACGTATAAAAAAGTTCTCAGACTGGTCAAGAGCAGTAAGAGCCATTGCTCGACTCAAAAGATTCATCAAAGAGTTCAAAGGCTCACAACAAAGAACAAACAAAGCTTCTGATCTCGAAGAGAGAAAGGATACTAAAATCTTCATTATTAAGCAAGCGCAAAGAGAAGCCTTTGCTGAAGAAATACAGAAAATAAGATCACAAAGACAAAGTACTCTACACAAGCGCAACAGACTAAAACAGTTAAATGCTTTTCTGGACAAAGCAGATGTTCTCAGTGTTGGAGGATGACTATCCAATCAGCCTTACACCATGGAGTCAAACACCCCACAATTCTTCCCAAAGAATCTCACGTGTCAGCCCTACTTGTCAAACACCACCATGAACGTGAACACCACCATGGGAGAGGCATGACTCTAAACGAATTGTGTGCAAATGGGATATGGATTCTAGGATGTGGAAATGTGGTATCTTCGCACATCTATCAATGCGTGAAGTGTAGAAGGTACAGAAGAGCTACAGACGTCCAACAGATGGCAGATTTGCCAGAAGTGAGAACAGAAACAGCTCCTCCATTTACCTATTGTGGCGTTGACTTTTTCGGCCCTTTCAAAGTAAAGGAAGGACGAAAGGAAATCAAAAGATATGGACTATGTTCACATGCTTATGCTCACGAGCTGTGCATATTGAAACTCTAGACGATCTAACAACAGATGCCTTTATTAATGCCCTTTGAACTCTCATAGCATAAGAGGCCCCGTCCGGCAAATAAGATGCGACCAAGGTACAAACTTTGTGGGCGCCAGGAGAGAGTTTGCGGAGTTAATGAAAGGAATGGATCAAGAACGCCAACGAAACATTGGATGCGAGTTCATGATGAATGTCCCAGCAGCGAGCCATATGGGAGGCGTCTGGGAACGTCAAATTCGAACAGTGTGAAGCATACTAACAGCAATGCTAGACAAGTCCTCAAACAGACTCGACACAACGAGTTTAAGAACATTTCTTTATGAGACAATGGCAATCATCAATAGTAGACCACTTAGTGTTGAACATCTCAACAATCCCACTGGTCCAGGACCACTTACGCACAAATCACATATTAACAATGAAGTCATCAGTTATTCTCCCTCCTCCTGGACAGTTCTCCAAAGAAGATTTTTATTTGAACAAAAGATGGAAAAGAGTACAGTTTCTTGCAAATTAGTTCTGGCAGAGATGGAAGCGAGAATACCTGTTAAATCTCCAACAGCGACAAAAATGGCAGAAAGCATCACGTAACCTACAAGTAAATGACATAGTGATTCTGCAGGACGACAATGCACCAAGGTGTAAAAGGAAACTTGCTCGTGTGATAGAGACATTCCAAAGCACAGATGGAAAAGTTCGAAAGGTGAAGCTGAAGACTAGTGACACTACTTTTGACAAAGGAAAACCACAGATGAGACTAATACATATAGAAAGACCTATTCACAAGGTTGTGACTTTAATCGAGACTGATAAAGTTCATACACATAGTTAAGACTCAGACACTTCTTAAAAAATCACAATGAAAGTTTTAGTGATTTTGGTGTCATTGAAAGGATTCGTGCATAAAGTTGATTTTTGTTCAGAAAAAGGGGGAATATTTTTGTTGGATATTATTATTATTACTTACACTGATAAAATGTGTCTTTATTTTTCTTAAGATGCAGTATGTTTTATTATAAAGTTACATCAGTTATTGTCTTTTGGTTTTTACCGCTAGTATTGCGAGATTTAACGAGATCTTGAGAGACTATCGGGCCACAGGTACAATAGACACGCCCTCACATGCTCAAGACTTTCAGAGCGAGAGCCACGTTTAAGGCAGCTTCCAAAGGCTAGCTATCCAGCTGCATAAGGTACTTGTTTTGTACATGTATAATAACTGTAATTGTGAATTTGTGTTGTGCTGATTAAACTGTTCAATGTACACAGCTAGAAAATGCACAAATCGATATTCGCCTAAAGACCTCTGAAGTGACAGGCGGCCACGAGGTAGCTAAATTTATTTTACAATTGTGTGTTAGCAAACCAAAATGGAGTGTCTAATTGCACTGTTTACTCTGTCCTGTAGTTTTCACTGCATTTCATCGCATCTGAGAAAGCTAATAAATGCGCCCATACTCGAGAAGCCGTGTGCAGTGTTGTCATTGAGGAGTTACAGTAGCAGCTCTGTTTAAGTGTCTTAATGAGTGACATATTATAACTGAACCCCTAAAACGTTTTTAATAATTCTAATGATATTTTTTTAACTATTGAAAACGATATCACACTGCCACACCCCAAGAATTATGGGAGTAATGTCCGTTAAACTGTAAACAATGAGTAAAAGTTTCGCTCTATGAATGCAATAACATTGAGGTGACATTAAAGGGGTCATATGATGTGATTAAAATTTTTCCTTTTTCTTTGGAGTGTTACAAGCTCTTAGTGCATAAAGAAGATCTGTAAAGTTGCAAAGACTAGAGTCTCAAACCCAAAGAAATATTCTTTATCAAAGTTAAGACTCTGCCACGCCCCCCTAAAAGACTGGTTTATACACGCCCCCACATCTCTATGTCACTATGTGGGAAGATTTGCAAAATGCCGCCCAAATGTTCAAGCAAAGAAAGAAGGCATACCTTTTATTCTCTCTATTGCCACTGGCGCCATTTCGAGGAGAAGCTGTGTGTTTCATTGTGAAAGTGAAACTACCCAGCAAACACAGAAGATTGTGAGGACGTCGCCAGTTTTTCGTCATTTGGTCAGCGTGACATTACTTTATGCTGATGTTGTGAGGTCGTCGTGGTAAAGTTAAATTTTTTTGAACCTCGACTAACATCCCAGAAATGTTGTGGTCACGTCCTCAAACGGCGTCAGTTAGTCCCATGGAGAATGTTGTAGTGATGTGGTCAGCAGGTCTCCATAACTTTTCATATTATTGCACTACATGTATTATTATTGTTAAGATACCACTTGGATAGCCTATTATTTGAGAAATACACTAAAAATTCATCAAGCATTTTAAGATGGCATTAATTATTATAAATACTGTATTTGTCATTAAATTAAGAACAAAACAAATAACAAACAGTTTGCTTAGCGAATGGTGATAATGTTTGTTAATGACAGATTTATTGAACGAGAGCATGGGACAAATTAACATCTAAACTAGCAGTGTGCATCACTTTCTGAGTTAAGTGCACGACTGAGTGTGCACGTCATTTTGTTTTGTAATGGTCAACTTCCAGCAGACGTACACGGAGGAAAAAGCGCTATAAATCTCTATATTTAAAATTACTTTTATTCATAGTTTTTACTGATATAACATTAGATGTTATCAAATAGGAGTAGTTTTTTGTATTTTTGTAGATTCTTTTAATTCAATTGAATAAATAAATGCTCTTTTTGCTTAATCAGCTCACAAGCAGTCTCAGAGGTGGTCTAAGGTAACGTTAACTGTTAAAAACTGATACCTTTTTTAAATTATTTGAAATTTAACATGATAAGATATACAGTATTCACTTTCAAATTCTTTAAACTTTAACCGTAGTAACGTTAATTAGTTTGACTGCCTGCCACTTGCACTTGTTGATGCTCATGGTAGCCATATTGTAAACTTGAATATAAACCACTGTATAAAGTTTAACGTTAATTAGACAGAGACTGACGAAATCATGTTCAATATATGTGGGATTAATAATGTCCCCCTTTCTGCCTCAAGTGACAGGCCTGTAAATTATGTCGTCTGCTCATTATTGGTGTTAACGGTGTTTTTCACATGCATGCTTTTTTATGCTAGTTTAATTTTCAAATAGATCTGTTACTTTAGTTTAAAAAACAAATTAACAAATGGTTCACATTTTTTAGGTCCGGACTGCCACAAGTTGAATCAATGATTAAGTGAGTGTTACGATCGGAACCCAGGGAAACACAGGAGACGAGAGATCCAAACGCAGTGTGGTATTTATTGGGTAATCCAAATCAGAATCCAACAAGCAGAGGTCAAAACCAGAAATCAATCCAAACAAACAAACAATAGGGATAGGAACAGGAACTGGAACTGGAACAGGAAACTCGGAAGACGAGGAAACTCGGAAGGCGAGGAAACTGGGTGACGGAATGAAAGGACTCCATGAAGACAAACAGAAAAAGACCGGTTAATATAGGCAGGGTAATGACTATCAAGTGAAGACACCTGAGTGCAATTAACAGGAATGCAATTACTGTGATGAAGGGACAAGGCTTTGTGGGAATTGTAGTGCCTACGGTGAGGTGCCTATGGGGAAGTGAGACCACTAGTGGAGACTCAGGGAAACAGAGACCAGACAGCATGACAGTGAGTTGCTTATAAGAAAATATATTAATTTGTTACCACCTAGCAGTTTAAATGTATAATTCAACACTATAAATCTTTTAAATCATCAGGTGGATGGTGCTGAGGGAATGGTCTCAAAAAATCCCTAGTAGCAACACCCTGTTTAAATAGGTATCCTGAGGATACATAGGTGGAGTGATGCCCAAGATGAACAGGGGTTATCGAGCTCAAGAAAGGGCACGAAGCAACTGCATGAAAGCCCTCACCATATAGGATTTTAGAAAGAACACAGAGAACTAGCGTACAAATTTACCACAGTGTGGATTTTAGAAAGTGCGCAAAGACTTCATGTGCACACTTGATTTTTAAGACAGTGTTCTAAGGAGCTCTCGTGGCACTCTGAAAGAGCAGCTCATAGATGGAATGGTGCATCCCAAAAATAATATATTTGAGAGTCATCCACTCATTCTTCGACTAGCATTAAATATCCAGCTGAGGGGAAGGGAAAACACCCAACTCTCAAACGAGAGGGGAGCTCGACCTAACGCATGTTCCAAAGCTGGAACAGCTAGCAATAATTGTCTTAGCTGAGGGAGCACAACCCAACTCTCACGAGAGAGGGGGCTCAGCCTGCAGCATGTTCCAATGTTGGAATGGCCAGCAGTAGGCTACCTAGCTGAGAGAGCACAAAACCAACTCTCAAAGAGGGAGGGGGGCTCGACCTACAGCCTGATCGTGAGAATCAGAAGGGTAAGCATACTGCAACGTAGCCAAAAACTCTGCGCATCATAGAGGCAAAGGAATTGCCTAGTTCACCTGATGCTGCTGGTTGCCAGGTACTCTCAGGTAATTCTCACGTGAGAGGAGAACTCTTAATTCAGGAAGAGAGTAGAACGCTCATAGGCAACCATTGTTGGTAAAGGGGAGCGCTGCAAACTACCACGAGAACAGCCCACCTAGCAAGGAATTCAACTCCATTCAACTTCAGTTCAAGGGGAGAGAACTCGGGCGCTTAATGGAAGTGCATTAGCATGGTTTAAATCGTACATATATGACCGCCATCATTTCGTAGCAGTGAATGAAGATGAATCATATCGATCACAAGTGCAGTATGGAGTACCTCAAGGCTCCGTACTAGGGCCGCTACTCTTCACGCTTTATATGTTACCCTTGGGAGATATCATCAGGAAACAGGAAACAGCTTTCACTGTTATGCTGATGATACTCAGCTCTATATTTCTTTGCGGCCCGGTGAAACAGACCAATTTGAAAAATGAATGGAATGCATAGTCGATATAAAAAACTGGATGACGAGTAATTTCTTGCTGCTAAATTCTGAAAAAACAGAGGTGTTAATTATAGGACCTAAAAACTCAGCTTGTAATAACCTAGAACACTGTCTAAGACTTGATAGTTGCTCTGTCAATTCTTCGTCATCAGTTAGGAACCTAGGTGTGCTATTTGATCGCAATCTTTCCTTAGAAAGCCACGTTTCTAGCATTTGTAAAACTGCATTTTTCCATCTCAAAAATATATTATTAAATTAAATTACGGCCTATGCTCTCAATGTCAAATGCAGAAATGTTAATCCATGCATTTATGACCTCAAGGTCAGATTATTGTAATGCTTTATTGGGTGGTTGTTCTGCATGCTTAGTAAACAAACTACAGCTAGTCCAAAATGCAGAAGCAAGAGTTCTTACTAGAACCAGGAAGTATGACCATATTAGCCCAGTCCTGTCAACACTGCACTGGCTCCCTATCAAACATTGTATAGATTTTAAAATATTGCTTATTACTTATAAAGCCCTGAATGGTTTTGCACCTCAGTATTTGAATGAGCTCCTTTTACATTATAATCCTCTACGTCCGCTACGTTCTCAGAACTCAGGCAATTTGATAATACCTAGAATATCAAAATCAACTGCGGGCGGCAGATCCTTTTCCTATTTGGCGCCTAAACTCTGGAATAACCTACCTAACATTGTTCGGGAGGCAGACACACTCTTGCAGTTTAAATCTAGATTAAAGACCCATCTCTTTAACCTGGCTTACACATAACATACTAATATGCTTTTAATATCCAAATCCGTTAAAGGATTTTTAGGCTGCATTAATTAGGTAAACCGGAACCGGAAACACTTCCCATAACACCCTATGTACTTGCTACATCATTAGAAGAATGGCATCTACGCTCATATTTGTCTGTTTCTCTCTTATTCCGAGGTCACCGTAGCCACCAGATCCAGTCTGTATCCAGATCAGAGGGTCACTGCAGTCACCCGGATCCAGTACGTATCCAGACCAGATGGTGGATCAGCACCTAGAAAGGACCTCTACTGCCCTGAAAGACAGCCGAGACCAGGACAACTAGAGCCCCAGATACAGATCCCCTGTAAAGACCTTGTCTCAGATGACCACCAGGACAAGACCACAGGAAACAGATGATTCTTCTGCACAATCTGACTTTGCTGCAGCCTGGAATTGAACTACTGGTTTCATCTGGTCAGAGGAGAACTGGCCCCCCAACTGAGCCTGGTTTCTCCCAAGGTTTTTTTCTCCATTCTGTCACCGATGGAGTTTCGGTTCCTTGCCGCTGTCGCCTCTGGCTTGCTTAGTTGGGGTCACTTCATCTACAGCGATATCGTTGACTTGATTGCAAATAAATGCACAGCCACTATTAACTGAACAGAGATGACATCACTGAATTCAATGATGAACTGCCTTTAACTATCATTTTGCATTATTGACACAATGTTTTCCTAATGAATGTTGTTCATTTGCTTTGACGCAATGTATTTTGTTTAAAGCGCTATATAAATAAAGGTGACTTGACTTTACTTGGCTTAAGGGGAAGCGTCATGCTCACAATAGCCATTCAGCTTGAAGTGTATTAATAGAGACATACAAGAGAATGAAGCTGAGCGCATAACCTTTACTGTACATTATTTCAGAAAGTGTGCAGAGTCTTGGGTGCACACTTACCACTTATGTGGATTTTAGAAAGTGCGCAAAGTTTTCAACGTGCACACTTACCACCATATGGATTACAGAAAGTACACAGAGCTTAGCGTGTGTACTTAAAGCTTCCTAAGCATCGAAGAGGTGTCAAACTGAATGGGAGAGGCAAGCTCAAATTCACAATCCTCTAGGTGACAGGAGCATTGCCTGAGACAGCCTTATATAAGACGTTTCTTGCAAATGCCACCTTTACTTCCCGCTGGATGAGTCAGCAAGAAGGGATATCCAGGTGACCAGAAAGCCCCTCAGGGTGACCTGACCGGACTTCCAGGATATTCTTGTTTTACAATAATGAGGGGAGTGATGCTTGAAAGTGTGTTACTAGAGACACACTGGTCGATTGTAGCCCAAAGTACAGGGGTCTAAGCAACTCAGAAAAAGGGAACTAAGCTGAGTGCATAACCCTTACCGTGCAGGATTTCAGAACGTTTCAGAGTCTTGCATGCAAACTTTCCACCTATGTGGATTTTAGAATGTGCGCAAGGTGTTCAACGTGAACACTTACCACCATGTGGATTTCAAAAAGTACACCAAGCCTAGCGTGTGACCTTAAAGCTACACTCTAAAAAACACTGGGTTGTTTTTTCAACATAAATGCTGGGTTGAGACCACTGCGTAGGACTTTGGGTTGGTTTAACCCAAGTTTGGGTTGAAAATTGGTCTCGATTTTTTCGGGGTTGAGAACGCGGATGTGAAGGAGAGCACGCACGACGTTAAGATCGTATGTCTCCAGTGCGAGCAGCCGCCATTTTCTCAGCGTGAAAGAAGCGAGAAGCGAGTGAAAGACATTATGGTAACTAAGTTAAAGATTCAAAACGTAAATTTATCGTTTATTGTTTACACGGTTGTATGAAAGGCGGAAGGTTTTATGAAAGGCGTAAACAAAGGAGCTTAACGTTATATAAAAAAACGGACGCGTTTTTCGCCTCTGACACGGAGGTCTTAACGGTCTCATTTAACGTTACTGAACGGAAGAGGTACTTTTAATATAATGTCCGTGAATGTCTTATGTCATATTTACATAAGATTTTACATTATCTGCACTTTTTGAGGTGTTAATAGACGGTTATGGTTATGGTTACACTATGGTTACATGTTAATTTGTTGTCTTATTTTTCGCGGTTAAACTGAATGTATGTTAGTCTCCTAAAGAAAACGGCATTGTGTAGTAAAGACTAGCATAATTATTTTGAGGCTGTTGAAGTGGTAATCATTAAAAGTATGTTTTGCATGTAATATTTCAGACTTGTTGAGCTCGTGTCTTCACTGTGTCAGCGCCGAGAGTTAAAGACACAGAAGCTGTTTGTGTGAGAGTCGCACACTGTCTGAGGAGGAGGAGGTGTTCTCAGCTTCTTCTGAAGAGAGGGACAGATGGGTTTAAGGCGAGTAAACGTCAGAATTCCATCAAATTATTTTTATTTTTACTAAGACTAAAATAATGTTTCTTTTTGTAGATGTTGAAATCCAAAGACAAGATAACTTCATTCTTATGAGACTGATGTGAGTTATTTTTTTAGAAAATTAATGTTTCTGTTGTGTCCTGCCTGTTTAATTCACATTTTTATGCAACAACAGTGTGATTATGTGTTCATATTTTATTGAAACCATTGATGTCCCTCTTTGCAGAACTCAAACTAACTGGAGTTAAGGGGACAGAAGTCTGCTTGTGTGAGGAGGAGGTTTTCTCAGCTTCTTTGGAAGAGAGGGAAAGATCGTTTAAGGCAAGTAAACTTCATAATATCATGTTATCAGTTGTTGTTGTTTTTTTTTACTAAGAGTAAAATAATGTTTGTTTTTTTGTTTTTGCAGATGTTAAAATCCAGAGACATGGGATATCATCATTCTTTTGAGATTTATTTTTAGAAAATAAATGTTTCTGTTGTCTCCTGCCGGTTTACTTCACATTGTTATGCAACAACAGTATGATTACGTGCTAATTTCATTAAAACCATTGATGTCTGTGTTTTTCATTGCAGAACTCAAACAAACTTTGGAGTTGTGTGATTTGGAGAGTCATCATTCTTGGTCTTCCTTCTTAAAGGTAAAGTTCACACAAAAAAATCATTTAATTGCCCTCATGTAATTCCAAACCTATAAGACTTTTGTCTGTCTTTACAACACAAATGAATATATTTTGAATTTTCTCATGATTTTGTTAATCCATTTATAGTCTAGATAATCAGTATTTTCAAGCCTCATAAATACAGAGTTATTGTAGAAGTAATTCATTTTGATATTTATATATGAATAAATCTTAAATTATATGATAGCAAACATGTATGTTCAAAATAAAATACAGGTCTCCCAGAATAGCAATGGAGGACACAAATTAAGAGAATATTAAATATATTTATTTGTTTTCCAAAAATGAGCAGAGTTTGTGTGAGTCTGGAACAACATGTGGAGAGTAAATTATGACAATTTTCATTATTTACTGAATTAACCCTTAGAAGAGCAGCCCTCCACGTACATGAACATTTGTGAGGTATGTGAATGTCATGTCTGTTTTAATGTTTCAGTAAAGTAGCTTTCTGAAAGCAATATATTTATTCAAACAATATCACATGCCCTCACACTAGTGCTGCCATTATAGCATTCTGGAGCTCTGTGGTGGACCGAGACAGTAAACAACCACACAAAGTGTTGAAACTTTAACACAGAGTATTTACCTATCCTTACGGATGTGAATACACCTCTACCTGAAAATTTTTAGAGTTTAAATAAATGTTTTATTTTTTCAAATGTGTTTCTCTTTTTAGGCCACTGATGAAGAGCAGGCGGTGACTGGGATGAATGCTGGTCAGAGAAGAGAACTTCCTTTCCCCTAAACTGACGTAGCAGTGGTTTTAAAGGAGGACGCTGCCCTGGATGATGTAGAAGATGTCACATGTGCTGATGGGGCTTCTTCATGACTACATCCATTATGCTAAAGAGATCATGAAAGTTGACAGTGATGCATGATCTGTATTCATGGACTATGAAACAAACTGTAAGTGCATCACTTGTAAAAACAATGTTAAATGCTTGTTCTGTGTTATTTAGTGGAAGAGTTTACACTCTGTCATTCATACACATGCTCACATTCTTTCACACACACGTCTGTTAAATGTTATAATATCAATGTTAATGTTGTGGTTTATTTGTGTGCTGTCATGCTAGAATAGTTGGTAAAGAACCTAACTAATTGTACATTTATTGTATAATAGTGATTTTGTATATTTTTATACAATATATAAAATTGAACAAAGTCCAATTTGATCTCAAGTTATATTCAACAAATGTTCAATGCTTTATGAACTCTGTAGCTGTTAATGCCATCCTTTTCTGCATTTCTTCTTACATGTTACTTTTTGACTTTTCTCTTGTTTTTAATTAATATTTTCCTTTTGATAATAATTATTTGTGTGTAAAAGTGATATTTAAAATGAACAAGATTTGTAGGTTTATTTCCTAGCTCAATTTGGGTTAATTTTAGACTAGTAGTGCAGTGTTTCCCACATCCTTACACTCAATTCGTGGCGGCACACCACAAGTTCATTTTCTGCCACCATAAGGCGCTAAGAGCGGGAGAGGTATGTTTCTCCGGTAACGGCTGCACAGCGGAGCTGAGCTCACAAATGCTACCTTTTCAAGCACATGCGAAATGAAAACGAACATTTTCTAAATACAGTAGTTTTCCTTCTGAAATACAGTGATTAAAAAACACCCGCTCTGGTTTTTGACACCTTGCAATGTAGGAATTTTAAACCATAAAAAATCTGATAACCCAACTGGTTGGGTTAAAATAACTAAATAACTTTTTGCCAAAATAACCCAAATTTGGGTTGTTTTCAACCCAGCAGTTTTTAGAGTGTATCCAAGCATCACATAGGTGCTGAACCGAATGGGAGAAGCAAGGTCAAATACAACCCCTTTAAGGCGAGGGGAGCACTGTCTGAGACAGCATTACACAAGAAGATTCTTGCAAATGCCACCTATACTGATGGATAGTGTATTTCGGGTATCAATACTCATCTGTACCTCACACTGAACTATGGAACAGCTTCAGAACACTTGGAATATAGTGTACAAAACTTTATGGTGCTTTATAATGTTCTATGGACAATAACGGTCTCATCTGGCAAAAATATTATATCACAATTTTTCTTTTAGAAATATCACGATTCTTTGTCATGTTTGCTCTATTATTTTGCAAGTTGTCTGAGCAGTACAGCCAAACTAATTTCCCTATTGTAAAAAAATACATTTTTCAAGGTAACAAAATATAAAAAAGAATAGTGAATATTTAGGCAAAATTGGGTAAAAATAAGAAACTTATTATTATAAAAGTCTTATTTTTGAAAACGTTATTAATAAAATCTTATTATTTTATCTTTGTTATTAAAAAATAAGAACAAAGATACACAACTGATACCACTGTGTGGCATCCCCTCTTCTTTTTATAACAATCTGCAAACGTCTGGGGACTGAGGAGACAAGTTGCTCAAGTTTAGGAATAGGAATGTTGTCCTGTTCTTGTCTAATACAGGCATCTAGTCGCTCAACTGTCTTAGGTCTTCTTTGTCGCATCTTCCTCTTTATGATGCGCCAAATGTTTTCTATGTGTGAAAGATCTGGACTGCAGGCTAGCCATTTCAGTACCCGGATCCTTCTTCTATGCAGCCATGATGTTGTTATTGATATATATATATATATAGACTGTATGTGGTCTGGCATCATCATGTTTGAAAATGCAAGGTCTTCCCTGAAAGAGACAACGTCTGGATGGGAGCATATGTTGTTCTAGAACTTGGATATACTGTACCTTTCAGCATTGATGGTGCCTTTACAGATGTGTAAGCTGCCCATGCCACATGCACTCATGCAACCCCATACCATCAGAGATGCAGGCTTCTGAACCGAGCGCTGATAACAACTTGGATTGTCCTTGTCCTCCTTACTCCGGACGACATGGTGTCCCAGTTTTCCAAGAAGAATTTTGATTCGTCTGACCACAGAACAGTTTTACTCTTTTCCACAGTCCATTTTAAATGAACCTTGGCCCAGAGAAAATGCCTGCGCTTCTGGATCATGTTTAGGATGTTCTTTGGATGATATTATGCACTGTGGATGATGATAACTTCAAACTCTTTGCAATTTTTCTCTGAGAAACTCCTCTGATATTGCTCCACAACTTTTCACCACAGCATTGGTAAAAATCGGTGATCCTCTGCCCACCTTGACTTCTGAGAGACACTGCAACTCTTAAGTGGCTCTTTTTATACCCAATCATGTTGTCAATTGAACTAATAAGTTGAAAATTGGTCCTCCAGCTGTTTCTTATACAGTATGTACATTTAACTTTTCTGGTCTCTTATTGCTACCTGTCCCAACTTTTGTGGAAAGTGTAGCTCTCATGAAATCCAAAATGAGCCAATATTTGGCATGACATTTCAGCTGATAGAATATGCGCTGTAGCATGATACTTCAATGTTTCTTCAAGAGTAGATCGTGGAGACATTTTTATAGTCCATGATCAAAAATCGTCATATCGCACACCCCTATTTGATGAGAAAAAATATGAGCTGAGCAAGAGTACCTTATTACAGTGATTTTTTTTAAATTCTGGACCAGGGGGCCCACAGCACTGCACGTCCACAGCACTGCACATTTTATGCATCTCTCATAACTGACACAAGCTTAGTTTAGTTCATGGAGCTCTTTCCTAAGGAGCTGATTATCTGAATCAAGTGTGTTTAACAAGAGGGACATACAAACTGTGTAGTGCTGTGGGTCCCCAGGACCACAATCGTAAATCTGGTGCATTTTGAGAGTTTAATATTAAGTGTTCCAACTCATGCTCAGCATGGAAATTTAACAAAGAAGAAGTTCATTGGAATGACTCAGCCCTCTTTTTAGTAACTGTAGACCCCTTAATAGTTTTGTTAATAGGTTTTAAGTGAAATATCCTAGCTAGGACACCTATTAGTAAGATAAAGTTTTTAGTGAAAAGGCCCAAGAATCTGCCTTTCCTTTAGAAGCTAGAGAGATACTTAAGTTTTCAAAGAGGAAGATTCACAGTTTGTGGCCACCATCAAAAAAAGTCTCATGTGACTAATCCAAATTGTCAATAAAATTATTTTTATTTGTTTATGTTTGTGTAGATTCAAGGAAAATATGAAAAATATGGAAGTCTGGGAACGACTGAAGAAGACAGCAGTTAGGAAAGGAAGTAGTCATCAGAATGTAAGTTCTTTGAGAATGTGTGCATTGTTTACTGCATATTGTATTTTCATTTAAATGTACTGTAGCAATGTACACTGCTGGTCAAAAGTTTGAAATATATTTTAAAGTATAACTTATATCTGTGATCAAAGCTACTTTTTCCACATCATTACTACAGTCTTAAGTGTCACATGATCTTTCATATTTCACATGATCAACATATTAGAAATCATAATATGTAGATTTGCTGCTTGAGAAATATTTCTGATTATTATCAATGTTGAAAACAGTTGTGCTGGACAATATTTTGTCTACACTACAGGTCAAAAGATTTTTTTGGGGAGGAGAAATTAATAGCAAGGATACATAAAATTGAATTAAAGTGGTAGAAAAGACTATTGTTGTTATGCTACTCTGCCCGAAAGGAATGCGAAGTCGAGGATAAATGAAATAAAAATTTATTAATCCAACACAGGGGTAAATCCAACACAGGGGTAAAATCCTAGGACCTAGGACTAGGACCTTTAAAAAGGCAGGATAATTGGGGAAAACACAGGTGAGAGGAATGAATAAATTAACAAGGACATGGAACACATGGGGAAGAATCTAGACACACCTGGGAACTAATCAAATCAAACACGGGAGACAGAAACTGGGTCACAGGGGCAAAACCACTAAATGAGTCCAGTGTTGTGACATTACTCCCCCCTCCCGGAAGGTGCGTCCTCGCACCATATCAACAACAGAGGGAAGCGTGGGGAACTTGAGAGGAAGTTCTGGTGGAGAACGAGTTCCGGGGAGGGGGCCAGCAGAAAGAGACCACGGAGGGAGGAGCCAGGGAGGAGACCACCGATGGAGGAGCCAGGGAGGAGACCACCGATGGAGGAGCCAGGGAGGGAGGAGACAGGAGGGATCTGGAGCCAAAGGAGTCCAGCTGGAGAAAAAGGACGGAGGTTTAAGACCATGCTATGATTATCGGGCTTTCAACAATATAACAGTTAAGTTCAGGTACCTACTTCCCCTCGTCCCAGCTGCCTTGGAACATCTCCGTGGTGCCACTGTGTTCACCAAGTTGGACCTCCGCAGCGCCTTCAACCTCATCCGGATAAGAGAGTGGGACGAGTGGAAGACCGCCTTCATAACCCCTACAGGACACTATGAATACTGCGTGATGCCATATGGACTTGTTAACGCCCCCTCCGTATTCCAGGACTTCATCCACAAGGTGCTCCGGGAGTTCCTCCACAAGTTTGTCCTAGTCTACATTGATGATATCCTCACTACTCCCGGAGCCTGGCAGAACATCAACGCCATGTTGCGGAGGTCCTGCAACGCCTGAGGGCCTACCAACTGTATCTCAAGGCCGAAAAGTGCTCTTTCCATCAGCCCCTCAGTGCAGTTCCTTGGATACAACATCAGCAGCAGTGGCATCCGGATGGACGAGGGGAAGGTAAACGCCGTCAGAGATTGGCCCACTCCAACCACCATCAAGGAGTTACAGCGGTTCCTTGGCTTTGCCAACTTCTATTGACGGTTTATACAAAACTTCAGTACCATCACCAGCCCTCTCACCAGTCTCCTCCGTAACAAACCCAAATCTTTCTCCTGGACTCCTGCCGCCACAGAGGCCTTCCACATCCTTAAGGAGGCCTTTACTACCACCCCACTCCTGGTCCATCCCACGGGAGCGGTCCTTTCTCAGCAGCAGGGGAATCCCAGTCGCCTCCACCCATGCGCCTTCTTCTCCCGGAAACTCAACCCGGCGGAGGTCAACTATGATATCGCAACCGGGAACTTTTGGCCATCAAACTGGCCTTGGAAGAATGGAGGCATTGGTTGGAGGGAGCCAAACACCCCTTTCTGGTCCTAACAGATCATAAGAACTTAGAGTATCTTCGAGTGGCCAAAAGATTAAATCCGAGACAAGCCCGCTGGGCGTTATTCTTCACCCGCTTCCATTTCACCATCTCATACCGCCCAGGGGTGAAAAATGTGAAGGCTGACGCCCTCTCCAGGTGTTACGCCCCCGAAGAGAATCCCGAAACTCCGGAAACCATTCTTCCAGAAAGTGTCATCGTCTCTCCTATTACCTGGTCCGCTGAGACCCTTCCTCCTACCAAGCCTACCACCAACACCCCGCCGGGTTGCCCACTGGAACTTCAGTATATTCCCAGGACAAGGTGCACTCCACTCATACACTCCGCTCACACATCGCGTGGCACTGGTCACCGGGGGTCAATGAAACCCTCTCGTTGCTGAAGGAACGCTTCTGGTGGCCCAACATGGCCTCGGATGTCAGGAGGTACGTGAATGGATGTACAAGCTGCGCCATATCCAAAAGCCCTCGCCATCTTCCATCAGGCAAGCTCCATCCTCTGCCCGTTCCCAATCGCCCGTGGTCACACCTAGGGGTGGACTTCATAACCGATCTTCCTCCTTCAGATAACAATACCTGCATTCTTGTCATAGTGGATAGATTTTCTAAATCCTGTCGTCTTCTTCCTTTGAAGGGTCTACCCACGGCCATGGAAATGGCTGAACTGTTATTTAATCATGTCTTCAGGTACTTCGGCATCCCAGAGAATATCGTCTCGGACCGAAGCCCCCAGTTCATCTCCCGGGTATGGAAGGCTTTCCACTCACTCCTAGGTGAGGCCATCAGCCTGTCCTCCGGGTACCATCCCCAGTCAAACGGGCAGATGGAGAGGAAGGCTTCAAAAGCAAAATTGCACATGTGCAGGCAGAGTGAAGAAGCTCATTGCTACTCGAACCTGTGCAATCCGTCAGTAAAAGAATATAAAGACAGTCAGATGTGCAAAAATTCTGGGCAATTACAGAGCTGGCCATCAGCATTCAGAAGTATAAATTGAAGAAGTCTGCGTCCGCGCTGGCCGTGTACGCGTCCGGATTGCTCATGCGGAAAGTATAACACAGGCGTTACAATCGCAACTTCTTTGTGTTACTGCTTTCAAGCTGAATCTCACAAAATTGGTCAGCTCCCGACAGCATCAGGTATTTTATTTATGGGGAGTAGAATTGTTTATTTCAATGAATGTGATAGATTATATAGCCTATCATAATAGTATATATTATAAATCAGGTTGGTTTGTATTGCTGACGTAATATGTAAATTATATGCGTAGACTTGCACTTAGACCATAGTGCGGCCCGCTGGAAAAAAGGTTGAGAACCACTTATATAAAGGTTGCTGTCCCATTTTATACAGGAATTGTTCATTTAAAAAAATCTAATTATATTGTTAGTTCTAATTATATTGTTAACACAAGTTCATTTAGTACTTTTTTTTACTTATAAACTCCTTGAGAATTTAAAGTTAGTTTAATAGTATTTAAATTCAAGTTAAAAAAAGGTTTTAATTGCTTAAATTATTTTTATTAATTAATAATATATTATCATGTTTATTCTTGTAAAAAATACGTGTTTATTCTTTAGGAAAACAAGGGAAAAAATAAGGGACAATGCGAATATTTGTTTTGCTTTACCTATTTATGTAAGCTACAATTATTCAAATAATAATAATAATAAAATAATGTCATTAAAAAATACCATTGGCCTGAGTAATTTTGACCATTATAGAATTGTGACTTTAAAGATTAGTCATTTAGGTGGTAAAAATACTGTGAAATTAATAATGGCATGGATTTTAGAGCATAACAACATGAAGAGCATGAGAGCATGAAGAGCATGAAGGTTTATGAACTATTAGCCAATAAAGCATTTTTTTTAAACAACGGAACTTAAAGTTGTGAACTAAAATATTATTTCAACCATACAGCATGTGAATAAATAAAATGCATAATTTTCATAACGTTTCTGGTGTTTGGATTTGTACTTCAATATAATGAGCTCCAAGTTTAAGAATAGCCCTAGACTAGTTTCTCTCTCTCTCTCTCTGTTTAACAGCATTAGCTCAATGATATACGTCTTCCTTCCGTTAGAATTTTCCTGCCTTGCTAAATGTTGGGCTCATGCAGGGCCGGCGCGTGCCTATAGGCGAACTAGGCAGCCGCCTAGGGCGGCAGCTCAGCCAGGGCGGCAAGAGAGAAGGCGAGAGAGAGAGAAGGCGAGAGAGAGAAAGAGAGAGAGAGAGAGAGAGAGAGAGAGAGAGAGAGAGAGAGAGAATTATTAATTTATTTGTTTGTTTCACATTAGGTATAAATAAAATAAAAGCTATAAATAAATAAAAAAACTTTACATTTCTAATAAAAATTCCCGCATGACAGCGCCCTATTAGTAAGCTATATGCATGCAAAATACTTTAATGTATATTCAAAAATGTCAAAATGAATAAATTTATCTGGTCATGAGTAATCGCCTCCGTGGAAGAGCGCTTTTCGCTGCTTAGAGACCATGGGCGCGTATTTGGATTTTTATATGACATCGCATCTCTCAAAGAAAAGGTGAATAGAATAGCCTAGTTCTTCAGGATTGCTTAGGACTGGAAAAGGCCCTGACTCATGGAGACTCGCGGGATGTTGATGGGCATGAATTGTTTGAAGAGCTGACTGCTTTGGGCAGACGCCTGGTTACTGGATCTAAACCACTGGATGCGCTTAAATTCATCTGTGAAAAAGGGATGGAAAACATTTTTCCAAATGTTTTTGTAGCATTGAGAGTGCTTCTCACTCTCCCTGTCACTGTGAGCTATGGAGAACGCAGTTTCTCAAAGCTTAAACTGATAAAAATGATCTCCGAAGTACAAGTTAAACTCGAGGACGCAATCAAAGCGTTTGCCGCTGCGAAAGCCCGACGCGCACGCTTCTGAAATGTAGGTGTGTGAATGTGTGTATCAGTCAAGAAAACAATCAAAAACTCCAGTTTTGTGAGCTAAAAAAATGCGTGCATATGTTTAGTTTTATTCTGTACACTATCTATTAGCCTATAAAACAGAATTTATACTTAGCTGTTGCATTGTGTACCCTTTTCACCTTTTTGCAGAATGAAAAAATTAAAAACTCTTCCCTGGGCTCATGATCAATAAGTTGTATTGGCCTCAATCTGATTCAGTAAAGTCAAACCGCAGACAGTGAAGCTGCATCACTGAGCGCGCGGGACTCGCTGTGAGTAGACCCCGAAGCCAGGCACCGCCATTTGCGCCATTTAGAATTTCAGCCGCCGCCAGCCAATAATTTCCTAAGCCAAATTGAGCCCGCCATCTGATAAAGTTTGGCTGAGCCGGCTAGAATTATTTGCATCATATAATAATTCTATCACATAGAGACATACACACACACGAAATATATAAACAATACACGAGATCTATTTTCCCACTGGCTTCATAACAGCACCGTCTTGTGCTCGTTGCTACGATACACAGACTCAAAGTGAATGGGCTAGTTGCATATCTCCGCCATCTTGGATTTCCGGTCTTGCAAGTGTGTGCGTAGATATTTCCGGTTGTGCTAAACATCAGTGCAGAGAACCGGAGAAGTCAAAATATTACCTTCTATATGTTTACAGGATTTATAATATCACTTCAAATGCAAATAAGATATACACTGCTATTATTACTATACTATAAATGTTAACTGAGCCAGTGGATTTGAAACTAGTGTATGTTTGGGTCTGGTGAATGAATTAAATACACTAATGTTCACTACTGTTCACGAGATGAAAGTTGAACTCATGGTTTGTATACACAGCTACATAATGTATTTTTATCTTACCAAATATGTGAATGTACAAATTACTTATTTCTCGAAAATGTTTGCATTATTATTTTTTTTTTTATGAAATATTTACCTCGTGAGACGTGGGCTGCGATTTATCTTCAGAAGTATCCATTTCTCAATTGTATACATACATCAGTCTGTTTCATCGTTATTTTCACAACATATTTTATTATTTTACACAGTAAAAAATACGTGACTAATTTTAATATCTGTTTAATCTGATAATTAATGCAAACAATATACATGGCTGCTCATAGACAGATAATGATTTATGCTGCTGATCTTTCACAAAACAAATAAACATAGATAAAAACACACATGAATGCAAACAGCGTTCTTTTATATAAGCCAAACCTACCATAATTATATTACGTTTAATTGTACAGTGAGTTATAAATTATGTTATCAAATAAAGTTAATAAAACATGCTTTATCAGAAATCTCTGTGCGTTTTGTTTGACAGTCAGAAACATTGATCTTACATAAGAGTCAGAACAAAACCAGCTCTTCGAAAATGAAAAGTATTGCATATTTGAGTGGTTTGTGTTTGAAAGAAGAAATCCCTGTGGACCTGACCTGACCTGACGCTGATCTCATAATCAACAGAAAAATAAAGCAATGTTGTATCTTGATGAATTTCCACACAGAGGTACGCAAAATGTAGGGAGGATGTTTCCCCATGTTTTTGATATTCCACTATCCGCTGTTAAATTTGAATATCATTAATTATATACATCTAGCCAAGTTTCGTATGTAAGTTTCCCTTACAGTCAATGCGAGCATCGCAAGACCGGAAATAAGTATGCACACACTCGCGTCGCTGAAGCTCACCGGCGCCATCTTGTGCAACTAGCCCATTGACGACCAATTAAAATTGCTCGTTTTCCGTGCAGAAGAAGCGATGCATTTTTTTTTCTCGCACTGAGGTGAAATGGCGGAAAGAAACAAGCAAGGTAATTTTGATCTCACTTCTCACTTACTTTCCTAATTCCTACGTACTTTTTTTTTTTTGTTAAATCTTCAGGGCACAGTTGCACAAACACCTGAATCAAAGATTGATGTTATGAACCAAATATTCTGGAACAGAGAGATTTATAGCACTGAACGTGATATTACTGCAGTAACAAACCACCGTTTCCACATTGCTAATTCACAACGCATGCTTCAGTGTACATTGAAGTGAAATGTGCAAAACTTTGTCCAAAATAATACTGATAACAGTGTGTGTTTATATTAAGGCGAGACACGGCAGGCAAAAACATTGTTTTTTTTCCTGGTCACTTTTGAGATTTTTGGATATTTGTCTTCAATAACATATCTTCTTTCAGACTTGTGGTGAACAAAAGTCCGAAATACACATTTAGGTCTTTATTTTACTACACTTCGTCTGTTTGCATCTGTAGATTTCTCATAAATTCAACAAAAGTTTGCGTTCTTAATCAACATACTTCTCCGCGATCTCTGCCGTCACCTTCTCAATCATGCACCGTTAAGCTCTCTCTCTTCTGTACAGTCCTGTTGGATCCAAATATGGTCATTTCCTTTTTATCAGCAACCAATTGTGAAAGTAAAAAGACTGAATGCGCGATCTCATTGACTATAGAAATATAGTGTAAGCCATGCTTTGCTTGGAAAGATTGAGATCTAGTTAATCAGTATAACATAGACATCTGTAGACACGAAGTGGCAGCTTCAGCCATTTGCAGCTATGAAAAATTTGGCGGCTGCAGCAGCCATTTAGGTTTTGGCTGAGCCGGCTAGCCAGCCAATAACTTCATCAGCCAGCCATTATTCTCAAAACAAATGGCTTCGGGCTGTAGCTGTGAGGCGGGAACAGAGGATTCCGCTTGGTCTTAAAGCCTCCCGCAAACATCCACGATCACAAATAATGATTAATTATTAATTGATGATTTGTTATTATCATTATGGTCTTGTGAAAATAATAATATGGGCTGCGAGAAAATTATGAATACAAAAGTAGTGCTGCTGAGTGCAAGCATGTTTCAGCCCAGTAACACACCGTTCCTCAGAGCCAAAACACAGACCGAATTCTGTTCAGCTGGAGGGGGTTGGGTTTTGGATAGTTATTCATGGCTTGTGGGGGTCGAGATAAAGGTGTGAATTGCTCTTTCATACGGACAGTGTCTTATGAGGCTTTCACTTGCTGAACTGGTTTATATAGGACTGTTGTTTTGGTTATATTCACAGTGCTGGCTCTCTCCGACGAGTGAAATGCAACATTCACACATTACACTATTCCTTTTCGTCTAAAAACATTTCAAGCTTTCTGAAAATATATTTTTAATGTTCCTATGTGAGACACCACGATATTATGTTAATTAAAAAATTATACATTCATTATCATGAAAAATTAAAGTGATGAGACGGCGCCTCCCTGTCATTAATGCACATTAATCATTTTTGCACAAACACTTGAATATGAGCTTCTTATGACGAGTAAAATTCATGCCAACAGCCAACATATTTAGCCTGATCAGAAGGTTGACTGCAAGAGTCGAGCGGGATGTTAAGAGTTTGTCTGTTTCTTTTACTGATTATTTTCGGGTTAAAGCATGATTTAAACAGATTCACACTCAATCGCTTTCGCAATAATGCGTTCAAACAAATGTAATCTTACAGTGCTACATTATCAGCATGCTATCTGATTTTGAAATCTTAAAGTTAATCGATCTGTTTAGATAAAATAACTGACAAAAATATACTGTTATTTTCATCACAAACAAAATTTTCACTGCAGAAAGCAGCAATTAAAGATGTAATGCTTACAATGTTATTAGTTTGGCATGTGATAGGCTATAGGGAAAAAAGTTTACACAAAATAGCTTAAGCCACTTTGAAACTCTCCTGTTATTTTTTTTTATTATTATTATTATTTTATATGCTATGTTATGAACATAACATTTCAAACATACTGAAATACTTTATTCACGGAGTGAAGGTGAAGCGTGTTTCTGGTATCAGTGCACGTGGAGGGGAAGTTGTTGCTTCTCACAGACTCTGCTGCGAGTGAGAGAGATGTTTCACCCGACGAAATGAAGACGACCGCGGCTGCACAAGCACAGCACATCCGCCAAAAATCGAGTTCAAAATTAATTCAGTTCTTATGGTCTTTGTAGACAGCGGAGCCAGTGTAAGCGGCTCTGAGGTAGACAGTTTAGCTAGTAAAGTTCTTATGCTGTGTGTAATCACTTTAACCTTGAAAGTGGGTGGGTGGGTTGGGAGTGACCACAGCCTGTTGTTTAGTGCGCCAGTTTTGGTGAGGGTGTCAGTTTGATCTTTTAAGTCCTTGTCTAGACCTGGTAGCTTCGAGTGTCCTTTTACCTTCTTCCAGTACACATTCACATTGTGTGTTTTTATGATGTTATCACATTGCTGGAACAGGTGTTGGTGTTTGACTGGCTTGTTGTTTGCTGTTTTAAAACCACCCTGTTTCCTGTTTAGAAGATGGCACAAAAAACTGAGTCTAGCATAGTTAGAGTCTGTACAGGCTTTGTTCAAACAGATGTTGAATTCAGCTGGTGAGCTGAGTAGTCGAACGGACACCTGTTGAAGGTAAACTGTCGGTTGCCAAATGTGAATGCCAGCTTGTGTTGGTTTTCCGGGTGCACCGGAATGGTCCAGAATCCAGAGGTTTCGCACCATGTGGAGGTTGGTAAGGCCACAGTCTAAAGAGTCTTTGGCACAGGATTCTTTGAGCTTAAAAACTTGTCTGAGTCTTTGGCAAGCTGTATTGCACTGAAGTGCATGAGCGTCTTGTAGCATTTACTGCACTTGAGATTCAAAACCTGGGTAAGGCTCCTCCGTCGTTGTGTCATCAGTTAGTTTGGTATTGGGAGGTGTAGCAGCTTCATCAGTCTCACCGACGTTCTGGTGGGAGACTGTGTATACTGCGAGGTGTTGGTCCTCTGTCAGATCCATTCTGCACACCTGGTCTTTGGTCACCGACATGACAGATGTGATGGCGACGGATTTGAAGGGTGCAGTGAACAATGTATTGTTTGTACTAAGTCATTAAAGTCATGGCTCACTAGCCATCCCAGCCGGTAGGCCTTGGGAATGTTGATGTCAGTTGCCGTGCAGTTGTTGAAAAGGATGTAGACTACACGAGATGACACTTCAGTGAGGGGTGTGGCTTCAAGTGTGAGTCCGAGTTCCACACATTCAGGTGAGGGTTGGAAGAAACCCAGCGTGTGGTTTAAGGTTTGACCACATCGCATGTTGAGCCGAACAGCGACCCCTTTGGTGTAAGCTGGTACCACCCATCCCTGTTTGTTGACTAAGGCAGTGGTTTTCAAACCCTGGGTCGCGACCCTCAGGTGGGTCGCGAGAATTAAAAAATGGGTCGCCAGTGATTTTTCTTTTTTTTTTACTAAAAAAAATTAATTCCGTTTTCTAATCATAATAATATTAATAATAATAACTTTGAATAGAAGTACACTGAAAAATCATTCAAATACATGCAAAATAAATAAATAAAATAAATGTAAAAAAAAAAACTAAAAAAAATCTTGCACGCAGTGTTGTTGATACAGCCATTTTCTTTTTCTCACTGAGATGATGCAACATCTTAGGTAGCGTGACATTAGTAGCCCGTATTTAATTTAATTTATGCTGAACATGAGCAAGCCAAAGTCAAAAAGCATTTATGATTTTTTCACAAGAAAAAGAGGGCCAGAGACAGAGACACCTTTAAATGAAGCAGCAGAAAACGCAGCCAGTCGTCAAACCCTGCCGCAAACAGCGGAGAACAGCAGGGAAGATAACGAAGGCGATGCATGTGAACAGAGTAGCAGTACTTGCCCAGCAAAGAAAAAGCAGAAATCCGGAGTAAGGCCATATAAAGATGATTTTTTGAAGTTTGGGTTTGTCAACTGTTCGGACGCAGTCCGTGCTGCAATAACAATGTGCGTAATATGAGGTGAAAAGTTGGCAAATGAAAGTTTGAAACCAGCGAAGTTGGAAAGACATTTAAGTACACGCCATGCAGATCTTGCGGACAAACCATTATCTTTTTTTCAGAGGAAGTCTCAAGAAATTAAGTCATCAGCTCAGTTACTCAGCAGAAGTGTGACATACAATGACAAATTGCACTTGGCATCTTACAAAGTTTCATATCGTGTTGCCAAAGAAAAAGTGCCCCACACAATTGCAGAGCGATTAATATTGCCTGCTGCACTAGACATAGTTAATACAGTTCTGGATGAAAAGGCATCTGAAAAGCTAAAACTAATTCCTCTTAGTGACAATACGGTGTCACGTCGAATTGTGGATATTGCCCAGAATTTAGAAGAACAGCTCATAGCGAGACTGAAGTCAGCGAGGGATTTTGCTATTCAGCTGGATGAGAGCACTGACGTTGCATCAAGCGCTACGTTACTTGTTTATGTTCGGCACATTTGGCAAGGTGAATTTCTTGAAGATCTTCTGTGCTGCCTAACTTTGCACGTCAGGAGCACATATTTTTGAACAATTAAATGCATTCATAACAAAAAGCGGTCTGGATTGGGCCAATTGCAAAGGCATCACCAGAGATGGGGCGGCCAACTCACTGGCAAAAAGTTGTCAGAAGGATTAAGGATGCAGCAGGACAAAACATTGTTTGGTACCATTGTTTTATTCATCGTGAAACGTTGGCATCAAAAGGAATCCCACCTGAGCTTGAAATAGTGATGAGAGACACTGTCAAAGTTGTGAACTACATTAAAGGCAGTGCTCTTAATAGCCGACTTTTCGAGGCTCTGTGTGTTGAAATGGGAGCCGAGCACAAACATTTATTCTTTCATACAGACGTGAGATGGCTGTCGAAGGGTAGGGTGCTCAGCCGAGTGTACGAATTGAGGGATGAAATATGTGCTTTTCTTACTGATAAACTGTCACCTCTCGCAAGCCAATTCAGTGATGAGAAATGGCTTTTAACCCTTTCTTATCTGGCTGACATATTTTCTGCAGCCAGAACTAACTCGGATGTAAAATCACCAAACTCTTTAATAAAGTCTGTATGGTGCCCTGGTGGCCTGTATACAGTAGCCAGTAGAAACATAACAGGGGATTTATCATTAACATTTGTTTCTCTGGATAATGTTATATGAAGCACCATTACTTCAAACGAGTTATACTTGAAGCCTACCCTCTGAGAAATCCTGAAAACGTTGTTATAAATTGAAGCAACACCTCCACCTTTGCCTTTTAGACACAGCTCATGTTTGTAACAGTAATCTTGGGGAGTGGACTCATTTAAAATAATGTAATCATCAGGTTTTAGCCAGGTTTCTGTCAAACAGAGTACATCTATATTATGATCAGTGATCATATTATTTACAAAAAGTGTTTTCGTAGAAAGGGATCTGATATTCAATAAGCCAAGCTTTATCATTTGTTTATCCATATTGCTTCTGTTTTTATTTGTTGAACCTCAATTAAATTGTTAATCTTAACTTGGTTTGGACGTTTTTTGTATTTTCTAGTTCGGGGAACAGACACAGTCTCTATAGTGTGATATCTAGGTACAAAAAGTCTCTATGTGCTGAGAATTAACTGACCTCTGTGACGGGAGGCAGCTAGCAGACGGTCAGTTTAGCCAGTCTGTCTGCTTCCTGACCTGGGCCCCAGTTAGTCAAGTGTAAACACTAAGACTATTTGCCATATTTCTAGAGAGAATTTGCCATATTTCTAGAGTGGCGCCACCCCAGGAGGGATGAAGACCATCTCTTTTCAACAGGTCAGGTCTGCCCCAAAAGCTCGTCCAATTGTCTATGAAACCTATGTTATTCTGTGGGCACCACTTAGACATCCAGCCATTGAGTGATGACAATCTGCTATGCATCTCGTCACCACGGTAAGCAGGGAGGGGACCAGAGCATATTACAGTGTCTGACATCGTGCTTGCAAGTTCACACACCTCTTTAATGTTATTTTTAGTGATCTCTGACTGGCGAAGTCGAACATCATTAGCGCCGACATGAATAACAATCTTACTGTATTTGCGTTTAGCATTAGCCAGCACTTTTAAATTTGCCAAGATATCAGGTGCTCTGGCTCCCGGTAAACATTTGACTATGGTGGCTGGTGTCTCATGTTCCATTCAATAGAATCACCAATAACTAGAGCACTTTCATCAGGTTTCTCAGTGGGTGCATCACTGAGTGGGGAGAACCTGTTTAATGTTTTGATCGGAACAGAAGAGCGGTGTTTTGACCCACGACTACGCTGCCTCACCGTCACCCAGTTGCCCTGCTGCAGGGGCTCTGTTTCCGGAACCGAACAATGTATAGGAATCCCTGAGCTAGACGCATCCAAAGCCGTATCTAGAGCCCTAACATTCTTACTGTCCTCAATTAAAGTTTGGATGCGTGTCTCTAATTCTGAAATCTTCTCTGTCAGCCTAACTATTTCACTGCATTTATCACATGTGAATCCCTCATCAGCGACAGAGATAGATAAAATGTACATGTGACAAGAGGTGCAATTAACAATAGCAAGAGAAGCCATTCCTCATCGTGCTTGATGAAATATTCTTTCTGCGGTTGTTTGATGAACTTGTGAAAAACTGGAGCGAGAGAGAGGAGAGGAGAAATGAAAACGCTAATGACAAGCTAACGTGTGCTAACGCTTTGCAGGTCTACTGCACTCACGCATATAAAATAAAAGTGAACGATCAAAGTTAATCTGATAAGATTGATCGATAATATCAGAAATATGGTGTGAATTAAGTTATATTTTACCACTTTAAAAACAGAGTGATAGTAAGATAGAGATTCTAGAGAAAAAATAAAATAAAAACAGCTACACCAGTCACAACACCTTTGTGTAATGAGTGGTGCACTTTATAGCTCATTCCCGTGGGCTACAAAAGCCAGAGGAAGAGGCTTTCAAGGTGAGTTGCACCGAAGCTCCAAAAGACACTGAAGGTAGAGTGAGTGGTCCTGGTCAAGACAATCTCCTTAACTCCAAACTGAATGTCAGAATGGGAAAGAAAGGTGATTTAAGCAATTTTGAGCGTGGCATGGTTGTTGGTGCCAGATGGGCCGGTCTGAGTATTTCACAATCTGCTCAGTTACTGGGATTTTCATGCACAACCATTTCTAGGGTTTACAAAGAATGGTGTGAAAAGGGAAAAGGGAAAAGGGAAAAACATCCAGTATGCGGCAATCCTGTGGGCGAAAATGCCTTGTTCATGCTAGAGTCAGAGGAGAATGGGCCCACTGATTTAAACTGATAGAAGAGCAACTTTGACTGAAATAACCACTCGTTACAACTGAGGTATGCAGCAAAGCATTTGTGAAGCACGCACAACCTTGAGGCGGATGGGCTACAACAGCAGAACACACCACTGGGTACCACTCAACTCCACTATAAATAGGAAAAAGAGGCTACAATTTGCACGAGCTCACCAAAATTGGATAGTTGAAGACTGGAAAAATGTTGCCTGGTCTGATGAGTCTCGGTTTCTGTTGAGAAATTCAGATGGTGGAGTCAGAATTTGGCGTAAACAGAATGAGAACATGTATCCATCATGCCTTGTTACCATTGTGCAGGCTGCTGGTCGTGGTGTAATGTGTGGGGGATGTTTTCTTGGCACACTTTAGGCCCCTTAGTGCAAATTGGGCATCGTTTAACCTGTTAGTCAGCACCCCCCATTGTCATGGAACTGTTCAGTCTATTATTTATTTTTATTTCCACTTCACTTTTATCCAAGGAGAACTAGTTGCACTGTATTTACCAGTGGGACAATATTCATACAATACTATAACCTAGAAATAATTTAAAGAGGTCTCTTACATTTACATTACATTTACATTTATTCATTTAGCAGATGCTTTTATCCAAAGCGACTTACAAATGAGGACAGTGGAAGCAACCAAAAACAACAAAAAGAGCAATGATATATAAGTGCTATAACAAGTCTCAGTTAGCTTAACACAATACACATAGCAAGGGCTTTTAAATAATATAATAAATAAAAAGAAAACAGATAGAATAGAAAAAGAATAGAGCAAGCTAGTTTTTAAGAATTAGAATACTGAGTGCTTAAGTTAGAGGGTCAAATAAAGATGGAAGAGATGGGTTTTAAGCCAATTCTTGAAGATGGCTAATGACTCAGCTGTTCGGATTGAGTTGGGGAGGTCAATCCACCAGGAAGGAACATTTAATTTAAAAGTCTGTAAAAGTGACTTTGTGGACTTCTTTGGGATGGCACAATCAAGCGATGTTCACTAGCAGAATGCAAGCTTCTAGAGGGCACATAAGTCTGAAGTAATAAATTTAGGTAAATGGGTGCAGAGCCAGTAGTAGTTTTGTAAGCAAACATCAATACCTTGAATTTTATGTAAGCAGCTATTGGCAGCCCGTGCAAATTGATAAACAGAGGTGTGACGTGTATTCTTTTCGGCTCATTAAAATTTAATCTTGCTGCCGTGTTCTGGATTCATTGTAAAGGTTTGATAGAACTGGCTGGAAGACCTGCCAAGAGAGCATTGCAATAGTCCAGTCTGGACAGAACAAGAGCTTGAACAAGGAGTTGGGCAGCATGTTCCGAAAAAAAGAGTCTTATCTTCTTGATGTTAAATAAAGCAATTCTGCAGGATCAGACAGTTTTGAGCGAGGACGTGGGAATGAGCGAGGCCGGTGGAGTGATTGGGAAATGAACGACCCACCGGTCTTGAGTCCCACGGAGGAGATGAAAGGATATAAAACAGGAGCGATGACAGTGAAGGACGAGAGAGGACCAGGCCTGGGCTTTATTTTAAGTTTTGATTTTTAAGTTTTGATTTCGTCCACCGGGCGGCAGAGGAGTGTCATGCCGTCCGCCGAGGGCCGTCCAGTGCCACTGCCAGGCACCGCAGAGGAGATCACCCAGCTGGTGGAGGGCCGAGCAGCAGTGCGTCTGGGAACCGGAATTTTTTTTTTCCTCTCTCGTCTCTGTCGCTCCTCCTTCCATCTCCTTTTCTCTCGCCTCGTCTGTCCTACCCCCAGGTTCCCACAGGTCCCCGTGAGTGGTCCCACCCGGAGGGGGGTTGGGGGGTGGGGAGTAGAGCGCAGTCTCGGGAGTACCCCCCGGCCTGCGAGGGGCGAATGTGACGAGTGGGGCGGGGCCGAGGGACGCGGGAACGAGCGAGGCCGGTGGAGTGATTGGGAAATGAACGACACCTGTTTGACCCACCGGTCTTGAGTCCCAAGGAGGAGATGGAAGGATATAAAACAGGAGCGACGACAGTGAAGGGGCTGACGTGCTGTTTTGTATTTATTTTGTCATTATTAAATATCAGTTGATTGTCCGCCGGTTCCCGCCTCCTTCTTCCTGAAGATTACGGAGTTTTTATCATTACACTCTGGGCTGACGGTTACCATGTGTTAATTGTTTTTCATATGCTTTGTACTGCAGTTGCATTTGCGTAGTGTTGTACTGCTGGTGTGTTTGTTAGGTTAAATTAGTTTTATTCACATTGATTTGTATTATAACATTCTGTGTAAATGGTGGGGTTTTGTGATGGGTAAATCTTTTAATTTTTTTGGTGAATTACTATCTGTATAGATGTGTTTAACAGTGTTGGGCTAGTGGTTTTGACCTTTTTTATTACTAGCATTGAGATTTATTTTGATTGTGGTTGTTTATTTAGTATTGTCATGGGAGGAGCACAAGACAGACACAGTGGGCGTGGCGTCAGGCCTCGGAGAGGCTTTTATTAACAGAAATCAAATGAAACAAGGGATAAAAGGTGGCCAAAGGGGAAGTGTGTCCAAAGCAATAGGGAATCTGGTGTCGTCGTAGTGCTGCGGGGTTCGTGTGGGTCGGGCAGTGTTCATGGAGGAAGGGTCCAGGTAAGGGGCGGAGTCCGGCGGCCGCACGCGCTCCCCTCCTCGGTCAGGGGCGCGAGGGGCGGCGGCTTCCTCTAGCGGCCGCATCTCTCTCGTTGGCCGCGGCGCTGGTAGGGGATGGACGGCCCGGCATCCTGGCCCGTCGGCCGTGCAAACAGGTGCGGTTCCCATCCGGATCGCGGGTCCGGCAGCTCACATCTCCAGTGGCGCGGGAGTCCCTCACCGCACCCTTCCTGGACCCACGAGGACACCAGTGTGCATGCACGGGGAAGAGACCGGTCTCCCGAGGAGAGGCGCGTTGGGCTTTTAAACAGCGGCGGTGATGAGGCTCCATTTCCTCCAGGTGTGCCCCATCACACGCTGCCAGCCCTGACTCTTCCAGCACCCCTCCTCTCACACACCCACTCCAGTCGGGAGCCTGGTGAAGGGCGGCGATTTAGGACGGGGTGCCGGTGACAATTAGGGAGGAGGCAGCTGACTCGTCACAGTATGCATCTGTAATCAGATGTATATATTTCGAAAATACAAATATATTTTTTAATTTTTGGTTAATTACTCTCTGTATAGACGTGTTTAACAGTGTTGGGCTAGTGGTGTTGACCTTTTTTTATTACTAGCATTGAGATTTATTTTTGATTAGGGTTGTTTATTTAGTATGCATCTGTAATCAGATGTATATATTTTGAAAAATGAAAAACATCTTTTAAATATGGCTGGTAAAAGAGTACGTTCAGATGATGATCTACATAGCTGTTCATCGGAGTATGAACAGAGACCTTCTGCAAGAGCTAGATATGATAATGATGATGATGATGATGATGATGACATGGTTATAGTAGTGCGGTTGCAGGGCATAATTAATCAGCAGATTGAGGCCTTTGGTCCAGACTATGTAAATCTAGAAGATAGATTAGAGAGTCTTGTACAAACACAAAGGTCTAATGACGAACAGCATGGGATGATTTTAAACAATAACATGTCTGAGACAGTATAAAATCTGACATTACAGAATCTAATAACCACAGAGGCTGAAATGTTAGACTCAACTGATCCTGATCTATGTGAAAGATTAGAACAATTGATCCTGATTGTTGTAGGAGGATACACTGTAGTACCAAGACCACATTTTAATGGTTTAGAGTTACATAGAGATCTGAATCTGAGAGAAATTTCATCCCCCAATTTAGCTGCATACACTATATTTGTGCAAAATGTATTGTCAGAGATGGTGTCATTTTCCAGACAGATGGCAGGTCAGGGTGGGTTTATTAACATTAGCTTGAGAGGTCCTAGTCTAAAACGCGATGTGAATGCTGTACTGTCCCCCGGTAATGATTACAATGTGATTAAGAGGAAGAAGATGCATTTATTTTGTCCAAACAATGTTGGAACAAATCTATGCTTTGCTATTTGTTTAGCCCATTTTCTTGAACCACAAACACCACACCATGACTTAGAAGGAAGGGCTATGACTGGTTTCACATCGCAGAGTCTTATAGGTTTTAATGATGTAGCGAAGTTTGAGAAGGTCTTAAACATAAAAATTGTGGTTTTCCACAGATCTAGTGAGGATCAATTAGAAAAGTATAAAACGCATGAAAAGCCGCATCCCAAAACTGTGTTTCTATATCTCCATAATAGTCATTACTACATGATAAAGAAAGTCACAGCATTTATTGGATCAGATTATGTGTGTGAGTACTGTTATGCAGGATCTAAAAATAGACAGAATCATGAATGTAAATTTGCATGCTCTGTTTGCAATGACAGTGAATGTCACAAACAACCCAAAAACACAATTCATTGTCCCGACTGTTTGCGATTTTGTAAATCACAATACTGTTTTAATGCTCATAAACGACCAGTTGGTGGTAACGTGTCGGGTAGATCCTTTTGCGATACTATTAAATACTGCAGTAAATGCAGTAGACGTTATCACGTCGCCTCAAGCAATCCACAACCCCACAAATGTCCTGCCGAATTTTGTCTGCATTGCGGTGATAATGTAAGTCATGAAGGGGCTCATGAATGCTTCATACAGCCTACACAACCTAAAGAGTTTGAAACCCGTTACATCTATTATGATTTTGAATCACGTAGTGATAACGGAAAACACGTTGCGAATTACGCTTCTGCCATGACTTTTGACGGGAAGAAATATGAATTTAGGGGTGAAGACTGTGTGAAACAACTCGTCAATAAATTCAGGCAGCCCAAATTTAAAAATTACACACTTGTAGCACACAACGCTTCAGGCTTTGATAATTTTTTAAGACTGGAGTATTTTTGCAAAGTAGGTCTTAAACTTAAGATCCTCATGCAAGGCTGTAGACTACTCTTCATGTTTGATGAGATGACCAAGCAGCGTTACATTGACAGCTATTCATTTTTGCCTATGGCTTTAGCGAAGACATCTGCAGCGTTAAATCTGACCACAGCTGAGAAGGGCTACTTTCCCCATCTTTTCAATAGGTTGGAGAATCAGAGCTATGTAGGTCCATACCCCGCTAAGCATTACTACGGTTATAGCAACATGACAGACAGGGCTAGTACAAAATTTGACCAGTGGTACGATACTCTTGCAGGAAAGATCTTCGACTTCAGGAAAGAGATTGGGCTGTATTGTATGAATGATGTAGTTTTACTACGTGAAGCTTGCAAGATATATAGAGAGGAGTTCATACAGTGTACTCAGATCGACCCTTTTAGCTACACCACCTTGGCATCATGTTGCATGGGTGTGTTTAAGACACACTTCCTCAAGCCTAACACCATAGCCTTGACTCACAATAATGCATACGTACACCAACACAAGACATTCTCGAATGTTTCGATCGAATGGCTTGAATATGTGAAAAATACCCGTGGGGTGGATATCCACCACGCCCTTAACCATGGTGAGAGGAAGTTTGGATCATATTATGTAAACGGTTATTATGAGAAAGATGGTGTGAGAAAGGCTCTAAACTTTGCAGATTGTTTTTCCCATGGACATTGCTGTCGTTATAGAGCTGATTATATTAACCCTCAGTCCAAAATTCCTTTTGGAACACTCATGACTATGTTCTATGACAGGATTGATGTTTTGCAACGTGTACACCATCTAGACACAGAGGTTATGTGGGAATGTCAGTGGGCTAGTCTTAAGCAAACAGACCCTCATGTAATTGATTTTATGTCTACTTATTCAGCACCAGAGAGACTGAAATCTTGTGATGCCCTTTTTGGTGGAAGGACCAATGCGTACAAGTTGTACCACAAAACTGTTGATGGTGAGAAGATCAGATATGTTGATTTCACTAGCCTCTACCCATACTGTCAGGCTCCGAAGAGCTATCCTATCGGTCATCCAGAAATTATTTTCAGCGATTTTGAAAATCTTGAAAGTTATTATGGTCTTGTCAAGGTAAAGATGCTGCCTCCTCGAAAATTACTATATCCGCTGCTTCCCATCAGGTCCGCTGGGAAATTAATGTTTTCCCTCTGCCGCACATGTGCGGAAGAGCAAAGTAATGTCATACCTTGTACTCACACCGATGATGAAAGAGCAATTTCGGGAACATGGGTTGGTCTTGAATTGTTAAAAGCCATTGAGAAGGGTTATGTAGTGGTTAAGATCTATGAGGTGTGGCATTTTCCACAGAGATCTGTCAGTCTGTTTTGTGATTATGTGAAGATGTTTTTGCTGTTTAAACAGCAAGCCTCTGGCTATCCCTCATATGTAATCACTGAGGATGACAAAAGGGCGTACATCGATGACTATCATAAAAAAGAAGGGATTAAACTTGATGCTGAAAAGATAGTTTATAATCCTGCTCCAAGGTCAGTTATGAAATTACTTTTGAACAGTCTTTGGGGACGATTCTGTTTAAGAGAAAATCTCGCTAATTCTAAACTTTTGAAAAACCCCGAAGATTTTGCTCATTTCATCTTTGGATGTCAGTATGAGATCAAGTACTTTACCTTTCTATCTGACAGCGTTGCACTAGTACAGTACAAACATGCAGAGGGGTCTTTTTAAAACTTCTCGGAAATGGTCGATGAAGCTGGAATAAGACTGGATAACTGGGTTATTTTGAGTCCATATAGAATCTGCCCACAGTAGTGCTTTACCTTGCAGTTGAGAAATTACGAATGCTACCTTGGATCTCTCGGTGGGGTATAAGTGCGGTTGCATCTCCAGGACCAGCGTGCATTGAAGGAGGAATCCGCAGCACTCCTCCGCCGAACCAGAGTAGGGCGCCGGCCTGGCCATTGGACTGGCATGAACGGAAGTTGAGGAAGTGCTGGCATCGTTTGAGTACCGGGTCCTACCATTTGGTCTGACCAATGCCCCAGCTGTCTTCCAGGCCCTGGTTAACGACGTGTTGAGAGACATGGTGAATCGCTTTGTCTTCGTGTATCTTGATGATATCATGATATTTTCCCCATCTCTGCAGGTACACACTCAGCATGTTCGCCAGGTGTTACAACGCCTGCTGGAGAACTAGCTCTATGTTAAGGTGGAGAAGTGCGTCTTCCATTCCCAGTCGGTTCCGTTCCTGGGGTTCGTTGTTTCTGAGGGGGAGATCAAAGCGGACCCCTGTAAGGTAAGGGCCATTGCCGAGTGGCCAGCTCCTGACTCTCGTAAAGCTCTGCAGCGGTTCCTGGGGTTTGCCAACTTCTATCGGCGGTTCATCCGGAACTTTGGTCAGATTGCTGCACCTTTAACGGCACTCACCTCTCCCAAGGTACCGTTCAAGTGGAATAATGGGGCACAGGAGGCCTTTGATAAATTAAAGTCCCGTTTTATCTCTGCTCCTGTCTTGTCTATTCCAGACCCTGAACGTCAATTCATTGTTGAGGTGGATGCCTCCGATGTCGGTGTGGGCGCGGTCCTATCTCAGCGGTCGCACGAGGATGGAAAGGTGCATCCCTGTGCCTTCTTCTCCCACCGCCTGAGTCCCCCAGAATGGAATTACGACATAGGTAATTGGATAAATTAAATGTAAGGAATTATTATTAATTAATGAATTACAAGAGGACCACATAGCCCATTAGAGCTAGTAATTAGGGCTATATTAGCTGGCTTACATTTGGCTTATGCTTATACATAGGATTAAAAATCTACATATGTCACATTTAATGTCCAACAACAAATGTTTTAGCATAATGCATATTTTAATCAGAATTATTGCATTATTTGCATTGACTTTCTAACATTTACAGATGAAAAAATGTACCTGGGACGTGTCAGTTATGCACTGAGGAAAACACAATGTCACAAATGCATTAAAACGGCACAAATATTCGCTGTTTGCCACGGTGGATCTTGGTTATTTCCTGCTTTTCTTAGGGTCTTTTATGAAACAGCCCCCAGGACTGAGAAACAAGCTATCTCTTATGTAAACAGATGCATATTAAAAATAATGTGATCATCAGCAATGGACAGCATATAAATGAAAACTGCATAAAGTTACAGAGTAAATTTTGATCCAGGAAGTGGCATATGTCTGTGCAAGCTTTTAAGGTATTGTTAGAAGTGATTTACTGGACTTATGCTTTGATTATCATACTGAATTTTATCCAGATGTAGTATTTGACAAAAAAAAAAATATTTTTTTTTTTTCACTCTTTGCTAAAAATTATGCATTTTTATGAACCTACCTATATTCAAGTGTTGATAAAAAAGAATGCTGTAAGCTAAAATAAAACTTACTTTAAATAGAGGTTCTGATCTTTATTTTGGTGTATTGCATATTCAAATGTTCATACAGCAAAATATACTGGAATCCATCAAATTTGAGTGAAAATCATCAAAATCGCTGGCTGTGGCTGGCAACTTTTTAAAAACATGCTGGTTGGGAAAGAGTTAAATTATAAAAAAAAGTAAAAATAGGAATGGCATTATAATGTTATACTAAAACTAAAATTTAAATAATGGGAAAAACTTTTAAGATAACATGTAGAAAGGAAAAAACACATCTTAAGCATGCTGAATAACATAAGTGAACTTTGAACGATTAATTGCCAATTTGAACGATTATGTAATTTTGGCATCTGTAATTGTAATCGCGATTAGAAATTTGATTAATTGTGCAGCTCTAGGTTTACTGGTAATTTTATTAAATGTATTAAAGCGTTAAATTCCTCACACAGTAGCCAGAATAAAAGTTAATGGTCACTTGTCTGAAACAATTCATTTAGATAGAGGGACAAATCAGGACTGCCCCTTGAGTACTGCTCTGTTTGCTCTGTTTATTGAGCCATTGGCCCAAGCAATAGGAGAGGATTTAGAGATCAAAGGGATTTTGATTAGAGGAGATGAACATTAGTTCTGTATGCATGCAGATGATGTCTTACTGTTTATGGCAAATTTGGAGTCTAGTATTCCTAAACTGATGATGCTTTTAAAAACATAACTTGTATTCTGAAAAAAAAAAAAAAAAATTATATTAATATATATAGTTAGGAATCCGATGCCTGCCCTTCTGTCCAGGCACCACCAAATGTCACTAGCCACCACATGGACATTCTCACACCACACCACTATGAACTCTCACAACACAAAGACTATTACACATCACCTCAGACTACATTTCCCATCAGCCACTTTCCTAATCACACTCTCACCTGATAACACATCTGCAGTCAATCAACTCAGCCTACTTAAAGGGTTAGTTTACCCAATAATCAAAATTATGTCATTAATAACTCACCCTCATGTCGTTCCAAACCAGTGAGACCTCCATTTATCTTCGGAACACAGTTTAAGATATTTTAGATGTAGTCTGAGAGCTCTCAGTCCCTACATTGAAAGTGTGTGTACGGCCACTGTCCATGTCCAGAAACGCAAGAAAAACATCATCAAAGTAGTCCATGTGACATCAGAGGATCAGGTAGAATTTTTTGAAGCATCGAAAATACATTTTGGTCCAAAAATAGCAAAAACTACAACTTTATTCAGCATTGTATTCTCTTCCATGTCTGTTGTGAGAGAGTTCAAAACAAAGCAGTTTGTGATATCCGGTTCGCGAACGAATCATTCGATGTAACCGGATCTTTTTGAACCAGTTCACCAAATCGAACTGAATCGTTTTAAACAGTTTGCATATCCAATACGCATTAATCCACAAATGACTTAAGTTGTTAACTTTTTTTAATGTGGCTGACACTCCCTCTGAGTTCAAACAAACCAGTATCCAGGAGTAATTATTTAACTGAAACAGTACACGGACTGAACTGCTGGGAAAAGAGAACTGAAGATGAACACCGAGCCGAGCCAGGTAACGAACAAAAGACTGACTCGTTCTCGAGTCATGAACCGTTTCTGTCAGACGCCTCCGATTCGAGAACCAAGGAGCTGATGATACTGCGCATGTGTGATTCAGTGTGAAGCAGACTGACACACAGAGCGTCTGAACCAAACTGATTCTTTTGGTGATTGATTCTGAACTGATTCTGTGCTAATTTTATGAGCCCAGGTAAACCAAAGGCTTGAATCAAGGGCAATCATCGCCAATGAAGCCATTACATCTAGCGCAAAAGAACCGGTGAACCGTTTTCTTCAACCGGTTTATTGAATCGAACTGTCCGAAAGAACTACTGGTGATCTGAAAACCGATGCAACCGGTTCTTGACTCGTGAACGAGTCAATGTTTTGTTCATTATCTGGTGTTCATCTTCAGTTCTCTCTTCACAGCAGTTCAGTCAGTGTACTGTTTGAGTAAATGAATTACTCCGGGATATTGGTTTGTTTGAACTCAGAGGGAGTGTCATCCACATTAAAAAAGTTAACAGCTTAAGTCATTTGTGGATTCATGCGTATTGGAGACGCGAACCATTTAAAATGATTAAGTTCAATTTGGTGAACTGGTTCAAAAAGATCCGGTTACATCGAATGATTCGTTCGTGAATCAGATATCACAAACTGGTTTGTTTTGAACTCTCCCACAACAGACACGGAAGAGAAGACAATGCTGAATAAAGTCGTAGATTTAATTTTAGAAATAATTTTGATTATTGGGTGAAATAACCCTTTAAGCCTTGGACTTTATGGACTTTAGGTTTGGACATTGCCAGTCTGTTATTAAACCTTAACCAGGGCACATGCTCGAAGACTATGTTATGGAATATTTAAGCGGGGCTAATCTTTCAGATCTGCCAGATTGTTTGTTAATAGATTTTTTGGCAAGGGCATTAACCAACCCCTCAAATCACGACTGATTCTGGAGGATCCCCGTTGACTTTAAGTGATTTTTTTTGGACTTTGCTTTATTTTCTTTTAGGCTCTGCTTTTACTGTGGGTTTCGCGGAGGAGGAACGTGACATCTCGGTAAAGATGGCTGCCAGCCCAGCACCGCTGCACAGGATGGCAGCCGCAGTTGATCTTCCAGAGTCAAGTCAGGTGCCTGTCCATTTTCCAGAGTCAAGTCAGGTCATCGCTGACCGTCCAGGGTTCGGTCAAGTCACCATTAACACCCATGAGTCAAGTAAAACCAAAGTTAAACTTGAGTCAAGTCAAGTCACCATTGATCTCCATGAAAGAGGTTAAGTCACCAATGATCTTCATGAGCCAAGTCAAGTCACCCTTAACCTCCGTGAACTAAGTCAAGTCACAGTTGATCTTCTTGAGCCAAGTTAAGTCACAGTTGATCTTCATAAGCCAAGTCAAGTCACCAATGATCTTCATGAGCAAAGTCAAGTCACCATTAAACTCCGTGAGTTAAGTCAAGTCACAATTGATCTTCATGAACTAAGTCAAGTCACAATTGATCTTCATGAACTAAGTCAAGTCACAGTTGATCTTCATGAACTAAGTCAAGTCACCACGGGTTTACCAGAGCCTCGTCACATCTCAGCTGAACTTCCAGAGCATCGTCACGTCTCAGCTGAACTTTCAGAGCCTTGTTACATCTCAAGCCAAACGTTCAGAACTCTCATCCTATCCTGTCACGGCCATGGAGGCCATCCACCAACTCCAGTGTTGTGCTAGTTACTAAGAAATAGTAACTAGTTACAGTTACTAGCAGGGCCGGCCCGCGGCGTAGGCAGTATAGGCAAATGCTAAGGGCGCCAGAATGTGTGAACGAGTGCATTTTCTTTCTTTTTTTTTTACATTTTTTTTTTATAATAGGCTACTATTTAAAAATCATTCATTCGAAATACTACCAAATAAAGCAAAAAAAAAAAGTCAGGCTCTTCAATCTTCCCCCACCCATCGAGTGCTTGAAGTGCATCAGAAACAGAGCGCGCGCACGATCAGTTGTTGGTAATTTGTTGTGTAGCGTGCCCGACGCCGCATCCAATGTAGACAGCACTGCTTTTGTTAACACACAGCTCGTAGAAACAGGCCTGGAAGCTCGCGCCAGTTCTAGACATGGTGAAAGTTTCCTGATTGTGACGGAAGGCCGAATTTACATGACACATTATAAATGAGCATAGTCTGCGATAGATACAGTGCCAAAAAGAAGAGAAGAGGATAAAGACAGAGGTAAAGAGATGTAGTGAATGAACAATTTATTGCATAGGAGTAAGATACTATAATTTCATGGCAGTTATTTTTACCTTAAACTTAATGTTAGCAGTTGTTCTGAGTTCTGACTCCCCAGACTGTTTTTTGTACAATCATGTCAGTTTTAAGACGCATTTCTTATTATCACTTATTTATTAATGTTTTACTCTACAGTTGTGCAGTTTTGGGGGGATACAGTACAGGCCAAAAGTTTGGAAACATTACTATTTTTAGTGTTTTTGAAAGAAGTTTCTTCTGCTCATCAAGCCTGCATTTATTTGATCAAAAATACAGAAAAAAATCTAATATTGTGATATATTATTACAATTTAAAATAATTTGTTTTCAATTTATTATACTTTAAATTACCATTTATTTCTGTGATGCAAAGCATCATTACTCCATTCTTCAGTGTCACATGTGACATCCGTTCTATCACATGATCCTTTAGAAATCATTCTAATATGATGATTTATTATGAGTGTTGGAAACAGTTCTGCTGTAATGTGTGTGTGTGTGTGTGTGTATATATATATATATATATATATATATATATATATATATATACAGTGTTGGGGAGTAACTAGTTACATGTAACGGCGTTACGTAATTTAATTACAAAATTATTGTAACTGTAATTAGTTACAGTTACTACGAAAAAATGAGTAATTAAATTACAGTTACTTATGAAATTTTTTACGATTACAAAGGGGATTACATTTGAATATTTACACACATCCACATACAGATTTAACTGATTTCTTTCCCAAATTGCACTGACTATTCTGAGACATACCGCCCTAATAATTTCCGGGATGCGGAAATGCAGTCTGGTTCGTAGAATCCAGTCATAAAAACGGAATGCCTAACGCGGACGGAATATGCCACATTTTGGATGACTAAATCAAAAGTAGGTCAGTACACTTGAATCAAAACATGACATGGACTAGTGTCTGTGAATATTAAGCCCCAAAAATGCAATAGCCTATATGACTTGCACATTCTGCGTGTCTGTGGAAATCAGGCGCGGACTGGACACCGGGAGAACCGGGACAATTCCCGGTGGCCTGGCAGCCGATTTTGCCCTACTATTTAATATCATTATTGTGTAATTGCCTGCCGAATGTACTAAAGCGATCATTTGCGAATCCGCCATTTGATAATTAAATCTCTAATAAATCATGAATTGTTAGTCATGACTCGCGCGCTCTCCGTGCCTCCGGGTTGGATCAGACTCCGAGTAATCAATGCGAGAGAGAGAGAGAGAGAGAGAGAGAGAGAGAGAGAGAGAGAGAGAGAGAGAGAGAGAGAGAGAGAGAGAATACAGTGGACTGCTGGAGCAGAGAAGCAGAACTACTGTTCAGGGTTTTCAGGTCAGTTTCATCTGTAAAGATGCTTTTTTGTCTTTTTTTTTTATTTATTTAATCAAGCAACAGCACGTTGCTCATCAGTCATCACTCAAAATACTATATAAAGGACATCATTATTATCAGTTGTAATGTTACAGCAGGAATTTATCTGAAAAAAAAATCTGATTTTTTTATAGGTTTAGGTGGAGCTACGACAAACAACAACACAACCCTTACGAAAATTTAACTATAAATCCAGAGAAAATGGTTACTATTGTTTAAATGTGGTAACCAAAAATGTAAAATTATTTTACAAATGTTTTTATTTAAAAATAAATACAAATCCATTTGCAAAAAAACAAAACAAGGTTATTTTACTTTTATATAGGCTAATAAAAGCATGGTAATTTTTTGTAAGGGAAAAACATGACTCGTGTACAGTATTAGGATTTTTCTATAAAGATATTTTAGTATTGTAGAGTATTGTATTGTAAAGTATAGTTTTGTTCAATCTTGAGTATTAAAGTCATGAGAGAGATGGATAACAGGGCAAATTAAAGAGACTGAAGAGAAAAATGGAAAGTGAAGGTGCAGTTCAGGAGAGAACTTTTAATTATTTTGCATGTCCCCAAATTAAAGATTTAAACCTTTTTTTATGTCAGGTCCATACAAAAAATAGTTTTGTCCATGAATTTGTTTGTATGAGTTTGAATTTTCCAGTCTGAATTTTTTTCCCAGTCCGCCCCTCCTGTAAATTAATGGCAAAGTCATGGTTTCATTTACTACACATAGGCCTACTGAAGCTCGCAGCGTTTTCAACCTCTGCTGCCTCAATATAGGAGTACACGAGCACATAAACATAATTTCTAGAACTGCTTTGTGTCACTTAATGTACACAGAATACGTCACATGCTTATTAGATAACTGTATTTAAGTTGATGTATATGCTTTTATTTATTATTCTTTAATTTTCACAAATTTAGAAAAGTAATCAAAAAGTACTCAAAAGTAATTAGTTACATTACTTTAATAAAGTAATTGAAAAAGTTACACTACTATTACATTTTAAACAGGGTAACTTGTAATCTGTAACCTATTACATTTCCAAAGTAACCTTCCCAACACTGTATATATATATATATATATATATATATCTATGCTAAATCATGAACACAATGACAGGGTGAAATGGGCTGTGATGCATGGGGCGCCAGTTAAAATCTTGCCTAGGGCAGCAAATTGGTCAGGGTCGTCCCTGGTTACTAGTTACTTCATTCAAAAAGTAACTCAATTAATTTGTTGAATACTTACACCAAAAAGTAATGCATTACTGTTAGAAGTAACTTTTCAGTTACTTTTTTAAAGAACGTTCTTTAATGTTCCCATTAATGCTCTTTTATGCGTTATGGTCTATAGAAACACAAAACTGACTTAAAGGTGCCATCTGTCATGTCTGGCAAAAAAATCAAGTCATACTCCACATTCCATACCAGATGGGGGCAGTATGGCTCAATAAAGTGAATTGGTCTACTCTAGAGTAACAAACGAGAAACGGCATAGTCTCTATGCTCCGCCCCTACCTTCACAACAACCCTACAGCCATAGCTGAAGCCTAAGAGGACGTTTTGCCTCCAGAGGAACGTTGGGTGATGTCAAGTGATTTTGAAACATGACATCTTCAAGCTACTCCCCTTCACCTTTACCAGTGAATATGTTCCTATTCGTTTTGTTCATATTACATTTTGAGTTGTATATACACATTATTTGAATTAAATTAATTTGACAGACAGCATTCTGTCAACATCATTGGTCAACATCAGACAGCTGATGTTGACCAAGCTAGCGCCAACCAACGTAACCAGAGCTGCCAACTCTCAAGCATTCACCGTGAGACACACGCAATTGACTCTTTTCACACACTTTCTGTCACGTTTCTGAACTTTGTTTCCTTATTTGGTCACCTTCCTTTTCTTGTTTTAGTTAAGTGATTGATCCCCACCTGTTTCCAGTTCCCTCATTACCTTCTGTGTGTATAATTACCCGTTCTGTTCAGTTCCTCCTCATCCGTGATTGTTGATCATTGTTGATGTGTTTATCGTTGTTTAGCGTTGTTGATGTGTTCGTTGTATGTATGCTAAATGTAATCCTGTTAATATAGTCTGTACCTTCTTCATCAGTAAACTCCTTATTTGTTCCAGTTCCTCTTCTCTCCCTTTGTTTTACGTTTAGCACCACCACATCTGTAACAGAATCACGGACCTAAACAGTATAGTTTATTTTAGCGGCGTTTTTTCTTTCATTTATTTTTTGCTTTGTTTTTCTCCTCTCCCGGAATGGCCATCCCAGCAGTCCGTCTCCTATGCCTGGAGCAACTGGACCGTTCGCTGGAGGACCACACCAGGGACTTTTTAGAACTGGCGTGCCTTACTCACTTCCCCGACCGCTCGCTCTCTAACTTTTTCTATACCGGCCTGAGCGAGCGGAGTAAGGCACGCATACCAGCGAACCGTCCCCGAGAGGATTTCGCCGCTTTTGTGGAGTGGGTGCTGGAGAAAAATGGATCTTCATGGACCATCAGCACCGCCGAAGAGGATATCTCCAGCCCCACTCCCGACCCAGAGACCAGCCAGCCACCATCAAGCCACACGGAGCCAGAGCCCACCGCAGCCGCAGAGCCCGAGCCTAAGCAGGACCTCGAGAGCGCGACTGACCAGGTGTGTGAGCCGGCAACACCGTGCATCGTGGGAGTCCTCGTGGAGATCGAGGGCGTGGAGGAAAGCCCTGCCCACACTCCTGCAACTGAGGGTGAGCTGTATTCAGTCTCGGGAAATTTGGAGCAACTTATGGATCTAATGGACTGGTCTATGGAGGTAATCCCTAATCTTCCTGTTTCTCCGCTGGTTCCGCCCAGCCCTGAATTTTCTGTTTCTCCGCTGGTTCCGCCCAGCCCTGAATTTTCTGTTTCTCCGCTGGTTCCGCCCAGCCCTGAGTTTTCTGTTTCTCCGCTGGTTCCGCCCAGCCCTGAATTTTCTGTTTCTCCGCTGGTTCCGTCCAGCCCTGAATTTTCTGTTTCTCCGCTGGTTCCGCCCAGCTATGAATTTTCTGTCTCTCCGCTGGTTCCGCCCAGCTATGAATTTTCTGTCTCTCCGCTGGTTCCGCCCAGCTCTGAATTTTCTGTCTCTCCGCTGGTTCCGCCCAGCTCTGAATTTCCCGTGCCTCCGCTGGTTCCGCCCAGCCCTGAATCTTCTGTGTCTCCGCTGGTTCCGCCCAGCTCTGAATCTTCTGTTTCTCTGCTGGTTCCGCCCATCTCTGAATCTTCTGTGTCTCCGCTGGTTCCGCCCAGCTCTGAATCTTCTGTGTCTCCTGTATTCCCTCCCAGCCTCCCTCTCCCACCTCCTCCTGGACCTGCCGGTCCCTCTGCTCCACTTCCGCTGGTTCCGTCCAGCCCTGATCCTCCTGTGTTTCCTCCCATCCTTCCTCTCTCTCCTCCTCCTAGACCAGCCAGTTCCTCATCATCCCTGCTGGTGCCAGTCAGTCCTGCAGCTCACCCTCAGTCCACGCCATTTGGGCGCGATGGTTCGCCGCTGGACTGCCAGTCTCCAGCTCCGCCTTGGCGCGTTAAGGCCCTGTCTCCGCCTCCAGCCTCCGAGCCCTGGACTCCTCCTCGGTCCTTCGACCCAGCGGCTTCGGCTCTTAGCTCCCTCATCTCCACCGTGGCCTGCCATCCCACCTGCTCCACTGGGCTCCCTCGTCCCTCCGGCTCCACCTTGGTCAGTCGTCGACCATCCGCCGCCTTGGGACTCCACTCCTCTGGTTCCTCCTCTTCACTCCATCCCTCCGGCTCTGTCAGGCTCCTCCTTCCCTCCGGTTTCACCTCCATCCTCGGTCGCTCCGGCTCCACAGCGGTCTCCCAGGACCCCGCCTCCGCCTTGGTCGCCTGAGCCTTCTGCTCCACCTAGGCCCTCCGGATCCTCGACGTCACCCTGGCTCTGCGGCTGTGCTGCTCCATCTTGGGCTCCTCACCCACCGGTGCAGTCTCCGCCTGTCGGCCCCCTGGTGTCGTCGGCCCCTTCACCATGGCTCCTCCCGCCGTCGACTCCACCATGGATCTCTGTCCTGGCTGGTCTCTGGTGGACCATCTGGCTCCTCCTGCTCCGGGCTCCTCCCTGGCTCCTCCCTCCATCCACTCCGCCCTGGTCCCTACCTCCATGCTCCCTCGTCACCTGCTCCTGGCCTGCTCCTCGCCCGCCTCCAGAACCCCCACCCTCCCTCAGCTGGTATTCCTCTTGCGGTGCGAGGACACACCGTTCCGGGAGGGGGCGAACTGTCATGTTTCTGAACTTTGTTTCCTTATTTGGTCACCTTCCTTTTCTTGTTTTAATTAAGTGATTGATCCCCACCTGTTTCCAGTTCCCTCATTACCTTCTGTGTGTATAATTACCCGTTCTGTTCAGTTCCTCCTCGTCTGTGATTGTTGATCATTGTTGATGTGTTTATCGTTGTTTAGCGTTGTTGATGTGTTCATTGATGTGTATGTATGCTAAATGTAATCCTGTTAATATAGTCTGTACCTTCTTCATCAGTAAACTCCTTATTTGTTCCAGTTCCTCTTCTCTCCCTTTGTTTTACGTTTAGCACCACCACATCTGTAACACTTTCACGCCACACATCAATTTTCTTATCGGATTTGATTTGTGATTCCGAGCGCGGTTGTTTCCCTGTAGCGGGTGGTGGTCTCTTGCCAAGGGCTTCAGTCATCCTTCCGCTCTCTTCCCTGAACTGAAATGAAGTAGTGGGCTGTACTTTCCACAAGATTGACATCAGGTTCAAGTACGCCCACAAGCCGTGCGAGTTATTCGTGTATTGCAGGTTGGCTGGTGGTTATGTTGCCCGTATACCGCCTCCCATGGCCGAAACTGGTATTACGACACCTGTCAGGCCGGGGCAAGTAATGCTAATGCTAATTAAGGTTGATATCTCTGCAGCACTATAACTTGACATTTTTTTAATGACATCATCGCCCTTATTTCTTCTCATTCTTTTGATGCGTGTAGGTCATTTTTTGGATATTTTTACCTCAATTTTTGCACATGGCACCTTTAAACAGAAAGTAATTTTTAAAAACTATTTTGATTAAGTCAGACCAGCACAAACTGAATATTGTATCGGTTAAACAAATTTTCACTATACTTTTAATTGGAACTCTCAAAATATTTGGAGATAAACCTAACAAAATATATATCACAACTCTTTGAAAGTAACTATGGCCCCATTAATAAGGAGGTAAAATCAAATATTTCACCATGGACTCTGATCCATGAGTATTTGAACAGAAATAATTAAACTGAACATTTTTACCACCGATTCATTATCCTTTTCAATCACTCCCTCTTGGGGTACGGCAAAAACAATTTAATGAATGGGATTGTTTGATTTCAAGGTTTGTGGAATGGTAGTAGACCTAGGGTAAAGTTTAAAACACTGCAGGTAAGAAAGTTTCACAGATAAACACACCTATACAGTCAGTACTAGGAAATAAAAATCTAGCTGAAAGGAGCTATAACAGATTGAATATGTGGACTGTATTTGCAATGAGGGTATGGTTTATGGTATTGAAGAAGTCACAATTAGAGAAACAAGCTTGTTTCAAGATTATATGAATGTATATAGGCATCTAGAAACCGTTTGTCAACATAGATAAAAAAAAATAAAAAATTGGTTCTCACTCTAAAATAACAGATAAATGCTGGACCGATTTAGGTGTAATACAGGCAAATACTACAAACTTAAGGTCCTGGAGGGAGTTTGGATGGAAGAATTTAGTACGATTTTTTATAACTCCCAAATAAACAGTGTTACAGGCACATAGAACCTTGGATTTGTTGTAGGCAATGTGAAACCCAGATGGCTAATCATTTTCATATTGTTTGGGTCCGAAAAAAAAAAGAAATTGGAAAGATAATAGGAATAAAGTTTGCCTATTCATTTATTACATTATATCTAGGGAAAATACCAGAAACTGTTTTAGACAAGGATGAATACTTCTTAAAGATATTTTTAGCAAGCAGAAGGAAAGCCATGACTCGTAAATGGTTGCAGGTTGATCCCCCATCAAGGGATGGCTAGGGATTGTAAATGCAATATATTGTATGGAGATATTTACAGGTACATTAATATTAAAAGGATAGTTCACCCAAAAATCTAAATTATGTCATTAATAACTCACCCTCATGTCGTTCCAAACCCGTGAGACCGTTCATCAACAGTTTAAGATATTTTAGATTTAGTTCGAGAGCTCTCAGTCCCTCCATTGAAACTGTGTGCACGGTATACTGTCCATGTCCAGAAAGGTAAGAAAAACATCATCAAAGTAGTCCATGTGACATCAGAGGGTCAGTTAGAATTTTTTGAAGCATCTAAAATACATTTTGGTCCAAAAATAGCAAAAACTATGACTTTATTCAGCAATGTATTCTCTTCCGTGTCTGTTGTGAGAGAGTTCAAAACAAAGCAGTTTGTGATATCCGGTTCATGAACGAATCATTCGATGTAACCGGATCTTTTTGAACCAGTTCACCAAATCAAACTGAATCGTTTTAAATGGTTTGCGTCTCCAATACACAAATTCACAAATGACTTAAGCTGTTAACTTTTTTAATGTGGCTGACACTCCCTCTGAGTTCAAACAAACCAATATCCTGGAGCAATTCATTTACTCAAACAGTACACTGACTGAACTGCTGTGAAGAGAGAACTGAAGATGAACACCGAGCTGAGCCAGATAACGAACAAAAGACTGACTCGTTCTCGAGTCAAGAACCGTTTCAGACGCCTCCGATTCGAGAACCGAGGAGCTGATGATACTGCGTGACACAGTGTGAAGCAGACTGACAGAGCATCTGAACTGAACTGATTCTTTTGGTGATTGATTCTGAACTGATTCTGTGCTAATTTTATGAGCCCAGGTAAACCGAAGGCTTGAATCAAGGGCAATCATTGCCAAGGACGCCATTACATCGAGCGCAAAAGAAACAGTGAAGCATTTTCTTCAACCGGTTTATTTGAACTGTCCGAAAGAACTACTGGTGATCCGAAAACTGATGCAACTGGTTCTTGACTCATGAACGAGTCTATGTTCATTATCTGGTTCGGATCGGTATTCATCTTCAGTTCTCTCTTCACAGCAGTTCAGTCAGTGTACTATTTGAGTACATGAATTTCAAAAGAGTTAAACCTGTATCCTGTTTTCTCAATGTTACCCAGAAAACAGGATACAGGTTTAACTCTTTTGAAATAATTCTGCTAAATGTTACACTGTCAGACATGCAAAAGAAATCTAATGTATCTCTTGCTCTGGCTACTGTGTATAGACCACCAGGGCCGTATACAGAATTCCTAAAAGAATTTGCAGATTTCCTCTCAGACCTTCTAGTTACAGTTGATAAGGCGCTAATCATGGGAGATTTTAATATTCACGTTGATAATGCAAATGATACATTAGGACTTGCGTTTACTGACCTAATAAACTCCTTTGGAGTCAAGCAAAATGTCACCGGGCCCACTCATCGTTTTAATCATACACTAGATCTAATTATATCGCATGGAATCGATCTTACTGCTATAGATATTGTACACCAATGTGATGATATTACAGACCATTTCCTTGTATCGTGCATGCTGCGTATAACTGATATTAACTATATGTCTCAGGGTTACCGTCTGGGCAGAACTATTGTTCCAGCCACCAAAGACAGATTCGCAAATAACCTGCCTGATCTATCTGCAACTGCTATTTGTACCCAAAAATACACATGAATTAGATGAAATTACTGACAACATGGGCACTATTTTCTCTAATACATTAGAAGCTGTTGCCCCCATCAAATTGAAAAAGGTTAGAGAAAAACGTACTGTGCCATGGTATAACAGCAATACTCACTCTCTCAAGAAAGTAACTCGTAGTCTTGAACGCAAATGGAGAAAAACTAACTTGGAAGTTTTTAAAATTGGATGGAAAAACAGTATGTCCAGGTATAGACAGGCTCTAAAAACTGCTAGGGCAGAGCATATCCACAAACTCATTGAAAATAACCAAAACAATCCAAGGTTTTTATTTAGCACAGTGGCTAAATTAACAAATTACCAGACGCCACCTGATTCAAATATTCCACCAACGTTAAATAGTAATGACTTTATGAATTTCTTCACTGATAAAATAGATAACATTAGAAATACAATAGCGAATGTAGATTCTACAGCGTCTAACACTTCAGTTTCATCCATCGCACCCAAAGATAAACTGCAGTGCTTTACAAATATAGGACAGGCAGAGCTAAATAAACTTATCACTGTATCTAAACCAACAACATGTTTATTAGATCCTGTACCCACTAAATTACTAAAAGAGCTGTTACCTGTAGCTGAAGAACCGCTTCTCAATATCATTAACTCGTCGTTATCTTTAGGTCACGTCCCAAAACCATTCAAGCTGGCGGTTATCAAGCCTCTTATTAAGAAACCAAAACTAGATCCTAGTGTACTGGCAAATTATAGGCCTATTTCAAATCTTCCATTTATGTCTAAAATTTTAGAAAAAGTTGTGTCTGCTCAGTTGAGCACCTTCCTGCATAAAAATGATCTGTATGAAGAATTTCAGTCAGGTTTTAGGCCCCACCATAGCACAGAAACTGCACTTGTTAAAATTACAAATGACCTGCTTCTTGCGTCAGATCAAGGCTGCATCTCATTTCTAGTCTTACTTGATCTTAGTGCTGCGTTCGACACCATAGATCATGACATACTCATAGATCAATTACAAACCTATACAGGTATTCAAGGGCAGGCTCTAAGATGGTTTAGATCCTACCTGTCCGATCGCTACCATTTTGTTTACTTAAATGGGGTGTCATCTCATTTATCATCAGTAAAATATGGAGTGCCACAAGGATCCGTCCTAGGTCCCCTTCTATTTTCAATATACATGTTGCCCCTTGGTAATATTATTAGAAAATACGGAATTAGCTTCCACTGTTATGCTGATGATACTCAGCTATATATTTCAACGAGACCAGATGAAACTTCCCAATTATCTAAGCTAACAGAGTGTGTTAAAAATGTAAAAGATTGGATGACAAATAATTTTCTCCAATTAAATTCGGATAAGACAGAGATATTAATTATTGGACCAAAAAACACCACACAGAATCTTGTAGATTACAATCTGCAACTAGACGGATGTACTGTTACTTCCTCTACAGTCAGAAATCTGGGTGTTATATTGGACAGCAATTTGTCTTTTGAAAATCATATTTCCAATGTTACAAAAACCGCATTCTTCCATCTTAGAAACATTGCCAAGCTACGAAACATGTTATCTGTTTCTGATGCAGAAAAGCTAGTTCATGCATTCCTGACCTCTAGACTGGACTATTGTAATGGACTTCTAGGTGGTTGTCCTGCTTCGTCAATAAACAAGCTACAGGTAGTCCAAAATGCAGCAGCTAGAGTCCTTACCAGGTCAAGAAAATATGATCATATTACCCCAATTTTACAGTCTCTGCACTGGCTACCTATTAAGTTCCGTATCAGTTAAAAATTATCATTACTTACCTATAAGGCCCTAAATGGTTTAGCTCCTGCGTACCTAACTAGCCTTCTACCACGCTACAACCCATCACGCACCCTAAGGTCACAAAACGCTGGACTTTTGGTAGTTCCTAGAATAGCAAAGTCCACTAAAGGAGGTAGAGCTTTTTCACATTTGGCTCCCAAACTCTGGAATAGCCTTCCTGATAATGTTCGGGGTTCAGACACACTCTCTCTGTTTAAATCTAGATTAAAAACGCATCTCTTTCGCCAAGCATTCGAATAATGTATCTCTTAAATTGTGAGTGTAGTTGCATCTGCATTTTTATTCTTTAGCTTGGGTTAAACTAATTTTACTTTGTTGGATCAGCAGCTATGCTAATGATGTCTCTATTTTGTTTCTATGTTTTGCCACGGGATTTACATCCCGTGGTAACTAGGATTTACACAAGCTCCAGTCTGGATCCAGAACACCTGAGAAGAGATGATGCTGACCCTCAGAGGACCCCAGATGATGCTAACCTTGAATCAACAAACAGAACTAACAATTATTGCTACATGTGTGACTGCATCCTATAATTACTATTAATTAATAATATTGATAGTTCATCATCTAGCTGACTACGTCTTGTATTATTATTTTTATTATTTTTATTTTTCTAAAATTCTGTCAAACGTGCACAAACTACTAGCTACTACTAAATATTGTAGAAACATAATTTTCTGTAAAGTTGCTTTGTAACGATTTGTATTGTAAAAAGCGCTATACAAATAAACTTGAATTGAATTGAATTGAATGAATTACTCCGGGAATTTGGATTGTTTGAACTCAGAGGGAGTGTTAGCCACATTAAAAAAGTTAACAGCTTAAAGGTCCTTTCACACTGGACGCGATTTTGACGCGCGAATAATTCGCTCGATGGTTTTATTTTTTGATCAGCTGTTTGTGTAATGAGTGCTTTCACACCGAACGCGAATGTGCTGAGGCGAAAAAACAACTTTTATTTTTTTCGCTTCGATGTCGATTTTTTTTTACTTTTGAGGCGACAAAAAGGCTTCAGCCAATCACATACAAGGAAACAAAGGTGACGTCACAACAAAAATGACGGATCTTCTGATAACTTGTGTGTCGGCGAATCCCGTTTTGTTTGACAAATCTAATAAAAACTACAAGGACAACGATTTGAAGGACAATGTGTGGCGTAGCATTGCCAACCAACTAGGGTATCACGACTGTGAGTATGTTGTGTGATAGTTTAGTCGTTGTATAGTCCGTGCTGTGTAGGCTAGCAGGCTAAAAACAACAGGGGATAGAAAGCTAACACTATCGTCAAAGATAGCAATACAGACCGTGTTTACTTTGAATATGTAACAAAAATGTAGTGACTATTTAAGAGCTGCTTTTGTATATACATTCTTTGTGTGATATCCAGTTTCTAGTCGAATGATTTAACTTCGTGTGTTACATGCAATAAGGTGTATTGACTTTACAAAACGCACTTTGTTTAGTTGAAGACGCAAAAAAACTGTGGAAAAACCTAAGGGACACCTATGTGAGAAAAAGTAGAGAGGAAAAGGAAACTAAAAGTGGACAGGCTGGAAAACAGAGGAAGAGGTGGAAGTATATGGAGTGCATGAGCTTCCTTGAGGCTTCTACTTCTTTCAGAAGGTAGCTGTAGCCTGTTAGTTATAAAAGTTTTTTTTCTCTGAAAGTTCTCTTAAGTAAGTTACAGCGATGAAGTTGAAAAATAATGCAGTGTTTGTATAATGAGGTGGCACAGGAAAGTTTATAGAATGCTTTTGAACAGGGTCTGCAGCAATCTTGAGGAGGAGCAGCAGGTGGTAGATGATGCAGGTCAGGGCACATCCGAGAGCGAGGGAGAGCCTTTCTGTCCACCTCCTCAGAAAAAGAAGTCCAAGGACTTTTTTGAGGATTATTTAGCAAGGAAAGAGGCCAGAGAGGACCAGAAAGTCAGGCAGCGAGAGGAGAAAGATGAGATGTATCATTTTTTAATGAGCCTGGCCCCAGCCATGAGAAGGCTGCCTTCAGAGCGGCGGTCCTGGCTAAAAATTAAAATTCAGGAGATGGTTTATGGGGCGGAGTTTAGCCTTCCATCTACGTCAACGTACACTGTCCTATAAGTTTATGTTTTAATATTGTTGTCAATTATTATTATTATTTTGTGTCCTTTAAGTTCTATCTGTTCTTGTTTCAGTTTCATTACTGTGTACATCATATCAAATAAATAATAATCAAATAAGCAAGACAAGATTGGTGTTTTTTCACTGGCTTTAAAGGTCTTAAATTATCAAGTACAAACTATTAACAAATATACAAATATAAGATTTACTTTTCATGAAATACATTTCAATTCAACAGGCAAACTGAAATTATTTACTTTTTGAACAATTAAAATGAATCATGTTATGTTGCTTTTTCAGTTCCACCTGCACCACCAGGAAGAAATTCAAACTGAGGGATTTTGGAACATCTCAATTGGACTAATTAATAATGTAACCCCTTTTAATAAAACGTCTCCCTTTTATTGCTTTTTATTATATAATTATAGTTGATTAATATTACCCAAGACCAATAATTAAAGGGATAGTTCGTTTTAAAATGTAAATTCTGTCATCATATACTCACCCTCATATTGTCTCAAACCTGTAAGAATTTCTTTCTTCTGCTGAACAGAAAGGAAGATATTTAGAAGAATATCAGTAACCAGACAGTTTCTGGTACCATTGACTTCCATAGTTGGAAACAAAATATACCATGGACGTCAATGGTACCAGAAACTGTCTGGTTACTGATATTCTTCTAAATATCTTCCTTTCTGTTCAGCAGAAGAAAGAAATTCTTACAGGTTTGAGACAACATGAGGGTGAGTATATGATGACAGAATTTTCATTTTAAAGTGAACTAGGCCTATCCCTTTAAAGTGAAATAAGCATTTAAAGAGTAGAAATGAATAGAATATGAAATATGGAAAATATATAACATAAAATAACTTTGTTTGAGACTATAATCTAATGATGAAAAACAAAACAAAAAAAGGGAGTAAATCAAGAACTGGGGTTGTCAATAGAAAAAAAAACATTCTGATTCACATTTTTTTAAACTGTTGCATTAAATGGATTCACAATGATAAGCGGACTGTAGTGTGCTTTGTTAAATGCAGCTTCGGAGGCAAGGGGCCTTTAATCTGCATTTAACAAAGGATGCTACAGTGCGCTTATCATTGTGAATCCATTTAATGCAACAATTTTCATATGTTCAGAAGAAGGCAGTCTTCATTGAGGGAGACCTCGGTTCACATGAGGAAGCTGCCATGGAACTTGGCCTGCAGGTGAATTAAAATAATGTTTGAATATGTCCCGCACCCTCAGTGCCTCAGCTGATGCCCTGTTCCCTCGAAGACCTCTAATGTCACCCAGCTCACTGCCCTCTGCACTATCAGAACTGTCTGGCTCTGCACCGTGGTTCTCATTGGCCCTTCGCAGGAAGTTGTGCAGGATGCAAGTTGCCCTTACAATGCTGTCGGCTGTCTCTGGAGCCACATGTAGACGACGCTGGTAGACTCTCCAGCACTGGCTGAGAATGCCAAAAGCATTCTCAACTATACGTCGAGCCTTGGAGAGCCGGTAGTTGAACACGCGCTGGTCATCTGGTAGGCGTCTTCCAGGGTAGGGACGGAGAAGGAAAGGTTTTAAAGGAAATGCCTCATCTGCAACAATCACAAATGGTAACGCCCCCAGCTCTGGTGCAGATGGCAGATGAAAAGGCTCCGGAACGTTTAAACTCCCAGTATTTAGGGCCTGTCCCAATAAAGAATTGGAAAATATTCCACCATCACTGTTGCTGCCTGATGCCCCTACATCCACCACTAGGAAGCGGTAGTCGGCATCAACCAAGGCAAACAACACCACAGAAAAGGTGCCCTTATAATTAAAAAACTGGAAGCCAGAATTAGCTGGTGCCTGAATTACAATGTGCTTTCCATCCAAAGCACCGATACAATTGGGGAAGTTCCATTTTTCAGAGAATCTCAGAGCAGTTGTCTTCCAGAGCTCCTCATTGGGGACTGGCATGTAGGTGTCTTTTAAGGTCTCCCAGAGGACATCGCAGGTTTGTTTCACACTAGTGGACACAGTGGAAATTCCAAGGCGGAAACTGGTGGCTATGGTGGTGAAAGAATCCCCAGTGCTAAGGAATCTGAGGAATATAAATGAAGAGAATTAATTTATTTGAATAATGTAGCCTATATTTGAGACCATACTTTATCAATAGTAAAAAAAAAAATTAAGACATGATTATTAACTATAAAAAGTAAAACTGTCTTCTGCATAGTTCATGTTTCATCTATAATGAAGTCATAGTCTAGCTAGCTAAACTTCTGCCTAGCCCCCTTAAAATTGTTTTATTAACTTCGCGATCGCTTCAGTCCCCTTTAAAACATGAAACGGGTCGCATGTCAGAAACAAAGGGGAGGGTGTGTGTGTGTGTGTGTGTTCATCTGAGTCTCATTGGCCTGTCATTGCCCGTCAAAGTGTCAGAATATTTGAGATGACTAATCAAATCAAAGTAGGCGGGCTTTGTGTTCACAGACGCTGCAGAGCGCGAATTTTAGCAGTAGTTCTATGGGCTGATGTTTTTAAGAGGACAGCTCACCTTAAGCAGACTGCCAGACGCTGCTCCGGATCAATTGGTTCCCTGAAGTTTGTGGTTTGTCTCGTCAGATGCGGTGCCACTATCTGAAGGAGCTCCTCGAATTGTCCCACAGACATCTGAAAGTAAGTGCGGAACCGGCCATGATAAAGTTTTAGCTCCTGTACAAGATTGGCATACTCCCCTTCAGACTCTCTGTTCTTTAGGACTGGGTGCACCCAAAACCTTCTTTTCTGTCTTTTAAAGATAATGAAAATCTCGTCTTCACTGGATGATGATGTTGAAGTGTCCATTTTCTCAACTGTCGGCGCGAAAGTTTTGGAATGTTGAAGCTCTCTGAACGTCACAGACATCGCAAATTCGCGTCGCGGCTGATGTGAACGGTTTTGACGCGAACTATTCGCACGCGAACTATCCGCTTTTTCGTTTCGCTTTTTCGTTACGCATCCGGTGTGAAAGGGCCTTAAGTCATTTGTTGATTAATGCGTATTGGAGACACGAACCGTTTAAAATGATTCAGTTCGATTTGGTAAACTGGTTCAAAAAGATCCGGTTACATCAAATGATTCGTTCGCGAACCAGATATCACAAACTGCTTTGTTTTGCACTCTCTCACAACAGACACGGAAGAGAAGACAATGCTGAATAAAGTTGTAGTTTTTGCTATTTTTGGACCAAAATGTATTTTCGATCCTTCCAAAAATTCTAAATGACCCTCTGATGTCACATGGACTACTTTGATGATGTTTTTCTTACTTTTCTGGACATGGACAGTATACCGTACACACAGCTTCAATGGAGGGACTGAGAGCTCTCGGACTAAATCTAAAATATCTTAAACTGTGTTCCGAAGATAAACGGAGGTCTCACGGGTTTGGAACGACATGAGGGTGTTATTAATGACATAATTTTGATTTTTGGGTGAACTATCCCTTTAAGGCTCAAATGTGAAAAATGTAACAAGCATTGGGAAAAATGTATAATGTACATAGACCATTGATGAAAGTGTGATATTGTACAGTATATCAAGATGTTGGAAATAATCTGTTATTTGATTTGTAAAACCCATGATGATTTTTTGTTCTTTGTTTTCAATAAAATTTTAAAAACGTATATATAAAAAAAAGTTTCAGAGAGCTTTACTGCCAAGTATGTTTACACACTCAGAGGAATTTATTCTTGGTGACAGGAGCTTCCAGTGCAGAACAACTTACAGACAATGCAGAGAGACATACTGTAGCAATAAAGGCAAAAAGGAGCTCTTGGTTTTGGAATGAAAAACTAATCTAATCTAAACTAATCTAGCAATATGGGTTGTTTTATGGGATGTTGCATGTCTCCTCTCTTTCAGTTAATGTGGTTTGTTATCAGAATGTTCCAGTTGTCAGAGCTGTTGATAAAGTGTGTGTTTTTAACATTTTTTTTTTGTTGTTGTTCTGTCGGTTCAGACCAACAATGTTTTAGATAGAATCATGTATATTTTAATGCAGAATGCTGGATGTGTGATACTCAAATGTGTCTAGAGCCGATTAATCTGTAATGTATAATCATTCATCTATTAATAACTGTCCTTTCCATTTAATGATTGAACAAAACCACACATGAAATGTTAGAGTTATAAATGATGAGAGAGAGACATTCAGGATCAGTGTTGTAACAATTTTAAATAAGATGATATATAGTTTGGAGTTCCTGTAATTAAACAGTAAATGTAATGATTTTTAGCTCTTCTTCATTCTGTGAAATAAAAGTCTGACCATTATCCAGTCAAAATGCTGTTTTTCAAACAAGCCTGTGTGTGTTTGTGTTTTGGAGAATCATGTTCAGTAAGTTACTTGGTGGTATTTTTTTTAATGCTTGTCAAACATTCATCACATCCTGGCTTTTTCATACAGATTGTGATTCTGTCTACCGTGATTATGTGTCTGTCTTTAGTGTGTTCAGTGATAAACATCCATCCTGATTTTTTCAGCATGAGCGGCTCGTTCTATGAGAATGAACTGATAATTACAGCATCATCTGCTCACGTGCATCATTACTGGGTTATTTTAAATCTGGCTGATCTAATGAGTTACCTCTATCTGACCACTACACACGTTGCTTTCAATCACAGCCTTTTAAAAATGTATTGCAGACTGTGGCGTAAATTATGAATCATAAAATACTTTGTCTGGATTTTTGCTCTCTAATACATCTGTATCCACTGCAATGTCTAATTTATCACCAGGACCACAGAGCAAACGTCAGAAGCACATTATTCCTGTTTTTAGCTACTTTACTTGATGCAGTTGTTTGAATAATAGCCTGCATGTAAAGTCTTTTGCATCAACTTCCTTTGAAGATGTTGAGTACTTCACTGACATCTGAGTCAGACTCTGAAAGCTTCATGATACTGTCATTCTGCTGTGGTCTGTAGTACGCCTCTCTGATCCATGTGTGATGTTCAATACTTTCATTGTCTCTGTATGTGTTTTATGCTTATATGTACTCTATAACGTCAATAACGCTAATGGAATCTTAATTTTAACTCATATAAAGTTGTTCTGGCATCATACAGTACTTTTTTTTTTTTCGTTATCTGGTTTGGCTCAGTGTTCATCTTCAGTTCTCTCTTCTCAGCAGTTCAGTCAGTGTACTGTTTGTACAATTTTTTTTTACATTTTGAGTAAATGAATTACTCCGGGATATTGGTTTGTTTGGACTCAGAGGGAGTGTCAGCCACATTAAAAAAGTTAACAGTTTAAGTCATTTGTGGATTAATGTGTATTGGAGACGCGAACCGTTTAAAACGATTCAGTTCAATTTGGTGAACTGGTTCAAAAAGATCCGGTTACATCGAATGATTCGTTCGCGAACCGGATATCACAAACTGCTTTGTTTTGAACTCTCCACAACAGACACGGAAGAGAAGACAATGCTGAATAAAGTCTTAGTTTTTGCTATTTTTGTACCAAAATGTATTTTCGATGCTTCAAAAGTTCTAACTGACCCTCTGATGCCACATGGACTACTTTGATGAAGTTTTTCTTACCTTTCTGGACATGGACAGTATACCATGCACACAGTTTCAATGGAGGGACTGAGAGCTCTCGGACTAAATCTTAAATATCTTAAACTGTGCTCCGAAGATAAACGGAGGTCTCATGTGTTTGGAACGACATGAGGGTGAGTTATTAATGACATAATTTAGATTTTTGGGTGAACTATCCCTTTAAGTCCTGCCTCTCCGATAGATCCTTCAGGGTGTCTTGGAGGGGTGATGTTTCTTAGCCACAACAACTTGCTACTCGGGTTCCTCAAGGCTCAGTACTTGGACCACTTCTCCATCTACATGGCGTCATTAGGATCTGTCATTCAGTAGCATGGCTTTTCTTATCACTGCTACACTGATGACACTCAACTCTATTTCTCAGTCCAACCAGATGACCCAATGGTAGTTGCTCGCATTTCAGCCTGTCTGAGAGAAATTTCTAGCTGGATGTATGACCATCACTTCAGCTCAATTTTACTAAGAACTGCTGGTGGTTCCAGCTAACCCATCGTTTCATCACAACTTATCCATACAGCTGGGTTCGTCAACCATAACTCCTTCCAGGACAGCCAGAAACCTAGGAGTTGTGATGGATCATCAGTTAAGCTTCACAGACCATATTGTTACAATGACCCGGTCCTACAGATTTGCCTTCTACAACATTAAGAAGATTAGACCCTTCCTGTCAGAGCAAGCCCACCCAACTTCTTGTCCAAGCTCTTGTTCTCTCCAGACTGGACTATTGTAATGCTCTCCTAGCGGGCCTTCCTGCTTGTACTATCAAGCCTCTGCAGCTGATCCAGAATGCAGCAGCGAGGGTTGTCTTCAATGAGCCAAAAAAAGCTCACATTACTCCGCTCCTCATCAGGTTACACTGGCTACCAGTAGCCGCTCGCATCAAATTCAAGGTACTGATGCTTACCTACAAGACGACCACTGACACGACACCAACATACCTAAACTCACTAGTTCAATCTTATGTGCCCGCCAGAAGTTTGCGCTCTGCAAGTGAACGACGCCTTGTGGTGCCATCTCAAAGAAGTTCAAAATCACTCTCATGGACCTTTTCCTGGACTGTACCCAACTGGTGGAATGACCTCCCATTCTCAATTCGAACAGCTCATTTTTTACTCATTTACTCATTTTCAAAAAAAAAAAACTCTATAGACTCATCTTTTTGCCAGCACTTAATCAATAATACTAGCACTTTTCTTTTCTTTCATATTCTTATATAAAAAATAAATAAATAAATAAAAAACCTGGCTATGCGTTCTGTACTAGACTTACTGAGACTTGTCATGGCACTTGTATACTCTTGTTGTTCTCTTGTTGATCTGATTGCATCTATTGTTCTCATTTGTATGTCGCTTTGGATAAAAGCGTCTGCTAAATGGTTTAATGTAAATGTAAATGTTTAACTCAGGTTAAGAATATTTGAATGGCAACAGGATTTCCGGTCAGAACATTAGGTTTACACCAGGAGTGTAGGTACTTCAGGGTGATTTATTGTGCAAAGGTGTGTGTAGTTCTGTAAATGTAAAACAGTATACAAATATAAACAAATAAATATAACAAAAACAGATCTTTATAGCAGTACTTGAATACTCATTTACTGTAGAAGCAACACAATAAATGGCATATTTGAAAGCTTAACATGAGATGAGCAATATGAATAAAATATAAATACAAATACAATCTCCAATTATTGCACTACTGCACTGCGTGTCTAGCTCACGTGCCTAGTGTACATGTCTAACTTGTCATGTAAACAAGCACGATCATGTTCCCTGAGACGCCTATCAAGTCTATGCAGTATAGCCTAATATATATGTAAAGGAGTTTAGGATTTTCTGGAATGTCTGGTTTGAGTCCAGCAGAGGTGTCTACAAGAACACAGTGTCCGGTAATACAATGCCATATGACCACTTTATTTTATTGATTGAAGCAGGCTGATCACAGATGAACAAAAAATACATCAGATGAATACATGGCTGTATAGGTGTACAGTATATAGGTATGGTCTCTAAACAAGAACAGAAACAACTGAATCAAATAAACCATACTAAAAGTTACATAGTCAAAGATACACAATATAAATAAAGAAACAAAATTGCATCGCTCATGTATATGCTAACACCTCACAAACATCAGGCAGCTCCAAAGTCTCTGTCCCTCTCCACAGGCATTTTCAAAACCACAAATTTTTCTATGCATTTGGCCATTCATCCACATGTAAACACTGCACCAGGTCACTGAAATTGAAGATTTTTGAAAACTCCTGCCAGAGTGAAGATTTTCAAAAACTCAGATTGTCAGTGTTTTTGTGTAGACAGCGAAATTTTGGCTTGTGACATTGGAGCATACGCTGTTATCTCCGTCTACTGGAAACATTTTCAGGCTTCTGATTGGCCAACATGGCTTTATTTTTAAGATTATATCATCGCCACCTGTTTGCTTGGCATGCTCTTGGCAGTGCTTCATAGCTTGCTTTTGAGCTTTCTTGTGGACAGAGATTTTTTTTTTTTTAATGGAAAAAAGAAAAATTCTTTATAAAAATACCTGTGTACGTGTGGACAAGGTCTTAATCTACTGTGCATTAATGCAGGCATTTATAAATCAAGAACCATAAGTACAAGGCTGCAGTGATGGGCTAATTAACAAAGGGTGTATACAGGTGAATGAACAGCTAATTAAAGGAAGAATCAGGACTGAGCAAATGAAATTGAAACGTATTAGAAAACAAAAGAACTCCATACAATGAAAAATAAACTTCTAAACAATGGAAAAAAATAATCTTTGATACAATATAATATAACATTTATATTATATTACATCAAACAAAAAAAATTAGAAAGGAGGATTATAACATTTTGGTGACAGGATAATGTGCAAATATAATTAACAATGTAAACATTTAGGAGGAATGCTGCTGTAGCAGCATCACTCTCTCTCATGAACTTATTGTACAGTGAATTGTGTAAATGTATTTACAATTAGTTGCACATACCCATACATCCACACAATCCTTAAACGGGTCACTTCTAATTTAACTTATTACTAAAATCAGTCACATGTATATATGTCCAGCCCCAGTACTGTCTTGTTTTCCACTGTGCAGAAAGTTTTTGGTACAGTCCAAATCAAGGAAACAGGCTGGAGGGTCCAGAAGAATCCATTTCCAAGGGGCGACCTTTTCTTACAGCTGCCCCCAAATTCACAATGTGAATTTGACAATAGTAAAGTCACCCAGGCAAAGGGGCAGGCTGATAATCTTCACCACTAGCCTTAGGTACAGGTGCATCTCAATAAATTAGAATGTCATGGAAAAGTTCATTTACTTCAGTAACTCAACTCAAATTGTGAAACTACCGAAGTAGTTTAAGTCTTTGGTTCTTTTAACCTGTTAGCCAGCACCCCCCATTATGGGACTCACAGCTGAAAGTGCTCTACCTAACTTATAATTGTAACAGTTTCCTACTTCAGTGTGTTACAAACATAATTTTGGTGTCTTTAGAAAGAAGACCCATTGGGCTTTTTATCAACCAGATTTGATAATGCTCAAAAATATTAAAAGTTATAAACACTGAAGTGCCTTGAATTTTTTTTACCACACTTAAATATTTTTTTTTTATTTGATATAAAAATACATGAAATCGGTCCTGGAGCAATCTAGAAAAGTAATGGGTTGAAAGCCACATGACTCATGAGTTTCTATTTCAAATCTGAAGAAGATATCATGAAAAATGAGACTCCTGCAAATATTTTTATGAGACTATGTCTACACCCCCACCCCCCAAATATAAAAAATATATTTCCCAATAGTATTGAAGGCTTCTACAAACTAGTTAGTCAGTAAACATACCACTGCATCGTTTTTTTTTTGTTATAAAGCACTAGACAGAAACATAGACTTCATATAAGTGATTTATTTGACCACTAGAAAAATACAATAAGAATAATTTGAGTAAGAAAAATAAGAATAATAAGAAAAATAAAAAAAGATTTAACTTTGTTTGCCAATTACAGAAAATCCTGAGATTGCTAGAAATGCAGCATTTACAATGAATTACGATGCAAATAAGTGCTGATGTGCTGATGGCCAGTTATAGAGATGGTAATAACACAAATGCACCATAAAAAAAATAATCAACTCTCTCTATTCATATAGACGCGTTCACTTTGATAGCCGTGATCATGCAGTAATAGCGAGCTGGTTTGGGCTGATTTGCACTCAAACAGATGGTAATCATGCAGATATGTTCAAATTCAACATAAAATACACTCTCACATATATAAAAACCTTTTAAAACAAACAAAGAAAAAGGCGATCGCTATACGTTCCGCCTCCATCAGCTGACAGGTGCGTCAGAGCGCATCACCAGCCCTCAGCAGAGAGCGCCAAAATTCAAATATACTATCTTTTGCCTATCTTTCATTCATTCTTTTTTCCGGTGGATCGTCTCATTCTGTTTGTGACACTGTACGCTGAGTTATTCCATAACGGACACAAACAGTTCTATCGCTGAAGAACTGAAACGTAAACAAAGGAATTATGATCCATATTACAACGTTATTGCTTTGTTGGACCAAACGTGCTTCATGAGATGTCGTTCAGTGAACACTTACCTTTCCAACTAAACCGGGATTTACAGCTGTGGATGTGTTTATGACTCATTATTACGACAGATCTGGTATGTACTGCGTTTCTAATCAAGTCAAGTCAGTCAAGTCACCTTTATTTATATAGCGCTTTAAACAAAATACATTGCGTCAAAGCAACTGAACAACATTCATTAGGAAAACAGTGTGTCAATAATGCAAAATGACAGTTAAAGGCAGTTCAACATTGAATTCAGTGATGTCATCTCTGTTTAAATAGTGTCTGTGCATTTATTTGCAATCAAGTCAACGATGTCGCTGTAGATGAAGTGACCCCAACTAAGCAAGCCAGAGGCGACAGCGGCAAGGAACCGAAACTCCATCGGTGACAGAATGGAGAAAAAAACCTTGGGAGAAACCAGGCTCAGTTGGGGGGCCAGTTCTCCTCTGACCAGACGAAACCAGTAGTTCAATTCCAGGCTGCAGCAAAGTCAGATTGTGCAGAAGAATCATCTGTTTCCTGTGGTCTTGTCCTGATGGTCATCTGAGACCTTTACAGGGGATCTGTATCTGGGGCTCTAGTTGTCCTGGTCTCCGCTGTCTTTCAGGGATGTAGAGGTCCTTTCTAGGTGCTGATCCACCATCTGGTCTGGATACAGACTGGATCTGTTGGCTACGGTGACCTCGGAATAAGAGAGAAACAGACTAATATTATCATAGATGCCATTCTTCTAATGATGTAGCAAGTACATTGGGTGTTATGGGAAGTGTTCCCGGTTCTGGTTTACCTAATTAATTGCTAATGTTCATGTTTTTATGTGTACTGCTTACTCAAATGTAGCAAATACAGTCTTCTCCTGACCAGCTTTTTGAAGATCCTGATTTGATTTTCCAGCAGGATTTGGCACCTGCCCACACTGCCAAAAGCACCAAAAGCTGGTTAAATGACCATGGTATTAGTGTGCTTGACAGGCCAGCAAACTCCTGAAAGGAGTCATGACCCACAATTTGCACTTTTCCACGAGAATCAATGTATGTTATGATTGCCTAACGATTATACACTGGCCGGGAAGCCGATATTTAAAAGTGAAGCGTTTGTTTACCTCAGGGTTTATAAACCAGCGCACGTGCACGTGCACTCAAATACGAGATTTTGATTTCAGCCCCGACTTGACGTCAAGACGGGGGGACGATATACCAAATATGGACACCGCAGCAGGAAGCCGCGCCCTGCCGCTCTCCCCCTCTCCCCCTCATATTCATTCGACAAAGAAAGATGGAGAAACGTAGTGCACACCTGAGTTGCTCTGTGGTTGACTGCCATAAACAACATGCAAATGTGTTTCCTATACCAAAAACGGACGAAACTATCAAGGACCAGTGGATGAAATTCATTTTTAATGACGCGGTTCCTACAACCCTTTCAACCGGCGTATCGTTTGGTGTCTGCGCTAAACATTTTACACAGGATTCATTCACAAATTTTGGGCAATATCAGGCTAAGTTGGCCTCGAAGCTCCGTTTGGGAAAAGGTGCCATCCCCACCATCAGAGACTTGCCTGAAATTGAAACGGTAAGACTGTGTTTTATTGCTCTACTGTGTGTAACAAACAACAGCTAACTGCTAATGCTGCTAATGTATGTAACGTTAGCTTCGAGGTAAACACGGGGAATGGACTCTATGAATGCTAGCCACTGTAGCCACATCTTTCCACTTTGTTTTACACAACAGTAGTGACGGTACAGGAGTCCATGCTCAGTGGCTAAAACTGTTTGCTAAATGCAATTATGAAAACAATATACCACTAAACATTATTAGACAAACTCATGCAAAACATGCAGTCTGAAAATAGCTTTCAGTTAGTGGGGCTTCTGTAAGAATTAGGGGTGTAACGATACGCGTATTCGTATCGAACCGTTCGGTACGAGGCTTTGGACCATTTTTTTCTGGCGACCACAATTTCGTTATTTCAAATGAAGGCGCGTCGCGGGTTAGCCAAAACATCGCATCAGATCTCGCGAGACAATAATGCCTTTAGAAATAAGGGTCTGAGGAGCTCTGTGTTTATTTTTTTTCACATTTTCTTTTTTAGAAGTGCCTGAAAGACTATAATAGAGCATTGGGTATCCAAGATAACACGAGGTGATGACTCCTTGAATGACCTAAAGGCCACTGTCAAAGAAACCTGGGCTTCCATGCCACCTCAACAGTGCCACAAACTGATCACTTCCATTCCACACCGAATTGAGGCAGTAATTAAAGCAAAAGGAGGCTCTACCAAGTATTGAGTACATTAACAGTAGATGAATATACTTTCCAGAAGGACAACAATTCACTAAAAAGTTTTTTTTTTTTTTGGTCTAATGAATTATTCTAATTTGTTGAGATGAATTGAATTGCTGGGTTTTTGTTAAATGTTATCCAAAATCATTACAATTAAACTACTTCATTCTGTGTGCACTGAATTAATTTAATACACAAGTTTCACAATTTGAGTTGAATTACTTAAATTAACTTTCCACAACATTCAAATTTATTGAGATGCACCTGTATGTTTTGTCCTTTACTTTGATCTAAGCTGATCTGATCCTGTTGTCTTTCTGTTGTCTAAACCTGAACAATAGTTCCAACAGGCCAAAGAGGCCAACTACTCGTAGATTTTCACTTTCTGACATCGATTTCTGTCTGGTTTAAAGGCTAGGTAGGTAGTTATGGGTGAACTGCCTCCAAAAGTAATCAGCCAACAGCTGACTATGCCTCGATCTCTGTTGACTCAGAAGCTCAGAATCTTTGTACGTCACTTGTGGAAGTGAGGAGTCCCACCACACCATCAACAGGATGTTGGGGGAGACTGGAACAGGGTCAGTGATGTCTGAAGATGTTTAACCAAGGGGTTTATCATTAAGGATTCCCTCAATTTCAATAAAAAAACTGTTCTCAGTTTTTCTTCAGTGACTGTCTGTGCTCCGAGGGTCACTTGCTGGGCTGTTTTCAGAGATCAGATCTCCCACTCCCAACATCCACCAAAATGTGGGGCATTAGGTGTGTTGAACATAAACTTGATTTGCTGGCTGTCAAGTTGAGATGAGGTTGAAGAGCAGAAAAAGGCAACCGGAATGCTCTTTTTCCCCTCCTTTGAATTTCATTCCCTGATCTGACATGATTTCAAAGGGTTTCCTTCATCAAGCAATGAAGCGACGAAGGGCTTTCAGGAATGAATCACTGGCCAGGATTTTAATATTGCTTAAATTATCCAGGTTGTGTGACATTCATGAGCAATATGGAGCAGAAAGGTAATGCTTTTGATTCACTCTCGGGAACCTACTTTGTGTCTTTTTTTGACTCCAGCTTGGATCCGATGGAAAGCTGTGAGCTTGGCTTCTTTATAATCTTCTGTAGTTTCAATGCAGGTAGAGCTTTCAGCTCATGGTTGTGTAGGAGTCTTTAGGTAGTCTGTGAAGATGAGAAATTGCTGAAGATCTGGCAGTGACAGTGCAGAGGTTAACAGTCCACAGAAAGTTGACTTTTTCTGTTCACTATCTTCAATGGTGTGGGCTAATGGAGACATTTCAGGCCAGCTGACTGGTGTTTGTCTGAGGAATGCTGGCCCTTGGTTCCATCTGCTCTCTCTGTTGAGTTCAGAGATAGACTTTCCTCTTGTATTGGTATCTGCATGGTTATTGACAGACTGTTTATAATGCCAGGTGTCGGATTCAGTCAAGTCCTGTACCACTGCCACTCTGGTCCCCACAAACACATTACAGTGGCAGTAATCTGATAAAAGCCAGGTTAGTACTGTAGTGGAATCAAACCACAGAGTTGGGCCTTGGTGTGCTGCACACAGCTCAAGATGAGGAATGCTCTGTTATTTCTTGGGAGCAACACGGACCTACCTGTTACGAAGGCCACCTCCACTTTACTTTGAGGGTTCTCTGTTCTTAAGTAAGCCTCAGATACATACACTTTCTGTGAGGCATCACAAAAGATGTAAAGTTGCTTAATAGTAGTCGAGCAGTCCAGTTCTTTGTTGCAGTAACATCTGGCCAAACTAATATGCAGCAGATCTTCCAATTCACTCTCCTAGTGTTTAATAAGGTCCTCTGATAGCTGTGGGTCATCCCACTCCCTCCGTTTGTCCCAGAACCTCTTTACTATCACCTTGGCTTGAGTGGTGAATGGTACAATGTAGCCAAGGGGATCATACTGGCTGGCAAGGACCTGGTAAAGACCTTACATTGTGTGCACATGACAGTCTGGTTTGTATTATTTGTACAAAAGGTCGTCTAATTGGCAATTCCAATGTAGGGCAAGAGCTGATTCCTGGGCTTCTTGGTGGCCTTCATTGAACCAGAGGATGCTACTCTGAGACTGAATGTTGGCTGGCAAATGGCTGATAACCGAAGGGTCATTGCTCTTGTAGATCAAAGCCACCAGATGCTAGAAGGCTGTAGAGTTTGTCTACAAGATTATTCAAAGTGTCACAGGAAGCAAAGCTCTGAAGAAAGTTGTCCACATAAAATGATTTCTCCACTGAAACGTGTGTGTCTTCTAAAGGCTGGCTGTGATCTAAAATGCTTCCGTAAAGGTCTCTCCAAATGTATCTCAGCAGTGGTTTATCAAGAGGCGTACCTAATAGAATATACCATGAATGTCACTGCTGAAAAGAAGAAGGACTGCTAAGAGTTACAGACCAAGTGTTGGACCAGGGCAGGGAGTAGGAACTCATTCAGGTTGTGCCCTTCATATGAGAATGAACAGTTGAAAACTACCCTATTCTTCCCATTATGATGTACCATGTGATGTGGGATAGACCAGGACTCTCTGAAACTGAGCTTCAATACATAACCAGCTTGCACTAGCTTAACCATCTCCTCTTGGTATGCTGCAGCTAAGATGTGGTGTCTTTCCAGTAATTTCTCAATTCCTTCCATCCGTTTGTGCATAGAGATTGACACAAAGCAGAGGAGTAGCTTAACGCTGGACACCATCAACACAGTGTTTTCCTAAAGTAGTTGAAAGTACACGCAAATCATGCCCTGAAAGAGGCGTATGCCACTTCCTACACAAAATATGGGATTTATAAAAACAAACTTGATGGGAAAATTTTCAAACCTGCATGCAAACTCTGACCCATGCATTTGTACACTTTTACTACAGTAAGCAAAACAATGAAGTATTTTAAACTGTTTTCATTTTGATATAAACAATTAGATTAGACACTCATTAATAGACATTACATAAAGTCATTATGTAGAAGTTAAAGATTATATGATTATTCATTTGTAGTGGATGTGCTATATTTTTGATGACTTTTCCTGTGGCATGCTATGTTTTAATGACAGGGCGAAGTGCTAGGTGCACAATAATTCCTCCTTAAATTAAACTGCAGATTTCACATTATGGGAAAATATTTTTTGTGAGATATATTCGGAAGACTTCTGGATTCGGTGGATGAACGGTTCATCAGCCGGTTTGAATAGGCCAAATGAAAATACTACGCAACTACTGCTTCACAGATATATTGATGTGATACTTACTTGAAGGACAGAATTTAAAGGAAACAGTAAGATTTGCACATTTAGTTTGTAATTTATTTATTTATTTATTGTCAGTGACACCTGAGTCAGACAAGTGCATTTTTTACTGCAAAATATAAGTAGGCCAAACTAGCCTATATAAATACCCTAAAACATATGCACACATTATCAGTAAAACGGCATAAGTTTGATTTATTTAAAACAATTAAAATAACCTACTATTTGATCAGTGTAAAAGAATGAATCAATTATTTTCTAAAAATGTTTCCCTGAGAAGTGTTTTATACAATTTTTTTTTAATGTATTTATTATATATTTATCCTAAAACATAACAAGGATCTTGATGGTTTTTAGCAATGTAAACTGTATGGCAGAAATGGCATTTATAGTCTATATCTCCTTAATGTCTTGTACTTTTGATGGAGTTAAACATGGTTTCACGTGGATGGGTATCTGCATGTAAATGATATGCAGATGAGGTTATGCATAGTAAAACTAGACGTTGTAAGCTCCATATATGGTGATTTCGGGGAGGAGACAGGGTGGAAATGTACGTATACATAATCTTTCTCTGACTGGGATTTATAAAAGGATTTTTGCAGATTCTGGTGAATGAATGGATTTATAAATCTGAACAATTCTGTGCGTATGCAGGACCTAGAAAATCCATTTGCCACCCTCTCTTTGCATTTGCATAAAGGTCATTGACTGGCCAGAGGTGAAGAGGAATTGTTGGGAGAAAGATGGCTGTTCAGTTCTTCAGCTGGACCATGCACTGTCAATCCCCAAGGGTTCTTACTGCCGTTGGCTCACCAGCTGGCTCCAGTCTGACTGGCTGTATGGGCGTTATGAGGTGGGGCGCAATCAGAGCCAATGAGAAGCACAGGATGAACATTATCCAGCTTTTGTAGAGGTAACCCAGCAAGATGCTTGAATTTCCTTTGCAGGACACTGACTGAGTGTGTATGCTATTCCAGACCAAGTGCTTTGGCTCTGAAGGCATTGCTGATCTTCTAGGCTTTATTGGAGTTAACAGTTGTGGACACAGTAAAAGTCACATTAGCCGCGTGAATGACCTGGGTATCTTGTCTCACTGTACAGAGTACAAGGTCCTCTGGCCACCACAAGTATTAATTTCTACACCACATGCAGAATGATCTAATAATCTAATATGGTGTAGTTCTATTTTTTTCTTACTGACCGCCAGAGGCAGTGCTTCACACAGAATATTACCTCTCTTACTCATGCATATGTCGAGTCTAATTACAACAAAGTCATCACATGACCCAGAATGTCATGGAGATCTTCCCTATTTAATCCTGTGACATCCAGCAAACATACACTGTGATACACTGTATGATAAATTAATATCTTACTTGCATAGTTTATACATCTGCACTCTGTTGCTTATGAGGAGAGAATTTGCAAGTTGCACTCAGAATTCATTCAGCACTCACACACACTGAAAAAATAAATAAACCTAATCTGATTGGCAATTGTGAAAAAGAAATATGATGTGAACCAGTCTAAATTTAATACTGTAATCAACACTTCATTTAATTTTCAGTTTCACTAGTTTCATATTCCAAGTATTATAGTCAAGTCACCTTTATTTATATAGCCCTTTTAACAATAGAGATTGTAACAAAGCAACTGAAAACCTCCCCAAACGCAACCTTACTTATCCGATTTTCCCCTTTAACAGTTGTCTATGACTACATAGGTGTGTTCTATTTGATGCAGTGCTGCACAGACCAATCAGTGTATGACATCAAAGTACCGCAAGAGCAATTCGAAAGCGATGTCTGCTGTCTTATCACTCTCACTGTACTTTAATACCATATACCGATCGATCTGTCCAGTGCCACTTCAAGTCGAACACACACAATGTGTGCCTGGGCTATTATGCTGACCAGCTTTACCCACACTGTATGGTTAACAAATAGATATACATTGCAAGATGATGAGATAATATACCCCAGCAACCACCTGAACCAGAATATCATAATTTAAATTCACTTTATTCATTTTCATTGACATAACATTTATACACTTATTTGAATAGTAGCCGTTAGGAGCAATAAAAATAGCTTACTCTAATGCTATGTGCAGCCAAAGAGTGTATCCAAATTTTAATACTTATTTCATTTAAATCTGTTCTCGTGTCCGGAATTTGTCAAGTGCCCTCACGGTAATTACATACTTTAACACAGCAGAAGAATACAGTTGTCCATCCTGTATTTCAGTCCTTACGTTCACACACAATATGGTTATTTTCATGCATGACAACTGCATTCTGCAAACAAACTCTCACCCGTAAATTTTCAGGACTTCCAGCCATGGCCGTAGCCGGGGTTTTAAAATTAGACAGTTGTGTAAAATAAATGCTACAGCTTATATGCTTAGTATTTTGCTCCCACATACTGATGCAAGTAGGGCTGGGCGATATATCGAATATTAGCGATACTATCGGAATAATTTTGACGACGATGTACAATTTGAATATATCGGGAATATCGAATATTTCAAATTCAAGCATACTTTCCCAAAAGAACGCGCCGAATGTCCAAAAAAGGAACCTGTAACTGCTGACTGCTCTACGCCCCTCTACTACGAGAGCTGTAATGATAGCGGTTGCCAGATAACAAGAGTTTAAATCTCCCAATCAGAGCTCCACTGTTACAAGGATACATTTTCTTCCCGGTGTTTGCTTATTTTAAGCAATCTGGCAACCACGCGCACGTGCTCACCCCTCATTGCGGAAGAGCCGCCGATGATAATCTGAAAACACTAACAAGCTGGAATTGAGCGATCTAATGAAAGCGTCGTTCAGCCGGTCTGTGTTCTGTCGTGAGATCTCAACTGTATTGTTTGCATTTGTGATCGCAAAATAAATGCACTTACTCGACCGCTGATGTTTGAATAGAGAAACATAGGCTATGGCCATTTGGAATTACTATTGGGGAATTTCACTGATATGTTTACCAGTTTCCATAATATAGACAGAGAAAATGCAAAAGTCTTTGGTATTCATTTATATATATTTATATATAAGAAATAGCTATGTGCTTCAGCAACTAGCTCCCCATCTAAGAGGGTTTTTAGTGTCAGTAAGAACATAGTTTCATGCCACAGAGCTTCTCTTAAAACCACACAGTTGACAGACTTGTGTTCTTAGCTTAAAAACTTGTTAAAAAATTAAAATAAAATACTTATCCCAGTTGCATAGTTTAAATTGTGAATTGCATGCACTAAAAAGTTGACAGAATGCACTTTCTGTAACTGTTACTTAATTTGCACTGCTTCAGTTACATATAGGCCTACATGTATTCATTAATAAAAAGCAGTAAGTGATCTCTTGGTCTAGATTTTTTAACTGCTTAAATTAGCTGTTTAATCTAAATGTTTTTTTGTTTTGTTTTTTTATGGGCAAAAGAAAATCATGTTTTATTTTTTATTATTTAAATGCAAACATATCGAGATATATATCGAATATCGTAAAAAATTTGACAATATCGAGATATCATTTTTTTTTGTATATCGCCCAGCCCTAGATGCAAGACTGTAAAATATGAAACTTGGTTTAAAACGTATGGTTGCTCATTTAAAAATTAATAAGGCAGACCACACAATATGCACAGTGAAATGGCATAAAAGATTGTTCACTTAGATTCTTTTTGTAACGTGCTGCAACTGCTCAGCAAGCACTAGCCAAGTATTTGAATGTTGAGTAGCAAGCTCATTGATTGCTGATGTGAGAAAAAAAGAAAAAAAAAATCAGCTGTGTGAATAGTGATGTCATTGTCAGATTGATTCAAAATCGCCCTGCCATCTAGAGTTTGATGACAGAACTTTACATTAATTATTCATTTAATTATTATCTGTAAACACAGTTAGATCTTTCAGTTCAGATCTACCTTCATTATATAGTGACTCTTAACTAAATGTCAAAATATGATGTTGTAATTTTAGAATAAAATTCACAAACGTTGAATAAAAAAAATTATATTTGAAATCACCATACAAAAGCACTGCTTGAGAAATCAAGCTGATTATTTATTAGTCTTGTTTCTTCCCATTCAGAAATGTAGGCCTATAATATCCTATAAAAATTATTTTGCAATATATGTTACCTATAAGGTGATATAATTTTCAGATATGTACATTCTCTAGTTTGATGTAGATACAAGTTTATCGAAAACACCCATACATGTGTTAATATCTAACATTATAGGGAATACTATTAAGAGAGTTTTATAGTTGGTTTGATATCTTTATCTCAAACGGTGTCAGAGTTTAATGAATTTAAGTAGGTACAGTATAGTAAACATATTAAAAAATATAGTTTCAGTGCTGTATATAAAACTATACAGGCATAATCTTAAAAAAAAAGCCTTGTGCATTATAGGGAATAATTTAGAGATTTTCACAGTTGGTTTTATATCTTTAGATCACATGGTTTTGTTCGTTTATAGTATTGCATACATTAAAAGTTTAAAAATTATTATAAAACATATAAAATGCCAATTCCAAAAACGGAGCCTTGTGGAATAACAGGGATGTTTTTCTGAGGATTTTAGTATTGATTTTATAGTATAATGTCATGTAGTTATTTTTTATATATTAGAAATTAAGCCTCGTGCAACGAAAAGGGCATATATTTATGTCTGCGTTAGTTTGGAAAGAGTTTAATTGGTATGAAACTGAATGTCTAATGAATGTCAAACTAAGTTTTAAGTTTACCTCCATTGAGTGTCGCATCCTAGCATCAGTTAATTATTATTATTATTATTATTATTGCAAGTTTGTGTGGAAAACAGCAACCAATGCGCGCGGCGCGGCGCAGCCGCGGCAGGATGACGTGCGATCAGGTGGAGCGACGCAGATCTGCTGTTAGGTATCGAGCGTAGCTCCGGAATTCTGATTCCCGAATATTGAAGTAAACACGGAGCCGGGAGTCTACTGCTGCACATCTGATTCCCGAACATCTGAAGGAAACAAGGAGCCTGGCGTCTGCTGCTGTCGCCGTTCCTGTCGCGGTTCGTACGAGTATCGCGGCTGCCTTAATGGTTTCTAGGCAAATTAGGAACGTTTTCAAGGATTAGTAAGAAGGTAAGACATTTTGTTGTTTCCAACAAATGGGCTTTAAAATTTGAACACAACATCTGAGACACTTGTTGAACTTGACACTTAGGCCTATATGCGAAATTTCTGCTTTTATTTGTGCGATATAAGACGCGTATAAAAATGATGTTTATACTTTTTGTTTCACTTGAAGAGATGTCAGTTAGACAGACACTGTGTTTTCAGTTGATATTTAATTGGGTGTCAGTCTGTTATTCCTTTATATACTGTGTTTACCTTCGAGTTGAGAAAAGCAAATGTTTGATGAGACGCGTTAATTCATCCGACGCATACGTTTATACTGAATCCGTGTTTACTTGCGCGTCTCATTAGTTCACCTTTCTAATCACAAATGTAATATCTTGCATTACCAGTCACAGAATAATTAAAACATAACTCATCGCGTTTATTCTTGGCATTCGATGTACAGTATCCGAATAGCTTCGACAGATGAAGGAAAGCCTCATAAGATCTCATATTAAGGAACGTAGCTATGTTCTCTAAGTTTGATAAGTAAATAGCCTATAAGAAAACGTTTTATCGGTCAAATCATGTTTGCTGTAAAGCTAATGTCAACAGGTTTGGGTTCGTTTGAGCTGCAGGAAGAGTAAATTCATTATGCCACACTAGCTTCAGAAGCCCGCGTGTGTTCAGTGTGTGTGAACCTGTTGTGCTAATCTAACCTCGCTCTCTGTCGGCTCGCGGCCGGGGGCGCGTTGCATTCCATCCAGTTTCTTAGAAGCAATAACCGACACGCAAACTACACAAGCCCTTCATAATAACACGTATCAAAATCCCATCTATGGCCGCAGCGCAGGAATCGGCATGAATATTACCCAAGTCCGCGCATCAGGGGTCGATGCGTCGGGCTGAAACTGTCAGGACCCACATGCGCTTGAGTTAAACAGATAGCGCATATCACCATCACACATCCTCTGCCACGAGTCTCGAATATAAACACATGCAAAAGTACATAACGCATATACACAACTGTACATGTACTGTACATAACCTCCCCCACTTTTGCAAAACTCACAGTTTGGGTTTTTAAAGTCAACTTGAAATCCAATTGGACTCTATTTCCCTGCTTTTATTCATCAGTGCACGTTAATTATAAATAGAAGACAGCATGGGCGAGGCTAGCCCCTTTTTAGGGGTGCTGAAGCACCCCCAAAAAGGAGCTCAGCACCCCTAAAACTTGGAGTAAGAAATTTTGTTATTCTAAAATTTTTGTTCGTCTTTTACACGGTTAAATATTGTCCAAAACATACTCCGTAGTTTGTGGTTTAAAATGTATGTGTTAAGGAGGAAAATGAAAACATTCTCGCATAGCAAATGGTGTCAACTTCTTCTCTTCTTCTACTTCTGTGTACCTGCAACGCTCAGCACGACCGTCATCCAGCGCGAAACACACGCAGAGTGAGAACCCGTGATGTAGTGTTGTGATCGGTTGTGGTGCAACTAAGTTCCGAAACCATATCGGTGAATACTGGAGTCAGTATCCTGAATCACCATGGTGGTACATCTATAATAAGTGTTTATTTTCAGACTATTTTAGTCCGGCGGGTCGCCGCCGCTGTGGAGTAGCACAGGACCTGGGTGACTCGTCCATAGTCATAAACGGAGAGAAGTAACGCCGGTTACAATGTTCTTCCGCAAGACGCATGCAGTTCTGTTTATTAACTGCTAGAGCGTGAAACAAAAACAGAAGAGCGACAAATAAACTGCGTACCTGTGTACTGCGTACGTGTGTCTCTGTTGTTAAAGTTTATCGTTAATTTAATACTCGGGAGTCATGTAAACATGAAGTCACGTGCGTCTTTTCTCGTCAGTCGTCATGGAAACATGAAGCCCTGGCGTTTTGAGTGAAAACACGTATCACTGAAAACACTCACTGTTGCTTTTTAAAAGAATTGTTATTAATTCCTAGACTTATATCTGTTATTTTTCAGTTGTGGCTGACAATCAAACTAGACAATAAAAGAAAGTTTCATGTTTTTCTTTTGCTGTATTTATTCATTCATCACACACAGGATTTAACCTGAACCAGGCTTAACTCCTGAACTCCTAGCATTACTCTCTCTCTCTCTCTCTCTCTGTGTGTGTGTATGTGTGTGTGTGTGTATGTGTGTGTGTGTGTGTGTGTGTGTGTGTGTGTCTGTAGCCTGGCAGTGAGCAATGGACATACGACAATTCTTTAAAAGAAAAAAGACAGATTCAGGTGAGAGACGAGACCATCCATAATGACCTCTGTCTTGTTTTTTTTTTCTTCTGCTGAAAAGAGTTAAGTTAAAGTAACAGATAATGCAAACCCGCTGCTTTTGTATCAAATTACTTATCTAGGCAATGGTCCCCTGCTTTTATTTTTTATTTATTTATTTCAAACTCACAAGTTTCTCTTGTGAAAGGAATTTGTCATTTAAAAAAAGTTTCTAAGCCCAATAATAATAATAATAATAAAGACATTTAAAATGACTCTTGATATGAAGCTTGTTTTATTATTATTTATTGATGACATATTGGTTTATGAAAGTTCAGACAGGTGTGCATCCAGATATGTTAGAGATGGCCATTTGTAAATAATTTACAGAAGATGAATTACATTTTGTTGTCCAAGTACCTGTTACTTTGTTCAATGACAATAAAGTTGAATCTAATGTAACCAATCTGATGACTGTTGATACAAAAGGAGGCACATGGAGTTAACGGTCAGGAAAACCAGCTGAGTGAAGAAGGTTTTGTGTTCGTTACAGGGGGCTGTCTGTGTGAACTCTCACAATTAAGCTGTTGTTTTGAAAAGGTCTCAAAAAAATAAAAATAAAACTGGATTTTGGAGTTAGTTGAATCAATGTTAAAATTATAGTTATTTTTCAATAGACATATTTTTTGTTTTCGTGTGAAAAGAGGGTGGGTGGAGGCATTGGGGCTCATTGGGTGCTCAGCACCCCTAAAGCTCTGACCCTAGAATCGCCCCTGGAAGACAGACATGAATTTATCTTGTTTTGTAAGTAGGCCTAATATTTATATTGTGAATAATCTGGGAATACTGACATCAGATGATTTGTGATATTTGAAGATATTTGTAATATTTTGCACAAGTGCTTTGATGGATGTCGCCATAGTGCCCTTAATTTGCCATTGAGTTATTAATTAGTAGGCCTATTATTATTTTTTCACTAACAGTAAAATATTCAAATCGTTAATCAGTCGAACGACTAGTCCGCTGTGCCAACTAATAGTTATTCACCAGATGCGGACAGTATTGAAATGTTTTTCTCTGCTGTAAAAGTACCTTTCAAGTGTCTGTACTTTACACAGAATTATTCTTTAATAGAAAACTTTACTTCACAACATTCCAAAGCATAATATTGTAGTAATACTGCACTACATTTTATATTAAATCATTTAATGCTTAATTACATTAGAAATCTATTACTTTCTTACTTTTACTTAAGTGAAATTAATTAAAAGATTATTTTTAGAACAAGAAATTGCTGTTTTAAAGCAATTGCTGTATTAAAGGTAAAACAAACAATAGCTTTTATTTATGAAATGAAGTGCAGTAATAAGTATGACATTATTCTTTGTAATGTAGTGAAGTAAAGTTTTCCAAAGAAAAACACTCTGATAAACTACAGATACTTTTTAAATTTACTTGAGTGAAGTAAAAATACTTCACCACTGTCTGCCTCTGTTATTCACTAATGATTCATCAAATGTCATAGTAAAGCAGACATGCAAACACCACCACATGCTACCATCCCAGCAGATGGCTAGCCTTTAATAAATGAGCTGCGATGAAGAGCAATTTCTTGTTTTAGGAAGATACTTTTGTTTAAAGGAGAATATAATTGTCTCCTCAGGCTCATTTTAGAAGACGTTTGCACAAACAAATGAGGTTTGGTGTTGGAGACGAGTTTAAACATGCTGCCTTTAACACTGTGGTTTAACACTGTGTCAGATTGTTTGTTTTATGAAGGAGAAAAACCTCATTGTCTTGAAACTAATTGCATAATGACATCATTCACAAACATGTTCCACACCACACATAGAGGAAAGTCAAAGATAGTACCAAAGAATTAAAACAGATAATCATCGTTGCGTCTCAAAATGTGCAAGTGAGTATACACCAGTGGTTGTGTTGTGGTTTTTCTTCAGGACCCTGATTTTAGTTTGAATAAACTTAAAATCAAACATTGACATATTAGTTTTAGATGTAGTTACCCAGTAATTTACCTTTAGAAAACACATTGCATTAAGCACAAAGTTAAGAGTTTAATTAGGTGAAGCCATAGTAAACGTGACCTGACTCATATTTTCTGACATCTTGAATAGTTTTGTTAGTGGTTTTTGAGGATGAGGGCTTCACACAACCTGTCCATGTTGACTTCTGCTTTATTTGACCCACAATTAATTTGTGTTAAAATGTCATTTTATTGGACACACAGACTTTGATAACTAAAATCTATTGGAGGCATTGAAACAGACCTAGGTAAGTGTAGAGTAATGGATCAAGGTTGGACTTCACACTATATACAATTATATATAATTGGACACAATCCTAGTAATAAAAGTTAAATATTTGCAAGCAGTGTTTGTTTTTAAGTATTTGTTATGAACTTAATTCATAGTAGCTGTGAATTTATACTTGTATATGCAAAGTCTTAAATAATTAAAGTCATAATAATTTTGTGTCCGATTGCATTTCATTTTCTCCAGTACAGACTTCTGATCCTTTGAATTTATTGATTGTAAGTATAAAAACATTGTATGTGAATATTGTGAATGTATATGTGAATATGTATTATAAAATATTCTGCTGCATATATAAGTAGTTGTAATGTTGGTAGGTTGATTCTAATTATTATTTATTGACCCATTGCTGCAGAGCGGTTTCACCATTATTTGTGCTTTCATGGTGACTTGTCTGTCTGACTGTGATTGGTTGATCTCTCTTCAGGCTTATGGGTAATTTAGTTCTTTGTGAGCTGAATAATGGCTTTTCTGTTTTTGGTAGAGCTGCTTTGAACTTATTTTAAAGTTGAACTTCACACACTGTTCAAAACTAAACTACCGGTAAACTGAACTGAACTGAACCAACACTGCACTGTCTTGAGCTGAAAATGACACTATTGTATTTTTATAGCTGCTCTACAACAGAATCTGTATTTTCTCTGTAATTGATTCAGATTTTTTTCATGTTTATCACTGTGAAACTGCTTTTGACACCATCTGTGTAGTATAAAGTCCTATAAAGTTGGCTTGACCTTACTGAGGGTTTGGGGATTAGACATGATTTTATGGTCTCTGATACACTATCATTAAAATCACTGCTTCCAAAATATATCTGTTGTGCTTTCCTGTCAGGTTAAGCAGATCATATTAACAGATTACATTATTGAGAAAAGTTGTTCAGGCATCCACTGGGACAGTAAAGGTCAGTTTGTTTTCATCATCTGAGGGTAAATCAGATAACATACACTCTAGGAAATGAAATGTTGTATTTAATTAATAAAGTTATGTCAACCGGTCCCACAAAACTTAGTTGCTTAAATGGAAAATGTAATATACAATTAATTGTAACATAATGTTTTAAGTAAATCGTTCATAACGGTGTTAATTAAATGGTAACACCAGCAACACAAGCCTCCAGCACATCCTGTCGGGCTGCACGACGGCATTGTCCCAAGGCCGCTATAGGTGGCGACATGACCAAGTACTGAAAAAGCTGGCAGAGGTGTCAGAGTCATGCAGAAAGGAGGCGTAAAGTAGACCTTTCGCTCGAGGACGACATTCCATCCAGTTCGCGAGGGCTGGAGAGAGTGTCAGACCCTCCCGCCAGAGAGATACAGCAAGGCTCCTCTCACCGGGAAGTGAGTGGACCATGAGGGTCGACTTGGGAAAGCAGCTCCAGTTCCCCAGGGAAATAGTGGAAACATCCCTGTGGCCCGACCTCGTCATGTGGTCAGAGGCTTGCAAGACCGTCCTCCTTGTGGAACTCACCGTACCATGGGAGGGAGGGGAGGGGAGGGGGGGGGGGGTGGAGGCCGCGTATGAGCGGAAGCGAGCCAAGTACTCTGATCTGGCGGCAGAGTGCAGGGAGGCGGGCTGGAAAGCCGTTATCTGCCCTGTGGAAGTGGGGTGTAGGGGCTTTGTAGGTTCCTCAACCTCTCGCCTACTCCACGACATGGGATGCACGAGGCATCGGAAAGCCGTGAAAGAGCTGGCAGAGGAGGCAGAGAAAGGCAGCTTCTGGCTGTGGCTAAAGAGGAAAGAGAAGGGTTGGGGGGCAAACACCTAGGGCATCAGCAGGGGGTGGCAGGGAGAGATCCCTGCCATCGCTCCGCCACCACGAGACGTACTGGGGATAAAGGAGCGAAACGTCGCTGAGTGGTGGTCCCCAGCTGACGACCCGTTCAGGCTCACAGAAGTGTTCAGTGAGGTGTCACGGCACACCAGTACAAAAGGCACCGGAGGAGGTGCGTCAGGCAGTGATGTCCAGCAGGAAAACCAACACCTGTATCTTGATATACATTACACAATTATTTAGAATAAATGTAAATTATTGTCTTGAATTTAATGACTATAGCTTGAACTAACATTACCTGATTAAGTTCAATTTATTAAACAGAAATAAGCTTTGCTAATGTTATCCATTTGTGTTGATTATACTTGCTCGGTTTAAAAAAAACCCTACTCAAGTCACTTTAATTAACTTTATTCACCTTTGGTTTTGAAATATAATTAAGTCAAAAAGTAATTTTGACCTTCAAGGTACATTACTATATCTGGGATTATCATGACTGATAAAATTATTATAAATATGTAAGCAAAACCTACATACGAATACAAAGTGTACAAATACAATTGAAGATACCAATATAAATCCACGTATAAAATGCAAATAGACCAATATAAATAATAATTCAAAAATATAAAACTTGTTTGTGAATCTCTTTCACCATCTGATAATGTTAAATCCCATTATAGCTTTATAGTCCCAAAAGTGAATCTGAACTTTGACAACATCAAGAATGTTTAACATGTATTGCCTGCCGCAATAAAAAAAAGAGGCAAATCCTTATTGTTTTTTAGCTTAATAAACTCCTTTAACTATAAACTTTTCTCAAGGAAAAAAAACAATTTGACAACTCGGACTAACATGACTTTCAAATAAATGGAAAAATCATTGTTGCACTGCATGTCCACTATGTGCCAGATTTCATTTGATGTGCCTCATCAAATTTTATCACAAAATACATCATTGGCATTGGGACAATGAGTTATACAGTAATTTATCCTTCTTTTTTTTAAACTGTCAGAAATACAATGAGCCTAAATAATCATGTATATGCAGTAGCCTAACATATTTAACCATTACATTTTAGTTGAAAGTTTGAGAGCCAAACTCCTGCCAAGAACAAAATATATTTTTAAACAAATACATTTTTTTACCTTGAGGCCTCAGTAGACTTTAGCACTTCACATGTTTCAATTCCCATCAAAAGGATGAATTCCAAAAAAAAAAAAACTTGTCTGTGAATCTTTCACCATCTGATAATGTTCAATCCCATTATAGCTTTATAGCAAATCTGAACTTTGACGTCAACAATGTCTAACAGGTGTTGCCTACTGAAATAAAAACTAAAGAGGCAAATCCTTGTTTTCTATATGGAGTAGTGTTAATTTCGTCAGACGAGACGAGACGAAATATGTTCGTCAACGACCTTTTTTTTATGACTAAAACGAGACGATGACAAGACTGCAACACTGTCCAAAAACGCTGACTAAGACTAAATTAACATGCATTATTGTTGACGAAAAAAGACGAGACGAAAATGTTTTTCATAAAATAAAAACTAAGATAAAATCTCTCTTAATTTTCGTCTACAATCGTCTCTGCTTTTTCATCAGCTGTTACACCTTTAAAATATTCAGAATGAGTTCGGATCCCACTTATTACATTGCTACCTACCAAATAAATCAATAATTTGACACAAAATTATGATTTAAAAAGGAGTTTATTGATTTAAACGATTGTATTGCTTCCGCTAAAGAAAATAGTGCGCTCCGTCTCTACGGTTAGAATCCTGTGTGTTCATGGCAACGCTCTGTTTTTCATGGCAACGGTGTGTTATAGTTAGCAGCGGTCTGTTATCAAGAAATAAAATAGTGTGTGCGTAGAAAAATTCGTCCGCACACGCCGCTCAAAAAAAAAAAATAAAAAATAAAAAAATCCTGAGCGCAAGTCCACCATCTAGGCAAGCTTTTTGTGTTAAATCATATTTCCTGTCGCTGCGCAGGCTCTTTGTCTTATGTCCCGATGACCGGTCCGTTTCATTACGATTAGCAGTATCAATAAAGTAAAACATGTGATGTGCAGTCAAGCTCGAGTCCTAAATCAGAAATTGTAAACCAGACACGTTTAACATTTGCATTCAACAAGTGTATTTTGTCAGGTAATTATGACATTTAACCAATGTTTGAGATATGTGAAACACTTTTTTTTACTGAAATGTTTATCAGTAATAATCTCAGTAATAATGTGTTATTTTAAAAAAAGACAAAAAAATTTTGACTAAAACTACACTAAAATATATTGAGTTCTTTTTTGACTAAAACTAGACTAAAATTAAAAGACTTTTAGTCGACTAAAATGTGACTAAGATACCTTGAGTTTTCTTTTGACTAAAACTAGACTAAAATGACAAGACTTTTAGTCGACTAAAACTTGACTAACAAAAAAAGATATGTGAATGACTAAATATGACTAAAACTAACAAGGACATTTGGCACAAGACTAAGACTAAATTAAAAATAGGTGACGAAATTAACACTAATATGGAGGGAGGTTAAATTAACTGAAGTTTACAATCAAGAGGATTTATGCTGCAGAAAATTCTCACTTCACCATTAGAACATACTAAGTTCAGACTTTACATACATGCTGACTTATCAAGAACATTTTTATGAAAAATACAAGGTTTATAGTTTGCATCAACAGGAGAAATAGAAAATCAGCAATGTTTACATAACAAAAAACAATCTTCACCTTAAATTGTTTGAGATGGTTTCATTGTAACAAACCAGTGTTTGTTGTATTTCACATCTTTTGATTCTGAAGAAATCAGAAAACAAGAGAAGTTTAAATGCCAATTACCACAACCAACATTGTCTTTAGATTGCTAGATGTTTTGTCTAGCAGCAGTCCAAAATCCAAAGAACTGAGCCTCCCCAAGCAGGTCCATGACCAACTGCAGTCCTGTCTGCTTATTACAAACCATCATTGATCACAGCTTTATTTTGTCTAGCAGCAGTCCAAATATAAAGTAACAGTCAACACAATTAAAGTGTCCAAAGCCAGGTCCAGTCTTGTCTGGTGCATTTGATTTTACTCATGCAGTTTGTTTTTGAGGACCTGCACTTTAGTGGAGAGCTTGTTCCCATCCAATTCCATAAACACTTTCTGAAGAAATTCGAAAGTGTATCGCAGCTCCTTGGGATAGCTCAAGTTTAAACAGTCGATCAAGCCAAACAGGACTGCACATCCATTTGCAACCTCTCTCAGATCTCGCAGCACTGTGCAGCCTTCAATGACGACGCCAACATCCTCAGGTGGATCTAATGCATCTGCTCCATCATGTCGAACAATGTAGAAACCCAAAGCCAGTCTCTCCATGCATCTATGACACAAGAAACTAGAGCCCGACCGATATGGATTTTTTTGGGGCCGATGCCGATATTAACTTGAAAAGAGCCGATTTAAAGGCCGATATTTTGATTTTGAAAATAAACTGGATATTAGACCCATTTCCTATAAACTGCACTTACACAACATTCAATAGCAAAATATCTGCCTGTTCTATGTATGTGGGCTGTATAAACCATTTTCCAGAAGGGATTATGTTAAAAAAAGCCTTAGATTACAGTCTCAATGAATAAACAATTGCACATCAAAAGTATATATTTTTTTAATGATCAAAAAACAGTCTGGTTTTAAACATTTAACACTTTTACTTTCTTCCAGTTGAAGCTGGTTTTAGCAGTCTGTGTGTGTACTGTAAATAAATTATAATACTAAAGTTAAAGTATTTGCAGAAGTAGTCCCACACTTTGCTGCTACAGCATTCACCTTTTTCAGCCATCTGTAGGCAGAAAGAGAGACAGAGAAAGAACAAGCATGTGTATTAATAATATCACCATGTATCATTACTCATGTCATCATTAGAATTATAATAATAATAAACAGGGATCTCCTACATAGGCAAAAATTAGAAATATATATATTTTTTTATTTTTCAAGCAATAGGTATGACCTACTTATATTTAACAATATTATTACAACATTTTCCTGTTATGTCTGTAAAGTTGCTTTGAAACAATATGTAAAAAAGAAAAAAAGCGCTTGTTCAGCTCACATTTATTTACATGTCCCCTCTGGTTTTATCATTTCTGACGCAGCTACTGTAGTTACTGTAACTACACTATTTGCTCTCACAGACACATTCACAACGGACCCGTACATCTTCTCTTCTCTTTGTGCAGTCTGAATCAAAACATCGTCATGCGCTGGCGAACGTAAAGTTAGCCTACTGTTACCGGAAGATTACGGAATCAATTCGAAGTTGAATGGTTAACGTTAGTGTCATGAACACACCGCTGTCAATTTTAAGAAGAACCACCTTCAAACAAGTTAATAGCAAGCATTTAAGGGGCTTGCTAAAAAAGGAAGCTATATTAGCGTTAGAGTAACGTAACAGTTGTTGTTTTTTCGAGGCACGCTGTACATAACTTCTAGTCATTGACTTCACGCGGCCCCCTGCCACAGTTACGCGGTCATAATGTGAAGTTTACAATTAGACAACACAATACTCATTCCCAAGAAGTATATTTGCTTATTATTTTGCCTGTGTTTAAATAAGACAGATTTTTATTTCTTTGGCTTAACTTTACAAAATGTTATACACCAATTTAGAAATTGTTGTCCATTATGTTTTTGGTTGATCAATCATCATATAATTTTTTTTTATTTTTTATTTGATATATTGCCAACATTGGCAAAAATCAATATAGCATAACATGCATGTTCTGAGCCTACAACACATTTCAATTCACAGGTTTGTGAAATTAAAATATAAAAAAAATACATATTTTCTGTATCAATTTGTTTATGATTGACAAAGAATGCGACTTACCCAGTACTCCTTAATAAGGCTATCAGGCTTTTCATTTAAGTAGACGCACAACGCCTTTAGGATGCATGTCCATCGTACTTCAACACTGGGATTCTGTGGGAAAACAACAACTGATTTTGAACATTTTATTTGAGGAAACTGCCATTATCACATTGACAAATCTATTACGACCTTATTCTACCATGCTTTTAATTAATTGATTTGTGCAATTTTCATGAAATGTCAGTTGTAAATCTGCAGTTCAGCTTTTGGTGTTGAATCTGCATTTGTCAATTGCCTGATACACACTCATTCCTTTTAAGGGCATCATTTTGAGAAAATAATTTCACTGTTTAGTGAGCCACATTTTACATAAATAGCTCAAGTGTTTCTCAAGCTTATACCATTGACACCTTGAAGGAGGCAGTACTGTTCAGTTTAACTAAAATAAACATAATTGAATGGACGAATGAAAAATTGCATCAGGCAATTTAGAAAAGCATATTCAACACTTCACAAGCAGAGTTGCAGATGTACAACTGACATTTCATGATAAATGTGCACAAAATATAAAGTATCCTTTTTATAAATTAAAAACATTTACAGAAATACATCTATTTGTACAAATCATAGAATTTTGTATTTGTGGATAGCAAATCATATTTGTAGATAGTGTAGTATTTGTATTTGCAAATAATTTATCTTTCCATAGAAAGGTTAAAGACCATAATACAAAAAAAAAAGCATAATTATGTTTAGAGTAAATGTTAAACCCCCAGGGGTCGGAGCCCAATACACCCAAAACACATACCTTGTCCATTTCTGCAATGATTATTTTTAGTTGGGGGTTCAATGTATCTGTAACCAATTTATATGGATGTATGTGTAATGTGCATTGTAATATAGAGTAGAACAACCACATGCATGGATTCTTACCACATTGCCTCCAAACCTTTGTCAATTTAATATGTGCTCATTTGTTTTATACCCAAATACAGTATTTAGACATTAATTCCACGTATTTAAATTAAATACAGATGATGAATAATACTTTACCTGGCTCTCAGAAAACAGGGCTGGCCATCTGTTTTTGAACTCTTTAACGACTTTAACGGGCATATCTTTAACGACTTCCTGTCTTCTATAGGCAAAGGTTCTTTCCATTTTACTTTTGATTAGCTGTTGGTTGTTCTTCTTTTTCACCTCCAATATAAGTTCTTTCCTATCTTCCTCAAGGCTCTCTTTAGTTTCGCCTGCAGGGTTATCAGGACAATAGTTGACTTCTGCTTTACGTGGCTTCTTAACCTGGTTAGGTCCATGACTCATGGCACCTTGCTTTTCTTTTACAGCGTTGATGCTCAACTCGGGGCAGCCAATGCTCCTTAGTCTGGTGCGGTAGTTTACCATTTTGTACTTTAAACTAATTTTTCCAGCCATAAAAGCCAGTTACAGATCCTTTCTCCTTTAAAAAGGGATACTTTGTTATCAGAGCCTGAGCCACATTATCAAGCTCTGTACTAGAAGGATAAACTTTGTATTTGATGATTTCTGATGCCAGACCGTCTAGTATATCGGACCTCAGTTTGTTACTTGTAAGAAGAGTTCCACTGCTGCAGAAGGCTTGTTTTGCCTTTTCTAACTGAATCTGTACCTCATAACTGAACTGAGGTATTTCAAAGTTTGTGGGCCATGGCTGTGATCTAAGTGAAGTACCCGAAGATGTAGATTCAGCGGAGGAAAGTATGTCTGTGTCTGATGCTGAGGACAGCAAAAAATCATCTTCCTCTTGCGGAACAGTAGTGAGTCTGAGTGTGATAGTCTCATCTGGCAAGTTAATAACTTTAACTGTGCTCTTGTCTTTGATTTCTGAAGTTTCTGTTAAGTTCACAAACTCATTGTCGAAATCAATGTCTCTATACTGCAGCCTGAAATTTCCAGACAGGCCGAAGTGTCTTTCAATCTCTCCTTTAAGGTCCTCTATGTAATTTGGGTATTCCATTGGGCAGAATTAATTTTGATGCAACTCTCAGAGTTGCAGACATCTTGAATTTATTCTGCAAAACAAAAGGAAAGTTTCTTTAAGAATAATTAACTTTGTCTCAAAAGGCCTAGATGCCTCCTTTTCTCCCCGATTAACAATTTTTATGATAGCCCTATGTAATAATAAAATGTAATTCGTTATTGTATTATGAATTTGAGCACACTTTTGCAACACAACATTATATGATTAGCCAATTAATTAGAAAAGAAAAGCCTCCACATACAATTTTAAAAATGTTTACCTGTCACATGTACAAATCTTTTTAAAGTCACCATTCGTAGGGTTCCAACTTTGTAGTCAGCCAAAGGACACTGGTCAGCAAGCTCCTTCAAACCAACAGCTGCAAGCTCTCTTGTTGGATGTAACTCATAAGCTCGATAGTGTTCTCTGTACCATGAGTTAAGTTTTTTAACAATGAAGATAAAATCATCTTTTATAATGCACAGCTGAATTATTTCGGAAAATTCTGGAAGACCCCCACATGATCGATACACAACTATCATACCTTTTTTTGTAGTTTATGCCATTAACAGTGACACTTTGGGCAAGGTTTACATCAGTGATGATAGGGTATGTCTGGGTAATTGTGTTCAATACATCCTCATTAAGGACATCAATGGGGACTTTTGAAACTTTCGCAACATCCAAGGAGGGCTTTTCATTGTCAGGACCAAGCATATTATAGGAAACCATTAACTGATGCTTTGTAGCTAATGACAGAGTTATGTTCCTGAAGTTATTTAAATGCCTAACAACTTGCTTAAAAAAGCTGTGTTTGGCCTCAAACCGCATAGTCCATAATGACACGAGGGGACCAAAACATTTAATCATTTCTGGATAGTGTTCCAGAAAATGATGTTTAGGCAACAACTTCTGTTCAGGAAAGAGTTCCTGATAACGTTCTCGATGCTCTGAGATTTTGCACTCCAAATATGCAATCAATTCTAGACAATGAACAGGGGCAACAACCAATTCAGCAATATCCTTTAAATCCAAAATCACCTGCCAAGCAGGTTCATCAGTTGGAACAAGTTTACCAATGATAAAAGGAAGTAATCGAAGAACACACCAGTTTTTGTCTGTGCATTTCTTTTGAAAAGTTTTAGGTAGCAAATGAGGGCGGTTTGTTTTATCCCCCTCTTTATATGGAAAAGAATGGATAAGATTATTAAGGTGTTCAAGAGTGAAGAACTTCTTAGATAAAAGCACATTAATGCACTGTGCTAGTTCTACAGGAACTGTGCCCTCAATCAGATCGTGGACAATATCTGGGGGGTAACCACTTGTCACATTAAAGTAAGACAGACTGTCAGTTAAAACACAAGACGTTTTTACACCAAAGCAGCTTTCCCCTTTTTCTTGAGCCGTCTTTACGTGAAGCTGATGAACTTCGTTGGTTCTACGCTCAAATACCCCTGATTTCACTTCGTTCCCCTGAATGTCACAATTCCGAGCTGTACAAAACCGACAGAAATATTTTCCCAAAAAACTCTCAACAAATCCAGCTAGCCCATGAGCCCCCAGATTATCCGCAACAACGCATTGTACTGTGCCCTTGATAAATGAACCAAGTTGTGGAATAAACAGCCCTTGCTGCTCCAAAGTCACTATATCATGCAATAGAGGCTCAAATATTTTTTTGTAGCCATAAGCATTAACATGATCACTTTTGCACAACAATGCTAAGTAGATCGAGGACAGGACTGAGCTGCTACCAGGAGGCAAGTTACCTAAAATCCAGTAGACTGCACACAGTTTGTGTTTTTTGCGTGAAGTTCCCAACGGATTGCAAACCCCAAAGTCGTCGATGTACAAACATAAGCTAATCCTTAAATCCTCACCTGAAAAGAAAGGGTTGTTTTTGTGGTACTCACCGTTCTGAAAAGACGCATAGTGGTCTACATTTGCAGAAGAAACTGCATGATTATCAAGAAGCTTATCAACTATATCTTTACGTCCAAGTAGCTGCTGTAGAGAATTCAGTAAGGGAATGTACTGAAAGGTTTTGTTGGACCTTGCCTCTAGTACATACTCAACAGGTTCCACAACCTTAAAGTTTTCTTTATAGTACTGTTAATGTTTGAAGGCTGAGGCTAATGGACCACCCTTAGCTATAGCTATTACCAAAGGATTATTGGTAGAAATGGCTAAGATGAGTTCATTAATTAGTAACTGATTAACCTGTAGGTTATGCTTATTGAAAATGTCAAAAGCTGTACTGTGTGATACAGGCACTGCAGCAGAGGTAAAAATTAAATGCAACTCTTCCAGTAACTCATCAATTGTAGAGCTTGGTACATGTGAAAAAGTCTCTAATTTCAGAAGGACTGATGCCAATTTTATAATTATTGTGTCTTGCAAGTTCTCATTTTCTGCCTCAGCTTCAATCAAATTGTCGCAATCTAAATCAGTTGAATTTCAGCAGTTGAATGCTTTTCAGATAGTTGATGCTCAGCATTTGTATCGCATCCTTTCAATAGTCCAACTTTAAAGTCTTTTATAGTGCAATATTCTTATGGGATTTGAAAGTAGCATATATATTGGTTTGAAAACAACAATTTTCAAACATACAAGTTACTGTTTCATAACTCCTCAGATGGTTGTTTACATGAGAAAAGTAATCTGTACTAGATGCTATTTCACTTCCTGGACACAAAGGGCATGTCAATATTACTTGTTCTGTAGTCCTTAAATGTAAAACATCAACATGACATCGACTCAAACGAGTTTTAAGTGCATTCCATGTTTTGAATGAGCATGGGCATTCATAGTATGTGCATGGATATCTGGAGTGTCCCTGACCATAATGGCCATGGATTAATTTATAGTGTTTTAGTAATTGGTACCTTGAAGATTCACTTTCAGGACACTGTTTGCACCTCCACATTCAGAGCCAAAAAAAAAAAAGACATGAAAGTGTTAATGATACAGAATCCCTTCCAAATCTATAGCAATTATATTTGAGCCACTGACTGGCTCATCTCATGATGGGTGCAGTGTATGCCCGCCTTAATAACAGACAGCAGCACTAATTTAATACTATAATGGAGTTTAAAAAACAAAACAAGAACAATACTAGTTTAAAACTGTAGCCTACTGGAGCTAAAAAAAAAACATTAAAAAAGAACATGGCTATGCCATGTGTTATATTAGGCTAATGTTAAATATAAATAAAAAAATAAAGCACATTGTTTAAAGCTACATTACAACACAACTAAACTAAACTAAAATAACTACACAGAATTCTAATATTTCGGTAATTTAATTACCACTTCTAAAACTTAGCTATGACAAGGATACAGGCTAATTCTGTGTTAAGCTAGCAAGAAATCGTTTTAAACTATCAACAAAGTATACGTCTAAGCACAAAAAACATTTCACAAATGTACAATTGTAAAATATAATACTAAAAAAACATTCTACTTACCAAATAATTTATGGATGATATCGGATTTACAAAAGTTGGCTAAGGACAGGTGGAAAATGGATGCGTCGTCCCGTGCATGTGCGAAATTGCAAGTACGGAAAGTGCTTTGGGACAATCTTCAACCGCTAGTAGGTTTAAAATTATCTGGTTAAGTTGGTTTGAATCTGTAACATTTTGTAGACTTGAAATATTATACTATTAATTTAATGCAATGAAACTTGCTTATTTTTACTATATAAACATAATACTTTTAGTAATTTTACCATAAAACTAGTATTTAAATTAAACTACACCCATGCTTCATTTCTAAGAGTGTAGTGCTTCCTCTCATACAATTAATGCATCTCACATAGTCTTATAGTTCAGAAAGATCTAAAATTATGGATAGCAGGTTTTTATCAGATGATGGTGAGGTGTGTGTGTGTCTGTGTGTGTTATATGGTTTAGTGGTTCTCACTGACCCAGATGGAAATGTTGACTACGCTGATGTGTCCACATGCCTCAATGGACAGTGAAATGCCCCTGAAAGCTATTGATTTTTCTTGATTTTTCCTTTATGACATAAATAGTTAAAACTCCTCAGATTGAGAACTGGAAGCGATTTTTGTTGCATGAATATATATTGATGCAATCACCAGAAGGGGTGCTCCAATTGATCGGCTTCTGATCACTATTGGCCAATAATCGTGTTGGGATGTTTGATCTACGGCAGTCAAGATGGCTGAAAAAATTTATATGAATTTTGTATTTAAATATTATCATAATTCTAAATATATTTGAATTTAAAATGCATAGTTTCAGTTAGGGAGAAGAACAGCTTTTGGCTTCTCTTCTAAAGGCCACTAGAGGGCGCATCGAGCAAAATATTACTAATGCACGTTTATTCCAAGCATAAGTTGCTTAAACAACTATAAACAAAACAGCGTCATGTATGTATGCCTAGTTTAATACAAAGGGCAGAAAGCCAATCACACAGATTAAAATTTTCATTTAAAAATATGAGATGCATTGGGATGGGGGAAAAACCCCACCATAAAGTATTGATATGTTTTTTTCAAAGTTAAACTTGAATTCATTTTACATGGCCTTCTAAACATGCTGCTCCTTTGTGTGAGATACGAGTGCAATGGTGATAGATGTCCCTCTAGAAAATTCACAAAATATGTGTTCTGTGTGAATGGCTTGGTTTCAGTTTTGATGTAAACAAGATCTTCTCAAGATCTATTCAGGCCCTGAATAAATGTCTAAAAATCCTGATTGAAGTATTACTATAAATAATTCTTCATGATAAAAATAAGGCTTTTATAAGATTGGTATCTGTGATCGTATCGGGAGATACTGCTGTCTGTGAGAGGCAATCGGTGATCAGCCTCAAAAATTAAGTCAAGTCAAGTTGAGCTTTATTGTCATTCTGCTACATGTGTGGACATACAGTAGAGAAAAATGTTGTGCCTCACAGTACCATGGTGACAGACCTACAACAGTTAAGTAAAACAGTGTAAGCCTATACACAACTAACCTACTGACAGCTTTTGACTATAAATTTACTATATATAATTTTTTACCTATACATAAACTAAAAAATACAAACTATACAAATGCTTCAGATAAATATTGTTCCTTACAAAACTAACCTACTGACAGATTTTGACTATTAATACTATGTATAAATGTTTACTTATACATAAACAAAAAAAAAAAAACAGACTATACTGTATACTGGAGGTGAGATGGTCAATGTTTCAGGAGGTAGGGGGTTGGTGTGGGGTTTCAGAGGAGGCAAGGGTGATTTGAGTTCAGGGCTCTCACAGCCTGGGGGAAAAAGCTGCTGAGCAGTCTGGCGGAGCAGGCTCTGATGCTCCGGTACCATCTTCCTGATTGTAGGAGCTGGAAGATACAGTTCCCATACCAGACAATGATGCAGCTGGTCAGCACGCTCATGGTGCCCCTGTAGAATGTGGTGAGGATGGGTGTAGGGAAGCTTGCTCTTTTCAGTCGGCAAAGAAAGTGTAGGTGCTGTTGTGCCTTCTTGGAGAGTGACATGGTGTCGGTGGTCCAGGTGAGATCCTCTGTGATGTGCACCCCCAGCAATTTAGTGCTGTGCTGACTCTCTCCACAGTCGAGCTGTCGATGGTCAGTGGGGGATGGTCAATGGAGTTTCTCCTGAAGTCCATCACATCCTCCTTTGTCTTACATGGATAGACGGGTTGTTAGCGCCACATCATTCAGCCAGCTGTGCCACTTCCTCTCTGTAGTGCATTTCATTACTGCTGCTGAAGAGACCTACCACAGTTAGGGAACTTGATGATGTGGTTGGAGCTGAACTTGGCAGTGCAGCCGTGGGTCAACAGCATGAAGAGCAGCAGGCTGAGCACACAGCCTTGTGGAGCACCTGTGCTCAGTGTGTTAGTGCTTGAGGTGTTGTGACCGACACGGACTGACTGAGGTCTTCCAGTTAGAAAGTCCAGGATCCAATTACAGAGGGAGGTATTTAGCCCCAGCAGGTTTAATTTATTAAGGAGCTGTTGTGGGATTATTGTCTTGAATGCTGAGCTAAAGTTGATAAACATCATTCTAACATACAGTTGGAGTCTTTATTCTCTAGGTGGGTAAGAGCCAGGTGGAGGGTGGAGGAAATTCCATTGTCTGTAGAGCGGTCTGGACGGTATGCAAGTGTCACAGTGTCTGGTCTGTGTTTCCCTGGGTGTCCACTAGTGGTCACACTTCCCCATAGTCACCCCACTGCAGGCACTATATTTTCCACAAAACCTTGTCCTTTTCATCACTGTTAATTGCACACCTGTTAATTGCACTCAGCTGTGTCCACTTTCATCGTTTTCACCTGTCTATATAAACCCGTCTGTTTCTGTCTGTTTCATGGAGTCCTTGTTTTCCGTCACCCGGCTTTCTCGTGTTCCCTTGTGTTTTTCATGTTTCTTGTTTTTTGGACTGCTTTCGTTGTTTTTAACCTCCTGCCTGTTTTTGATTTGCTTTTGGATTACCCTATTAAAACACTGCAATTGGATCTCTCGTTTCCTGCGTGCATTCGTAACAGAAAGCTGGATCGAGTTTGTTGGGGAGGCTGGATGTTGATGTTGTGCATGACTAACCTCTTAAGGCACTTCATCATGATTGGAGTCAGTGCTATAGGATGGTAGTCGTTTAAATAAACTTGAACTGAATTGAGTTGAGTTGTGAATATGAGAACCAGTGACAAGCATGTGTTTTTGTTGTATAGAAAAGAGCAGTGTTGATATTTTGTTATTTACAATAGATTTACAACATAAGGTTCATTGTTTCATCTAGAAGTAAAACCGACAGTAAGACTTCAAGAGAATCTGTTTGTTTACAGTTGCATGGACACTGAAATGTACAATAGCAATATGATGACACACATTTACATGTTCAAGTTTAGAGACTGATAAATATGTACGAATCCTGCATAGAGCTTCATGAAATTCATAGATTCATTGTAAACATAATAAAATCAGTTCTGTGTGATTTTATAAAGGCTGATTACAGTAACTCAGGCCCATTTAAAAACTTTATACCTTCAGAAAGTTTCATTAATAACAGTATAAAATCCCACTTTACAGTAATGGCAGCAGTTTCACAGGTTCTGATGACCTCCATCGACAGGAAGAACATTTGTATTTTTATGCATGTTTCTGTCATGTTTGAAACTTTTCAGTACACTACACTGAGACGTGTGCAAGGGAATCTGATCTGACGGGTTTTAGTCTCGTTGCCGGGGACATGCTGAGTTTCCAGAACACTCTGGCCTATTTCAGAAAGCAGTTACTGGAAGTAAATGTCACAGATGTTTGGCTCTAGTCTTGACTGATAAGAGCAGGCTTGAAAAACCTTGCTTAAAAAAATAATGTGTAAAAGTGTCTAATTCTAACATTTGGTAATATTTCTGTTCAAAGTCGCTATTCCTGGATTAAAAAAATAAATAAAAAATTCTGGAAAAAACCAATACATTTGAATTAATCGGGAAAATCACCCAGCCCTACTGCCAATTCATTCTTTGTACGTAGTCAGTTCTCAGTCAAGGCAGTTCCACTACAACCGTGAGTATGCCATGCAGTTCCCCACACTAGTGGCAGTCAGCAGATGGAACGAGAGGGCTCAAATAACTGCCTGCTGTCAGAATCTTAATCCCACCATCCATCAACAGATGGCTATTTATAATAATGGCATTGGGCTAGATAGTTACATTCAACAAACTCTCCGCATTTCTCAACACCTAATTGCCTGCATGATGGATCAACTTGCTCACGGTCCTCTGCCTACCTCCTCATCTGTCCTTCTTCCAGCACCAGAGACCATGCAATTAGACGTATTCCATGTGTGTAATGCAGAGCTTCAGAGCCAAACTTTCGATCAGCTGTGTCTGTATTGTGGTACTGAAGGTTTTTCAACCCAGCTGACTAATTCAACCCACATGCTCGGTGGTGAGTACCATCCATATTTGTCCATGACTGCATCTCTAACTAAGACACACATTATAGTAACCTCTCGTCAATCCTCTGTTTCAGCACAAGCCCTCATTGACTCCGGATTGGCAGGCACCTTCATCTCATTTGGCCTAATTAAAAAACTCTGTACTAAAAGGAAATGCATAAAAGTAATAAACATCCATAAAATTTGGGGAAAGTCACTGGGCTGAGGGTGTATTCGATATTGCACCCGCACATTGATGTTCCGCATAGGAAATTTTCATTGGGGGGAGATCTTCTTTCTGGTTCCGGAGGGTTCCACTGCTGATGTCATCCTGGAATGACGCCTGTGGCTGTTACAATATGCACCTATGATCTGTTGGCGGAGCAGAGAGATCCAGCGCTGGGGAGATTCCTGCTTTGGTATATGACTGTATTCGATCAAGAAGCCCAGAACCAAGAGGTCAGTCAATATCCAATCCGATCCATCACAACCCCTCAATCTTAACTACATCACCATTGAAAGCCCAGAGGTAACGGTGTAACAGAAGATCCCCTTTGAGTACCTGACATTCCAGGAAGTATTTAGTTAGCAGCTAGCCACAAAACTACCAGCTCACTGGCAATCGACTTGCTGCCTGGGGTAACTCTACCTAGAGGAAAGATCTATACCCTTTACATCCTGGAACAGAAGGCCATGGAGGAGTACATCAAGGAGACACTGCAAAAAGTTAATCCATCAATCTACCTACCTCCCCTGCCACTTCAAGTTTCCTCTTTGTAGGAAAAAGGAAGGTTTGTGGCCTTGCATTGATTACCAAGCTCTCAATTCCCAAACCATTAAGTACCGGTATCCCCTTCTTCTGGTCCCAGCCACCCTGGAGCAGTTATGAGATGCCCGAATCTTCTCCAAGTTGGACCTGCAGACCACGTATAACCTCATTCACACATTTGAGGGTAATAAATGGAAGCCTTTGCTACTCCATCTGGACACTATGCATATCAGGTCATGGCGTATGGCTGGCAAACTCACCCTCTATATTCTAAGGATTTATGAATAAGGTGTTCTGTGAGTTCCTCCAACGTTTTGGCATTGTTTATATTGATGATTTCCTGATCTACTCCAGAAACCTGGCTGAACATTGCCACCTTGTGACACAGGTCCTCCAAAAGCTCTGTGAGGACCATCTACCTTAAAATTGGAGAAGTGCGATTTCCACTGTAGTACCATCCACTTCCTAGGATATCTAATCAGTAAGTGAGACATCCAGATGGACCAGAGAAAGGTGCAGTCAGTCAAAGATTGGCCCCAACCATCAACAGTCAGAGTTATAATAGCCGCATTTCCACTGTCGGGCCAATAGCGTGAGAGTGTGAAGTAAAGTAAAGTAAAGTGAAGTGACATTCAGCCAAGTATGGTGACCCATACTCAGAATTTGTGCTCTGCATTTAACCCATCCGAAATGCACACACACAGAGCAGTGAACACACACACACACTGTGAGCACACACCCGGAGCAGTGGGCAGCCATTTATGCTGCGGCGCCCGGGGAGCAGTTTGGGGTTCGGTGCCTTGCTCAAGGGCACCTAAGTCATGGTATTGAAGGTGGAGAGAGAACTGTACATGCACTCCCCCCACCCACAATTCCTGCCGGCCCGGGACTCGAACTCACAACCTTTCGATTGCAAGTCCGACTCTCTAACCATTAGGCCACGACTTCCCACCAGGGCCATTCGTGTTTCCACTGTCACTATCCACTGGTGCTTGATCGTGCCTCGTCAGTGCTTCCTCGGGGCCAACGACAGGTTTTTTGGCCTGACGAAAACCTTGGGCTTGCCAAAGTGTCCAGCTGGGGCTAGAGGAGTGGTTATGATCAAAGGTGGAGTTTCTCCGCGTCTGGAAGAGCATCAGCGCTGCGGATCATTTCATAAAGCTAACAGATAACACCAGTATTAAAAACATTTTCAAGTAAGTTGAACCAAAAACTCACTTTCAGTCTGCAGCAAGTGTTTGAAATAACTTGATTTGATGTAGATTATATTCATCATACAAGGCAGAAATATTTACAAGCGATGCAAAAGACTATGCACACTAGACATTAACGTTACCATGGTAAATGAGACTGCTTGAAGAAATCAGATGTTAGCTTCACAATCGTGTATTTATGTAGTAACATATTTTATCTGTCATAGGTCTCATCTCGAGAGTTTAGCTCCATGTATATGTCATAAAAATATGATAATGTTTTTTGTACGGGAGCTTTTATAAAAATATAGAAATGATCATTCTTTCTAAATGTGATTTAGCTATATAGGCTATTGTGACTTCAAATAAACAGAAACAAACTCAACTGGATAGGCAGTTTATGTTCATAATGCTTTATTTATGTGTGACTAATTTTCAGTCCTGATAAATTAGTTCATTATGATCAATGTAATCATGAATTATAGTAAAACATTGATGCTTTTGGATTTAAATATTTAACAAAGCATTCAAACAAACGGTCTCTTTTATCGTGTTCATTTTGTGATAACGCTAGTTCCAGTGACCTTATTTCTTATTCGTTTACTGATAACTTCTCTTTGTTGGTAAATGATGGGGTTGCATGACGTTGTTCCTGAGAGGCGTGTAAAGGGCGGGTTTAAGTGAAGCGCAGTGGACCTTCTGGCGCGACGTTGGAAACGCAGTGCTGTTTTGGCCTCGATGCTACAGATCTGATGCTATAAGCCCCGCCCAGTCCGTTTAACCATTTGAGGTCTAAGGGGGTTTTGGAGGCCTGGAGAAGTTTTGACATGCCCTAACTTTTGTGCTTATAAACATATACATGGCTAAAGTCTGAAAACACTGTATTCATTACAAAGTGGGCTACAATATTATATAAATAGCATGTATGTACGTGATTGTTTTTGAGAAAACAACGTTTATGCATGGTGAAAAACTAAAATTTTTAAGTCACTGAAATAAGGTCATAAAACACATACAGAACATCTGTTCACAAGACTGTCAAAGCTGGAGCTTGTATCCTAGAATTTTTGCTTCAAAATGATATGAAAATCATTTGTTTAATCACTCCCAGAAAACAATAGATTTATTTAAATTTTCTAAGACACTTTTTGTTTCGAAAAGGTATATGCGAGTAGGTGTTAGCTATCATGAATATTGGTTGATTTACACCTGAGAAGACAAAGCTAATATAATGTTCCTTTCAGTCAGGTGTGTGACTGAGAAGGAAGAGTTACAAGAAAGAATGTGAGGACGAAATGAATGTGTAATGAATTAAAACCTTCATATTCATCCGGAAGAAGGTGGCGGGAACCGGCAGACAATCAAACGAAGCTTTAATAATTCCAAATAAACACAAAACAGCGCACCAGCCCCTCACGGACGACTGATGCGCACAAAATAAAACCAAAACCTAAAATAAAGTCCAGGCCTGGTCCTCTCTCGTCCTTCACTGTCGTTGCTCCAGTTTTATATCCTTCCATCTCCTCCGTGGACCTCGAGACTGGTGGGTCGAACAGGTGTAGCTCATCTCCAATCACTCCACCGGCCTCGCTCCCACGTCCCTCGGCCCCGCCCCACTCGTCACATACCCCCATCGCCCCTCGCAGGCCGGGGGGTACTCCTGAGACTGCGCTCTACTCCCCCCCCCCTCCCTCCGGGGGGGACCGCTCACGGGGACCTGCGGGAACCTGGGGGTAGGACAGACGAGGCGAGAGAAATGGAGATGGAAGGAGGAGCGACAGAGACGAGAGAAAATTAAAAAAATTAAAAAAAAATTAAATTTCTGGTTCCCAGACGCACTGCTGCTCGGCCCTCCATCAGCTGGGTGATCTCCTCCGCGGTGCCTGGCGGTGGCACTGGACGGCCCTCGGCGGACGGCACAACACTCCTCCGCCGCCCGGTGGACGGCGACAGCTCCTCCGGTTTTGGGCAGCCGGCAGGAGTCCCCCGTTCCCTGCTCCTCCAGATTCCTTCACGGAGGCAGCAGGCTCTGGCCCCCTGGCGAACGGCGCCGACTCCTCCGCTCCCTCACGGACGGCAGCCGTCCCTCCACATCGCGGGCAGCCGGCAGCGAGCTCGCCCGTCCCCGGCAACTCGCTCCAGTCCACCGCCTCGAGCGTCCATGGCGGCATCCTCCTCGCCTGCTCGATGTACTGCTTGTAGTTTATTTAAAATATATTTAATTATCCCACAACATAATTTGAGATTCACTTGCAGTGCAGTTAAACAGTTTATTAGGAATAATCAAAGCTGACTTTCAAAGCTGAATTTTTAGCATCATTACTCCAGTCACACGATCCTTCAGAAATCCTTCTAATATTCTGATTTTCTACAATAACAACAAAAAACTTTGATTAGGGCTCAAGCCTGGAGGGCGAGAGCCCTATTGTTCTCCTTAGGATTATTTGTTATTATTATTATTATTATTTATTCCTCTAATTTTTTTCCAAGGTTACGGGGGCTTTTGGGGCCCTTAACTTGCTTAAAAAGTCTTGAAAATTGGCACACACATTGGAACCTTGTCACGCTGTCTAGTCTCTGTTTCCCTGGGTGTCCACTAGTGGGCTCACTTCCCCTTAGGCACTTCACCGTAGGCACTAGATTTCCACTAGTCTTGTCCTTTCATCACAGTAATTGCACTCCTGCTAATTGCACCAGGTGCCTTCACTAAATTGTCATTAGCCTCCCTATATTTACCAGTCTTTTCATGTTGTCTGTATGGAGTCCTTTCCTTTCGTATCCCAGTCTTCTCGTCCTCCGAGATTTTTCGTTTGTCTTCTCGTCCTCCGAGACCCCTCATTTTCCGAGTTCCCGTTCCATTTCCTTTTCTGTTACTTCCTTTGTTTGTTTGTTTTTGGACTGCTTTCTGGTTTTGACCCTGGCTTGTTTTCATTACGTTTTGGATTACCCCAATAATAAATCATACCTGCAACTGGATCTATCTCTCTCCCAGTGTCTTACTGGAACGTGATCGTCACAGAAGGACTCCATCCCCTAGTCTCCCGCAGGACTCCCCCGCAAGTCCAGCGCCACTGCACAGGATGGCCGCCAGCCCAGCGCCATGGCACAAGATGGCAGCCAGCCCAGCGCCACAGCACAAGGTGGGCACCAATCTAGCACCACGATGCAAAATGGCCGCCAGCCCAGTGCCACAGCACAAGATGGACGCCATCCCAGCGTCACGACGCAAGATGGCCGCCAGCCCAGCGTCACGACGCAAGATGGCCGCCAGCCCAGCACTACTGCCCAAGATGGCCGTCAGCTCATCGCCACTGCCCAAGATGACTGCCGGTCCAACGCCACTGCCCAAGATGGCCGCCAGTCCTGAGTCGAGTCAGGTTCCCGTTGACCTTCCTGAGTCGAGTCAGGTTCCTGTTGACCTTCCTGAGTCGAGTCAGGTTCCGGTTGACCCTCCAGAGTCGAGTCAGGTGCTCGTGGACCCTCCTGAGTCAGGGTCAGTCACAGTTGACCCTCCTGAGTCAGGGTTAGTCACCGTTGACCCTCCAGAGTCAGGGTTAGTCACCGTCGACCTTCCAGAGTCAGGGTTAGTCACCGTTGACCTTGCAGAGTCAGGGCTAGTCACCGTTGACCTTCCAGAGTCAGGGCTAGTCACCGTTGACCTTCCAGAGTCAGGGCTAGTCACCGTGGACCACCAATAATCTTCATGAGCAGTCAAGTCAGCATTGATCTACTGGAATCCAGCCGCTCGACCTCCCTCCTGGTCTCTTTGTGCCTTTGGTCTTCCCTTGGGTTCGGGTGGAGCATCTGGCAGCTGCTCCGTGGAGGAGGGGGTAATGTCACGCTGTCTAGTCTCTGTTTCCCTGGGTGTCCACTAGTGGGCTCACTTCCCCTTAGGCACTTCACCGTAGGCACTAGAATTCCACTAGTCTTGTCCTTTCATCACAGTAACTGCACTCCTGCTAATTGCACCAGGTGCCTTCACTTAATTGTTATTACCTCCCTATATTTACCAGTCTTTTCATGTTGTCTGTATGGAGTCCTTTCCTTTAGTATCCCAGTCTTCTCCTCCTCCGAGACCCCTCATTTTCCGAGTTCCCATTCCATTTCCTTTTCTGTTCCTTCCTTTGTTTGTTTGTTTTTGGACTGCTTTCTGGTTTTGACCCTGGCTTGTTTTCATTACGTTTTGGATTACCCCAATAATAAATCATACCTGCAATTGGATCTATCTCTCTCCCTGTGTCTTACTGGAACGCGATCGTCACAAACCTGCGGCCATTAGGGCCGGGCAGAGACTGATACACGGGCGTGGCACAGGGGCTCTACAGCGCCCCCTGTAGTACTGAGGGCCATATATCATGCATACTTGCACGTATACATATGAAACTCGGTACACATATAGATCTCATCAAACCAAACAACTTTCACACTGCATGTCATAAGCTCCACCCAACAGGAAGTTGGATATTTAGGGCTATGTAAAAAGCGCATGCTCTGGAATTTGATATTCTCCTCTGAGGTACTCCATCCGTTTGCCACCAAACTTGGTGAACATGATCTCAAGACATCGGGGATGCTAAACTGCGGAGATATTGTTGATATCTCGAATGGTTTGGCCTTGGCGAGGCGTTGAAATTATGGCGAGAAATGAGAAATAGGAAATGCCTAATAACATCCACATACATTACCTGAGTTTGATCAAACTTCATCGGTTTGTTCATTGTATGATGCCGATCATATATATGTGACTATTAAGAGTCAACCTTATAGCGCCACAAACTGGCAGTAGGAAGTGGGTCATTTTCAAAATGCTTTGAATACAGCATCTTATTTTTACCCGATTTGCTTCAAACTTCATCAGAATAATGACAAAACACAGCCGATGTAAACCTGTTGTGGGTATATTGATATCTAATATAGTGTTGCCATGGCAACGTGTCAAACTTGAATATTCTGTTATGGTGATTTTGAGGCAGACAACAAGCTCAGATTTACATGTAACTCAGAACACATATCAGTATTACTGATAGCTAAACAATGGCAAAAGCTTTTAAAAGGGCATGAAAGAGGCACTCTATAGCGCCACCTTTTGTCAAAAGTGGGGGGGTTAGTTTTAGCTACAGACACCAAACTTGGTACATAAATTGTTCTTATCAAGACTGACAACTTTCTAATTCACAGTCATGAGCTACGACCAACAGGAAGTCAGCTATTTTGATTTGAATATTGTTGTGAATTAATGCATACTCCTCACAGGGGAAGTACACTATACACACCAAACTTTGTCTACATGATGCCAAAACATTGAGGAACTTAAATTGCGAATGGATTTTGGATAGCTTGAACGGTTTTGCCATGGTGATTTTTTGAAATGTAAAACAGCATTGCATTTTGGACTATAAATTAAAGATTATTCTTTTTTAAAGTTAAAAAGAGAGAGATTTCTTTGTTGTTGCTGTTCGATTAATATAAAGACTGTCACTTAAAAAGGATGCAGTGAAGCAGTGTTAGTGTTAGTATTGAACAACAGTCAATGATTTGTCCAGATTTTTTTTTTCATCGGTTTTGTAATGTCTGGGAATCCAGAATGCGCTTCCATCAGCAGAAACATATATTAGCTGAACCCTGTTTGTTTTACCATATTTATTTAAACCATATTACAGATGCTTTGTCAGATTTAAGTTGAACAGCGGTCCCAGCGCGTGCCGAACCGTGTGTGCTAAACTGAACAGTTTGGTTTTTTCAGTGAACCGTCCCATCCTTAGTAAATATAAATGTAATTCTGACCGACCTGCTCCCTTACTGGTGAACATGCCTGGGATTTTGCAGCAACTTGCTGCGTCTGTGGCCAGGGCTTTTCTCCTTTTTACACGTTCCCTCTCTGCTCCTCCTTTTCATTTACGGCTCCATTTTTTGCGGGATTTTCTAAGATAAAGCCTGCCTCTGGATATAGCCAATTAGGCAGTGCTTCGCTTATGTTTGGTCATGTAGTGGTGTCATTTTAACTCCGCGTTCACTTGATTCGTACATTCATAAGACTGTCAATTAATTCGCAGTTGCATACCAGCCTATTGCACGTCAGCCTGATCGACTGCACAGTGGCAGCCGGCAGGCCAGAATGACTGTCAGACCACCGGGAAATGTCCCGGTGCTCCCGATGGCCAGTCCGCCCCTGATGTCTGGTCGGTCATACGTGAGAAAGACGAGAGATGAATCACCGCTCTGAGCACGAGGGTGTGAATTCACGAGCTCAGAAAAAAACGAATTTATTCTTGTTTTATAGCTTTTAAAAAGAAAACATTACAGCGATATCACACCATTCACCAATTAGAACACACCATTAAATATTTGCGGCTGCCTATCTGAAATCACCGCTCCGATGAGCGCCTGCAGTTTCAGTTTATTTGTCCATTTCTGCATCTAAACACCTAAAAACCTAAAACATGCTCTATTATACTATTGTTAGCAATTTCTTTATCGTCCAATTTATCTGGTGTACACACTTTTATTTTCATAATAAACTTGTTTGTTAGATTTTAAACAGTTACAGTGGTCTATAGTAAATATTAACAGGTTTTATTCAACCTGCTTAGAATGCTTGAAGTAGGCAAAAAAAAATTTCAATGTAAATCCTAAAAAAAAAAAAAAACATTGGAAACAAGCCATATTTACGAAAAGGTGCTTAACCTTTTCTGCTTGTATTACATAGCTGTATTGCAAGCAGAACTTTCACAAATGCTAGTAGGTCAATAAAATAATTACAAAACACTTATAAATCATTAAAGGATTTGATAACACTGTAAAATAATGTCTAATTTGTTAACATTAGTAAATGCATTGATAACACTTTATAATAACTGCACTCATTAGTAAATAGTCAGTTCATGCTTTATAAAGTCTTGTCCCAACATTAATAGTCATTAGTAAGCAGCTTATAAATACAGATATAATTAACTTTTTCTTGGTTTATAAGCACATATATTACAAAGGACAGTAAAGGGTCAGTTATCTTCCTAATAAAAAAAATAAATAAACAAACACAACACAGATTGATACAGAACTCAAAAATATTTATTTCAATATGCAATATAAGGAAACCATGCACTTGAAATAAATATATATGTATATGTATGTATATATATATATATATATATATATATATATATATATATATAGTAGGAGCCATTTTGGTGATGGTAAAGGTTTTGTCCACTGGGTGGTGCTGTGGCTATGTTTAATTAGAGCACCTGTCCTGAGCACGAGTATGTTGGTTGTGTGTGTTGGTATTTGGGAAGCACACCATTTTTGAGCACATGGCAGAGAAGCTCGCAATGAGGATTCTAGTTGTATGCAGTCCATAAGGTATGGCTTTGTGTGTACATGTGAACAAGGAGAGGCCACAAGAAGTTTGAGATCATGTTTAATGGAACTCAAGTAATAAAGAAAGACATTTGTTATGCATCTACATCCGTCTGCATGGACTCTGTTTGTACGTGTTTTAAACTTGCTTACTCCTATTATCAATGATATTTGAAAGCTAGTACACACACACACACACACACACATATATATATATATATATATATGTATAAACATTTTTATCAAGTCTACATCTGTACAATTTAATTTTCTCCATCTTGAAAAAAATATTTCGGTGTTCTGTATCCCTCTGTGTTGTTTAACTTTTTCGTTTGGTAGATGAATGTTCCTTTAAATCTCCTTTGTGAATGCTTTAAATGTATAAATAGTCCTCACTTTAGATGAGTTCACAAAAATAGATAGCTGGAAACTACTAAATATTTTATAAAAACCTGACTTTATTATGAACTTTATTACAGCAGGAATATATGTTAATAAAGCAGTTATTAACACACTGATCAACTATTATCATGTGTCTAAATAATAAGATTTATATATTTACACTAAAATAGTTTATTAATCATTTAATTTAACTTTCTTAATGATCTCATGAACCACTGACAACTCCTAAACAACTGGTTTGAAAATAACGTAATTATACTTAAAGTATGAAAATACAATGATTGAACTTTATAGCTCAAGAACAAAACATTTATAGCTGTATTTATGAACTGCTTAATAATGCCTATTAAAGCAGTGCTATTATTATTTTTCACTTTTTCAACTTTATTTATACTGTAATGTTGCTGTTTCAGCATAAAAAAAGTTCTGCAAAGTTACAAAGCTGAAAATCCAATTCAAAAGGAGATATTTTATTTAACAAAAAACACTTTAAAACTATAATGAAAAAATTTTTTGGACTACAACAAATATTGTCCAGGATTTGTGATATCACAAATATGGACGAATTGGATGAGAATTGGTTGAGCTGCACTAAAAAAGGCAACAAGTGAGATATATATATGTGTAGTTGACCATGAAGGCTGGAAGAGAAAAACAAAACTTATATTCAGGTGTGAAGAATTATTAGGCATTTTTTCATTTACTGATAAAATGAGCCAAAAAAAAAGAGGTTTAACTCAGACTGAAAAATGTGTTACTTAAGTTATATATATTGTTCTGTGAATGTGATTTCAAAGTCTATATTAACCCTTTCAGATTCAGATTAACCCTTTAACTGCTGTATCCCTTAAAACCTGACTGCCAGAGGGCTATTGTGAATGCTCCTGCTGGGCACAGTTTACCTGATGCCACCGGGGTGGTGTTGCACTGATGGCTTGAGCCCGCCATCGCTGCTTGCAGCTATATTTGTTATTATTATTATTAATGTTGAAAAGAGATAAAAATATTTTTTCAAGTTTTTTTTTTTATCATCACATGTGTACTAAATAAAAGTTTTAATTTCTATGTATACTGACTCCCAAGTTTTTGAATGGTATAGTGTATATTGTTACACTTGGAGTAAGACTGGAATAATGATGCTGAAAATTTAGCTTTGATCACAGGAATAAAATAAATGTTAAAATATATTCAATATATTCAAGTATTTTAAAAATATACAAAATATTTCACAATATTACTGCTTTAGCAAACTGGTATTGACTGGTATTGTGTCATGTTGAAATATATAAATGAACATCACATAACTAGCATTTCCAAAAGTTATATTGTTTATGTGCTCTCAAATAAACTAAATGATAATCTACATTATTAACATTATTATGATGGTCACTGATACTAGTAGTACAGTCGAACATTTAGATGATGTGATTATACATTTCATTTGATTATACATTTAGTCAGGAATTATAGATTGGAAAAAGTTTAAAGTAGTAAAATGTGTACACGTTATGTGAAAACTGAGACTTACTCATGTTTATGATCTCTGCTGGATAAAGCGCTTCATTCTTTTTTCTGATGAAATCCAAAACTCAAATCCTGAGGTAATCCTCAGCACATCTTCTTGGGGTTAATTATGTCTTATCCCTCTCAGAGCGAAGCGAACAGTAAAAAAAAAAAAAAAAACTTGAACAGTCTCGCTGCTTTGTTTTCTGTGGTATCGGCATTTACATGCTGCATGCTTCATGTGGAACATTATAATATCAATTATAATTGTGGAAAAGTGGCTAATGTTTCTTAGGATTCGCCAACTTCTACAAACAATTAATGTCCAACTTCAGTCAGATTAGTTCATCACTCACATCTCTCCTCTACAATTGGCCCAAATCTCTTTCCTGGACCCCCAAATCCCTCTCTAGCTCCTTGGCACTATCCCTGGCAGAGTTCAAATACAATATCTGCAACTCTTGGCCATAACCTTCATAACCTTCAGGCCGTGGGCCCCAGTTGGTATGCAGTGTGGCAGGCCTTCTTTCAACTTCTGGGAGTCACAATATGTTTGTCTTTAGGGTACCATCAGCAATCCAATGGTCAGACTGAGCGGAAAATCCAGGAAATTGGCAGATACCTAAGGTCATATTGTCACAATCATCAACACAGCTGGAGCTGCTGATTTCCCTGGGCCGATTATGCTCAGAATTCTGACTTTAGCTGAAAAATTTATTATCACAGGGTCCACTCAATTCACTGAACTAGATTCCTCTGCTCCTCCCATCCGATCTGAGTCAGTTCTTAATCCCTGCACCTGCCCCAGATAATCAAGAACTGAATATAAGCAGTCACTCTCCATCTCCATTACTGTTGTCTGGTCTTGTCGTTCCCTTGGAACTATGTACTTAACTCGTGCCTGTGATTACTTACCTTCTGTCCTTCAGTCTGCATCCCAGTCAACCTTATCTGCCTCTTCATTGTGTTCCTGCAACAGAAAGAGCTGTCAATTCCTGAGTTAAGTCATCCCAATTTAACCATCATCTATGTGCTCACCAGTGTGCTTCACTGTGTTTTCCAAATGCCTGCCCATAAAACTTAGAGTTGACTTACCTGTTATGGATCCCGGTCTGATTTGTGACAGGTGTAATAAGTACTTGGATCCAAATAAATGGATCCAGTGTGGTCTCTATAATGAATGCGTGTTTCTGGATCCAGTTTGGTCATAAAACGGCTGATTCTTTTCTTCCTTTGAGATTAGGTTAATTTCATTATATATATCTGATTTCCATTCAAATTACTAATATGTACTGTAGTTTGACTTTTTTGTATGACATATATCATTCAAGAAATAAAATAAAACCGTTTTTATCAAAACTGAATCACAGACAGACAGTAGATAATAACCAGGATTCTTGTTAGGTATTTTCTAATTTAAACTGACAATGTTTTCACTCAGAAATATGTTTAATGGGTTAAATATTAGTTTTGTATTATTGTTAAATGACTTAAATTTTTTATTTTATCATTGTTTGTTATCACCTTGAAGATAACCCTGCTGCTGCCAAGACATTCAAAACATAATATATAAATTTATATACAAGGGCCTTTCACACCGCAGGAACATTTTCAAAGTACCAGAACTAATTATGGAACTACCGACTTTTGGGCGTTTTCTCACCACGGGAACTGGGTGTGATTTTGGTACCGGACTGCCTTTTCCGGAGCAGGGTCTAATAAGCAAAACTGGTACTACGGCCTCACCAGCCATGATTTAAAATGCTGTGTAACATAATGTTAACATTGTGTCAAGTAGAGCTGAAGATCTTTGCCCGAACCCGATGGGACCCGACGGGTTCGGTCGGGTTCGGGCTTAATTTATATAATCTTACGCGTGCTCGGGCCGGGCTCGGGCTTGCGCTCCGGTTTGCGAGGTAAACAAGCGGTCATGTGATGTGTTTCGATTAGCGCGAGAAAGATGCGAAAATGGATGCTGAGTAGGTGTAACGGAGGCTTGCCTCTGGCGATTACGTTTTGGTTGCACCAGCAACTAAAGCAAAGTCTGAGGTGTGGAAAAGTTTTGACCATGTTTATAATGAGAATAATGAGTGAATAATGACGCACAATCAATAAGCGCAGGAACGCACTGAAGACATCTACAGTGGATTCAATCATTTTCCTCCACAAAAACATGTAGGCTTAACCTAATCTCTGTGAGTAACGGTTCTTCAAATGATAACTAAATATTCATTGAGTCTTAAATGCATAATGTGGACAGAGTATTTACGCTAATGTTGGCATTATTCTTTTATTAAATATCATCTGCTAGTGCGAAGCAAATCCGGCGCAGCCTTTATCTTAATTTCGTTATTGCCAAATACCCATCTTAATTTAAAATTTATCTTAATTTAATTTATTAAAAATTACTCGTTTTTATTAGTGCGATGGTCTATTTATAGGTTAAATGAGCCTATGTCTAGAATGCTGAGATGTTACGATGTCACAGAGGACTTCCAAGTGGTCTAGTCTACGTTAGTTATTAATAAATTATGTCAAAACATGTATAAATGACTCATTATTGACAAAAGGCAAAAGAGTTGTGTGCATGCGCACATTTAAATAATGTCGGGCTGTAAACGGGGTTCGGGCTTTAAAAAAGCTGTCAGTCAAAATGTACTTGTCGGGCTCGGGTCCTGTCGGGCCTAACTTTTAAGGCCCGATTACAGCTCTAGTGTCAAGTACTGTATGATGAACAGCGATAGATATATGGACACTGAAGTTCAGGCACTTGTAGCAAATGTAGCACTGCCAGTTGTTGTTGGAGATTCTTAATCCTCCTTTCCGTTCTTTCATTTGCTTTAGGTATATGTTGACATTCCATGTCCATTATTGTGAAACCCGCGAGACACAACAAAATCACAGCTCCAATTACAGTGTCCTCCATCCTCCTGTTGTTAATATTATTCCTCTTTGTTAACGTTGTTGAACTTTGTGCACAAATGACATGGTTATCTACTGGCTAAGTCACGTCCTAGTACACACGGTCGGTGTGAATGCAACCCTTTAAATGGTACTGGGAAATAGTTCGTGCAAAATCGCCCTAGTATTTTAGTACTGTACATTTAGTTCTGTGCAAAAAGGCCATTTAGTTTGGTGCGAAAGGCCATATATATATATATATATATATATATATATATATATATATATATATTTATATATTTATATATATATATATATATATATATATATATATATATATATATATATATATATATATATATAATGTTGTTTGTTCCTCATACAGGATGTTGAATACCAAACGTGTGATGATTTGGACCCTAAAACATTTAGCTGATATTCAAGAAAGCTCATTGTGTGTTTACTAGTTACCTTTTAGAACATCAGACAGCATTTGGGAACCAAAGAGAAGAGGAACACATAATTATTGCTCCTTCATCCTTCTCCCGTGAGTCTTGAACCTAGAGGCAGAAAACTGAAAGATTAAATTATTTACAGTGGTGTTTTCAGTTTTTGTATACAGCATTTGGAAACATGCCAGTCAGTCTGTGTGAATCTCATGAAACCTGAGAACTTCATGTCCAGCTCGCGTTAAACCCTAAAGCAAGAAAATGACAGATTGTGTTACTTAATGAAAATTAATCCTATTTTTAAAAGCATAATATGCATTGAGATTTATTATTTCATTTCCATGACAATTAAATCCCACCACATATTTTTATTATTGAAATGTGCAAAAAATAATAACTAGATATTATTTAAATTGTAAAATGATTGTACCGTACATCATGGTATTTTTGTTGAACTGCCTTTATTTCAGTTATTAATCACAACTGAGAAAACTTCATGATCATTAGATGTTTTTTAATTCACCCATTTGTCTCTATTGCTACATGCCATTGTTGTTTTTTAACTGCTGTTTTCAGCTTTAAGTCACTAGAAGTGTTGATGACATCTGTGAAATATCTCCAGCTCAAGAAGCAATGTAAATATAAAATTTCAGCATCTAGCCTAAATGTTTTTTCATCACATTCACAGACTATTTTCTCCTGTTACAGCAGGAGTCTTGAGAATGAAGCAGCAGATTCCCATGTCAGATGTTGCCCTAGTAACCCAGTAGTTTAAAGACAATTAGGTGAAAAGTAGATCAGAAGTGGCTTTAGTGCTCACAGACAGCGGATCACCTCAGTTTAAATCACAATCAGAGATGTCAACCATACAAGTGACACTTTATAGGACACGCACATGCAGTTCATCCAGTTTCAGCTGAAGCTTTATAAAGTCAGGCTGAAGTTCTGTCTTTATTACTACATTTATTACACCTCTATATGAAGATCTGGTTCAGTGAAAACTGCCTGTTCTGTTTATCAGTGTATGGTGGTTGTTTGACTAGTCTAATATGGTTGGTTTAACGGTAACATGCAGCAGTAAAAATGTGTCTCTTGTAAAGTCTTTACAAAATCTGATCATCTGAAATCTGTGATGCTAACTTTGGTTTTATCACTCTCTTGCAGTGAAGATGCAGCTACAGCCCAAACATGCTATTATAGTTAAGGTTAGTCAGGGTTAGTTAGTGTAGGTGTGCTCGTGTGATGAAGATGCTGATCAGCAGTGATCTGTTGCATTGCATTTCCATTTACCTAGGAAGGCCTGGCAAACTATTTAACAAACCTGTTTGAGATTGATGCAGTCTAAAAGGATATCTACAAAAAAATCTTTGAATGTTAATTATATTGAAATCCTTTTGATATGTCACTTACACATATTATAATAATTTTGCATTATATTTATTATTATGCATAATAATTTGGAATACAGTGTATTAGCATATATTTGAATTATATTGTGGTCACAAAAGAGAGAGAATATATATATATATATATATATATATATATATATATATATATATGTATATATATATATATATTTGCCATATAGGAGGAATGCATGTGTCAGCGGCTCCCGTGTCCTTAAAATTCCACACGTTTGAGCTATTAGACATCTATTTAGACATACGGTTTACAGAAGCAGGGACTTTCAACCGAGAGCACATAGTTCGAGTAGTAAAAGTCATTTTCACTTACATGTCTGTGACTTCAGGCCTGATGTAGTTTGCTAATGATTTTCAGCCGTGATTCAACTCAAATGTGTTTGTAAATGAGACATGTTTGTTTTTTGTCATTATGACCCTCAGCAGACAAAAGCAGCTTATTTAGCAGCTAATTAATGGAGTGTGTTATTGCGTGAGCTCAACTCTAGACGTCCATCTGGCTGTTTGCTGAAGTGAGCTGATAAAGGTCACCAGTGACTGTGTGTGGACCAATCTGGATGTCTGAACCTGTTCAAGCTCACATTAGTGCCAGAACTTAAAGAACAATCATCCATAATCTGAATTCTTCAAAGACAAAATGGGATGGAAACAAACAGGGCAAGCAATGCTTGGTTGGGAGAGATCAGTCTTAAACCCTCTCACTCACTAATCAGCTATTTTACTCTGGTACTTTATGTGGTTAAGTGATAATCAAATAAACACTAAAAAGTATTCAGTAGTTTCACACAAATTATCTATAGTAGGAGACATACAAATTCACAATATCACAATGATATTAAGAACTACACACATTCATAATTTCATTTCTTTTTATTAACTGCCACATGGGAAGAAAAAAAATATGTGTATAATGGATCAGGTCTTATCAGAAGATAGTTAATGTATAATCTATAAAATATATAAAAAAAAAAACTATTGGAAAAAAATAAATACTGAAAATTCTATCATGTTAACATGGTACATTGTGCTGTATTTCTACAGATATTTCTTGGAATGCACTGAAATAAATTTTATTTATGAATTTATTATTATAATTATGAATTTCAAATAATGAATTACATTCATAATATTTTATCATCAGGCAATACTGATGTTCATTTGATTATCAAGCAATACTGTTGTTGAGTTAGTAATGTCCCCAGATAGCACAGATGTCTGTTAAAGATCTCTTCATCTGGAAAGCAATGGCTGTGTAAACACATCTGATAGAAATCTTTAAGATGTTAGTTTTACATACATTCTAAATTCTAAACTTCTTAAATAGATCTTCTTAAAGTCTATTTGACGTCTGACGGGAAACGTCCTATAGATGTATTGCAAATGAGAAAACACTAAAAAATGTCTTGCAGATGTAAAAGACGTCTGGGATCTGTGCTATTAGGGGCAGTACTGGTTAGTAGAGTGACTGCTGTCAGTATTGGGTGCCTGGATTGATCGGACACAAATAAAGATTATCCATCATGTCGGTTTAATCCAGTGACAATAGTGGTGGTGGTGCAGTAAATCTCGTGTCATCTTGTTGTTCTTTTAAAGCTCTTAAGCTCCTCCAGATATTGGAAAAGCTTTAGTCAAAATGCATGCGTGAGCTTCACATGCGGCTGTGAAAGACTGCATTCGATAAATAAAGGTGTTTTTCACTTCTGAAGCTTTTTATGTTTGTGTGTCTGGGATTATTGAATAGATTTGAGTTAATAGAAATACAGATCTGCGTTTTGGAGATCATGACTGGCATGTGCATAGAGAGCATTAGCAATCCATGCCTCTTTGCAATCATGCCTCACCTGACTTCCACATACACTGTCGCATTCAGAACAATCACGGCTTTCATTACTGGGCTTTACTAATTAAAGATGCTTTTATAACACATGCATGTCGTCACTCTGCTTTTGTCCCACATTATTAGATCAAACTTTGTTTTTTCGAGGAAACGGTGCAGAGATTAATTAAGAGATTACATTCACTAATCTTGAGTTTTATTTGCATGATCAGATGTGAATGAAAGAGTCTTTAATCTTAATGGACAAATTGCTCTCTTAATTGACTTTCTTGCTTTTTTTGTGAATTAGTTATTATGCAATCTTTTGTGATACTATAAAACTTGTTTTACCTCTGATGTCATTTGTTTTTTTTTAATGTAAACTAATAGTCAAATATGAGTTTAGATATTTGAGGCTGTTGTAAGTGATGCAGGATTTCTGAAATCACACCAGTAGTTCACAGACTATTAATGATGTTTAATGTCATGAAGGTCACAGCGATGACTTCTTCCTCTCGTTTTGACATAATCTAATGTTAGGAATAGCTGATCTTCATCATTAATGTTTGAATGTTTGAATTTCTCTTCTCAAACAGAATGTGTTTTACAGTATGTGGGTCATTGTGGCTGCAATGAATCTCATGACTCTCACTATCAGAGGAGATATGGGTGGGGGGGTTTCTGTGAGGAAACAAGCTTATAAATAATACATAATTATGTTTAAAAAAAAAAAAAAAAAATTAAAAACAGACCGTTTTGTGTAATGGGCAGGGTGCAGTGGCCGTGTTGCCAGATGAAATATGCCAAATATGCAGACATATCCAGGTGAAAAAGAAATATATTTAAATTGTGCTTTTCAGACACACTTACTATATTTAAACTAAACTGTACTAAGTACATATTAAAAGTATTATTTTGAAACAACTGTAAGTATATTTAGTGTAATTCAAGATATGTTTGTTCAATTTTAATCTACCGTATTTACAATATATTTAATATATTGAAATAGCCTTAAATTGGAACCAATTTATGTATACATTTAATATTTCATGTACTACAGTTAAAGTACATTTGAAGCATCATTTTAATGTGCTCTGTCGCACAGTAGAGAAATTACCGTATGGACAGGAGGAGAAGCTCGCAGGCAATCTTTTACTGTCTATGAGGCTATCGGGGGGACGTGGAGGCATGAAGTCAAGGGAGAAGCCCATAGAGAGTGCATAGAAGCAACGGGACAAAATTATTCAACAACGTCTGCAAGATTTGGTGGGTGATTCAGATTTCTCTTGGCACAGCTATTAGAAGACTTACAATTGTCAGACAGGTTGCTCACCTGACATCTACTTCATCAAGCTCAGTTTGAGCCTGCGCAGTACGCTCAACCCCCAGGAAGTGTGTGCTTCTAATTGACTTCACTTGTCTCCGTTGAATCCAGTCTCTGACTCATCGTAACAATTACATAATAATTATTTTTACATGAATAATAAACAAATAATATTATCCACCCCTAATGTATAGTAAAGTATTACAAAATTTTGATGCAATAAGGTCTAATTTAATGGTCTAATGTCCATTCCTCCAAAACAGAGAAAATATATTTTACATCTACATATCATCTACGTTTGCTTTTTACGGGTATGCTCATGCCTTTCATTTAACTGTATAAATATGAGGGTGTGACTTGACGTAAATGAAAGCCATTTATTTCTGCAAGTTTGTGCACTTCTACTTTTTTTTTTTTCAATTCAGATTATTTTATTCAGATCCAAACCTGTATGACTTCATAGACTTTTAATATATTCCAAACTATGTCTTTGTTTGTCCATACAATGAAAGTCATTGGGGAACAGTGTTGTTTAGTTCCCAGTGTTTTTAAAAAATATCAGATTTTTTTGTGTTTAAAGTCATATAGGTTTTAGGGAGATGAGGGTGAGTTAATGACTGTTTTTTTTTTTTGGGGGGGGGTGAACAATCCCTTTAACATACATACATTTTGTGCTAAACAAATCCTCTGTGGAGGATAATTGAATATTGAATTAATGGGGTTCATAGATATGATTTTACTGTTTTATTAACTATGACTTTACAGAGGTCGAATAAGAGGCCAAAGCAAATGTTACTGCCCACCGTGCCTTTTTTACCCCTTTGGGCTTTTTTGCATTTGGAACTTTATCAATAATGAATTATAAACTAACTAGACAGTTTGGGAAGGTTGTGTAGATGTTTAGATTTACCTGCTAAATTATTGTGGACATGCATAATCAAACTCATCATTGCTTTATTTTCTGCTGTGTGTGATTTCACATTCATGATTCATGAAACAGTGAATGACTGAATTTATACATTCATTAATGGTTATAAAATTATTTTCTCATGAGGCTCTGCCACCATTTAAAGATAAACATTGAGTCGGTGTGGTGTTTACTCTCGTGAAGTTCCATTATTTCCAGTCCTTCAGCCTTTGTCAACAGATCACAGGATTTGTAAAGATACGTACATCTCTGAACTTGTACATGTTTTAAAAGAGCTGACATTTGAAACATAATCATTATGTTGACATTGTGCATATCATTATGTGTTTAACTGTTATGTGTATGTGTGGTTGAAGATGTTAGGGATCATTCTGTGTATTTAATGGTATAATATGCAGTGAAGTGAGTATCTGCTGGTTTGCTGACGTGTGTGTGTCTGTGTGTGTTGCAGACACGTGATGCTGTGCTTTTTGCTCCTGACACTCCACTGGACGACAGTCACTGCAGCACTGCAGCCATCCACACACAACACTGCCCTTCAAGAAGGTTGGTGAAGGTCACTAGTGTCAGTGAAAACACTGATTGCTAGTCATCAATAGTGGAAAATATGAAAATCTGATCACCCGGTATGAGAAATTTTATTTCACAATAATGATATATATCTCGATATAGCTATTATGTTAGATATTATATATAAATTAGAAAAAGGAGCAAATTACAAACACAATAGAACAAGTAAATATAAAATACACTTTTCCTGCAGGTTTTCATGTGATCTGTCTTATCTGATGATGATGATGCAATGAATTCACTGAAGCTGTCAGCATGTCTTTAATAAATAATTTTTATTATCTGTCTATTAGAGCCCTGCATTTCTGCCTCGGCCTGATGGGCCCCGACTTTTTTACGCCCTCGGTCCGGGCTTCGGGCCAATTTTCACATCATAGTTCTGACGCGGGCCAGGCCTTGGGCCTGTTTTATACTTCTCCTTATTTTTTATATTTTAGCCATCCATCAATTGGTGATGAAAAAAATTGCCACGCTGGTGCAAACAACACAAGACCATGCTACCGTGACAGTCAAGAGTGGCTTGACTGTGTTTAGTGTCCAGCAGCAGTAGTGTACCATCAGCGCAGCTGAACAGTTCTGTGTTCAAATGTATGTAATAGGCTTAAGCTTGCTGCAAAACACTGGCAAAAGTAATTACCATAAATGTGACGGGGAGAAAGTTAGGAGATATTTGAATTATTCACTAATAAACTACTGTTTTTAAGTCGGTGTCACAAGGATGAAGTTGCCGACCCTGAATCGGCATATCCTCATTAAACGTGCCTTTAGAGAGAAGTGCATCTTTATAGTTTATGATTATAATGAAAGAGATTTTGTTCTCGATTAGTGTTTTTCACTATGAAGTAATTTAAAGCTTGCTATAGATATATTTTTATTGTGTCTTTGAGGCATGTATTCGCTGAGTTTCAGATAATTTTCGAACTCCTGTTAAAGACAAGATGGTAGAAAGCGCGTCATTCTTTTATAAAAGTACAACATTTTGTTGATATTGTGATAGCACACAAATAAAAGTAGACCCTTTGCAGTTACGAATGATTACTCTTACCTTTATGAGTAAAAATGACAGTGTATCCACTTAAAAAAATTTAAGTGATTGCACTGGCACCTCAATGTCCTACAAAGCGTCTCAAGCTGCACAAACTGTTGGATAGTGCATATTTATCTAGGTTTAACATTTAAACTTTGTTATAGGCTTGAACTGTTTTATATCTATAGATTTTATTATAGGCAAGTCATGATGATTTCAGAAAACTGAATTGATCAAACATACTGTAGGCTCACTGTCTGCCACTGTCCGCTTGGTCATTACTTTAAAAAACAAAAAATTATATTTAACGAACAAAAAATGCTCCAAACATTTTTCTAAATTAACTGAAAAAAAAATTACAAAAAATTATATTAAAAAAAAATAGAATTTTAGAGTTCCGAACAGAATCAAAAATTTGAAATGGCCATTAACCGGTTAATAACATAATTTTATAGTTCCATGATATTTCCTGTCAACCAATCACAAATTCCATTAGTACAGCATATGCAAATGTGACGCTGAAGCCAACGAGTAAAATGACCACTCAGCTGTGAACTCATCATAGGCAAGTCGAAATGGCAATGCACCGCCTGTCAGGGACCAGGCAGACCCGGTCCCAGCCAATCATCAACGCTCACTCTCCCCTGAGTACTAATCACCTGCACCTGATCTCCATCACCATGGCACTATATAATACTCACCCATGCACCAATTCACCGTCAAGCCTCCAACAGGAATTGACCTCACGATCTTGTCTCCTGCTCACCTTGTCTTCAAAGAATCACCAGCAGTAACGTATACTTACCTTTTGAGAAGCTAACCTGTGTGTCTTTGTTCTCATGTCTCCAGAACGCTTATGGCATTATCTGTGATCTGAAGTCTCCTACGAACCTAGATATCTCCTGAGTGCCCATGTGATTCTCTGAGCATTGATCTTCCACTGCAAGAAGAGGAGACAAGTATTGATATTCATGTATTGTGTGGCTTTGACGCCTCGACACTTAACGAACTCACCTGACTTTCACAGAAATGAACTCCACAGAACCCGCACCAGAGATTACCCTCTACTTACCTCTCATGAACCCTTATCTCAAAGACTTTGTGTTGAATTCAACCACCTCTGTCTCCTGAGGCTTGACCAACACGATATAAATTTGACACAACTCGAGGACGGCACTTCCGCAAACCTCGCTCCCACACTGGTGTACCTCGCGAACACAATCGCTTGGACAGCACCCTTCTCCGGCCGGGAAGTGGACTGCAATGGATTTCTGTTACAATGCTCTCTCGCACTGGAACAACATGCACATCAGTACCCCATGGACAGATCCAAGATATTATTCAGCAGTTATCCGGGGCTGCGCTGAGATGGGCGGAAGCACTATGGTTCCAGGAAACCGCGTCACTTCATCGTTTCAGAATTTCATTAACCATTTTAAAGAAGTTTTTGGCCATCCGGTGGGTGATTCCTCAGTCAATGAACAATTGTTGCATTTACGTCAAGGAAGAAATCAGTGTCTGAATATTCTCTTGTTCCGAACCCTGGCTGCAGCGAGTGGATGAAACGAGAAAGCCTTACTGACCGTGTATCAAGAAGGGCTGAATCCCACACTACGGCTACAGCTCGCCATCTACGATGACAATATGGGGTTAGAGAAATTCATGCAGCAAGCCGATTCACTTGAGATCCAAATCATGTTATCAAGAAACACATGCCCCGACTCCTGTTAACCCTCAGCCCACTCCTGAAAAAAAATCCTGAATCACAGCCAGAACGGAGACTGACACCTGCATAACGAAATCGCAGACGAGAAAACAGATTATGCCTTTACTGTGGGAATGAAAATCACTTCATACGCACTTGCCCATTTCATCCCCCGTGTCTAATGGTGAGTTCAGTCCATCCTAAACCCTCTGTGTCCACCCCATTAACTATCTGTGTAACTCTGAGAATTAGAGATCTCGTCATTTCAGCCATGGCTATCGTGGACTCCGGATCGGCCGGCAACTTCTTCTCGGGGAAACTCGCCAAAGCCCACGACCTCCGAAAGACCAGAACCAAGAAACAATACTCCATCTAGGCAGTGACAGGCGAGATGATCTTCCAAGGGTATGTGACCTCACAAATCACACCCGTCACTCTCAGTGTGCAGAATACCCATCACGAGCCTTTCACCCCATTTATTCTTATGAACAGCCAGGCCGATATAATCTTAGGACATCCGTGGTTGATCCAACATCAACCCTCACTAGACTGGGCCACCGGAGAGATTCTAAGCTGGGGCTGCGATTGCATTTAATTAAATCATGTACATTCTCCTAGTGACAAACCTGATTCCATGGTGATTAACTCCACATCTACTGAAAGCCCCAAGGAAAATGTATCTACCAGTGTCCCTTCATGCTATGCCTCCTTTGCAGATGTCTTCAATCCGATCGCAGCATCCAAGCTACCCCCGCATCGACCTTGGGATTGCGCTATAGACCTCATACCTGGAGAGCCCATTCCTAAGGGCAGAATATACTCCCTGTCCATCCCAGAACGCTAAAGACCGCCTTCACAGGGGCCCCTTTACTACAGCACCCAGATCCGGAAAAGAAGTTCATTGTGGAAGTGGATGCCTCCACTACTGTAGTGAGAGCCATCCTATCCCAATATTCTGAGCAAGCTGCAAAACCCATGCTTTGCGCTTTCTTTTCCAAGAAACTATCCTCCACCGAAAGAAACCATGACATTGGCAATCAAGAGTTACTGGCAGTGAAGCTGGCCCTCGAGGAATGGAAGCATTGGCTGGAGGGAGCCCGGCAGCCTTTCCTTGTACTCACGGATCACAAGAACCTCCAGTACCTAAAAGAAGCTAAAAGACTCAACCCTCACCAGGCTAGGTGGGCTCTATTCTTTACCCGGTTCCATTTCCAAATATCCTACCGTCCAGGTTCCAAGAACACAAGAGCCAACACCTTATCCCGCTTACACACTGTAGAGGAAATCCCAGAGGAGTCAGGAACCATCTTGCCCAACAAACTATTTGTTAACCTGATTCAGTGGGAGCTCGACGAATTACTCCGTGAACAGGCCCGAAACCAACACATTCAGCCAATGTGTCCGGTAGGGAAAATCTGCGTGTCGGAGGATCACCGTGTGCCCCTCATCTCCGATGTTCATTCCTCGGTGGGAACCGGACATCCAGGAGTAAATAAAACACTGTCAACCCTTCAAAGGAAGTATTGGTGGCTAAGGATGCAGGAGGATGTCAAGGAGTTCATCCAAGGATGTGCCCTCTGTGCAATGACCAAGATACCTCAACAACTACCTACTGGAAAGCTCCTTCCCTTACCGATTCCTCACCGACCATGGTCAAACATTGGGGTTGACTTTGTCACTGATCTCCCAGCATCTGATGGTAATACCTGTATGCTTGTGGCCATAGATAGATAGATAGATAGATAGATAGATTCTCCAAGGCATGTAGACTGATTCCCCTAAAAAAAACCTACAGCCTTTGAAACCGCAGAACTTCTGTTTAATCATGTATTTTGTAATTTTGGCATTCCAGAAGACATTGTTTCCGACAGGGGGCCTCAATTCATTTAGAGGGTTTGGAAGTCCTTCCTTGCTCTGCTCAACGTCACAGTCAGTCTTACTTCCAGTTACCATCCTCAGGCAAACGGGCAAACAGAACTTAAGATCCAGGACATCAGCCGCTTCCTCAGGACCTTCTGTCACCGAAACCAAAACCTATGGAACAGGTGTTTAGTCTGGGCCGAATATGCCCAAAATTCCCTCCGACAAGCATCGACTAATTTATCTCCGTTTCTATGCATTCTTGGTTACCAACCTCCCCTGTTTCCATGGTCTGGAGAGCCCTCTAACGTTCTTGCAGTGAACGCCTGGTTCCGTGACAGTGAACGGGTCTGGAAGCACACCGCCACCTTCAACAAGCTGTCAATCGCCATCAACGCTTCACAGATGCTCGCCGTAAGGCAAACCCTACCTACCAGCCTGGCCAACTGGTATGGTTGTCCACCCGGGACATTCGGTTGCAACGACCCTGTAAGAAATTAAGCCCGAAGTACATTGGACCATTCCCAATTGAACGACAGATTAACCCAGTCACCTACCGACTCCAACTTCCTGCACAGTACCGGATCCCTCTACCTTTCATGTCTCCTTGTTGAAACCCCATCACTTACCTGTTTCTGTTACCTCTGCAGACCCGGTCCCTGACGACGAACCCCCGTTGCCGCCCATCGACGCTGAACCCATCTACACTGTTAAGGAGATCCTGGACTCCCGGCGTCGTCGAGGGCGATTAGAGTACTTGATAGACTGGGAAGATTACGGACCAGAAGAAAGGTGTTGGGTGCCTTGCCAAGATATTTTTGACCCAAGTCTGCTCACAGAGTTTCACGCCCAGCATCCAGAGAAACCCGCTCCACGACCTCGAGGCAGACCTCCACGACGCCAGAGAGTAAGGTCCAGGCAGACCCGGTCCCAGCCAATCATCAACGCTCACACTCCCCTGAGTACTAATCACCTGCACCTGATCTCCATCACCATGGCACTATATAGCACTCACCTATGCACCAGTTCACCGTCAAGCCTCCAACAGGAACCGACCTCACAATCTTGTCCCTACTCACCTCGTCTTCAAAGAATCACCAGCAGTAACGTATATTTACCTTTTGAGAAGCTAACCTGTGTGTCTTTGTTCTTCTGTCTCCAGAACGCTTATGGCATTATTTGTGATCTGAATTCTCCTACGAACCTCTATCTCCTGAGTGCCCATATGTTTCTCTGAGCATTGGTCTTCTACTGCAAGAAGAGGAGACAAGTATTGATATTCATGTATTGTATGGCTTTGACGTCTCGACACTTAACAAACTCACAACGAACTCCACAGAACCCGCACCAGAAATTACCCTCAACTTGCCTCTCACAAACCCTTATCTCAATAAAGACTTTGTGTTGAATTCAACCACCTCCTGAGTACTATCCTGACACCACCCTTAGAATTTATCTGAGTATAGTGTGAGATAAATTCAACAGATCACACGCACCTGCAGCGCTTCTGTGAATGTAGAAAACAGAAAAATGAACCCCTATAGGCTTACATAAAAAGGAATATAGGCATATAGACTAAATATATTTCACAGATTAATGAAACAAAAGAAAAAACGTGCTAAATTACAGTTCATTGTGACAGATTCTCAAGTGTTCGGAAAGGAAAAACGATACAGCAGAGTAGTTTTCTTTATTTTTCAGCTTTGAATAATGTCTTGCTTCTGTATAACCAACTAGCTTTGGTACGACCATCGCACCGACAAAACATAGTTTTGCTAAATTGATTGACCGCGCCTCTGTGCTGATATAGCCGATATGAAGGATGATGTTTTATGTCGATCAAAGTACAAACACTATATAATATAATCATTTGATATTCAGCAGATCAACAGCTTGGAGGAAACATCAGTTTCTTAGTTCAAACACACATTTGTAAAGCGTGCAAATGATACTTAATGTATCAATTAATAAGACTACTGTAAGTTTGATACTTGCACGTCTCGCCATGTTTTAAAGAGAGTCCTGATGCACTTTGTGGCTTCAGTTGGTTGGCTGAAGTTAGGTGATGAGAAAGAACCATATTAAGTCAGAGGATCTTGATGAATGGAAAGTCCAAAGGCCTGGTGAAGACTTAAGCGTTGCAGAAGAGTTTCTAGCTCACATCCTCATTTTCTTTCCATCCTTATCCACCGAATTTAACAGAACCGCAGGCTGCCTGAGCTATGTGTTGTGGCCCACCAGGCACACCCGCACCAGCTCAGGCTCTCCACCCAGACACAGAAGACTTGGCAGAAGAAGAAGAACACTATCCAGGACTCCTCAAAACTCTCCTCTTGAGTTTGATTTCCTATCTTCAGAAGAACCAGAGGAAAATCTCCAGCTTATTTCTAAAAGAACTCAAGAACCTCCATTGTCTAACGCATCAGGACATTTGTTCAGCAACAAAGCCATTGCAAGTAACCGTTTACAACTATTTAGATGCATGTTTAAGTTTGAGCCCCTTTTAAAGCGTTAGTTCACCCAAAAATGAAAATAATGTAATTAATACATACGAACGAGTCATTATCTGGCTCGGCTCGGTGTTCGTCTTCAGTTCTCTCTTCACAGCAGTTCAGTCAGTGTACTGTTTGAGTACATGAATTACTCCGGGATATTGGTTTGTTTGAACTCACAGGGAGTGTCAGCCACATTAAAAAAGTTAACAGCTTAAGTCATTTGTGGATTAATGCGTATTGGAGACGCGAACCGTTTAAAACGATTCAGTTCGATTTGGTGAACTGGTTCAAAAAGATCCGGTTACATCGAATGATTTGTTTGCAAACCGGATATGACAAACTGCTTTGTTTTGAACTGTCTCACAACAGACACGGAAGAGAAGACAATGCTGAATAAAGTCGTAGTTTTTGCTATTTTTGGACCAAAAATTTGACCATTTGTTGTGAGACTAAATCTTAAATATCTTAAAATATCTTAAACTGTGTTCCGAAGATAAACTGAGGTTGGAACGACATGAGAGTGAGTTATTAGAGGAGAAAAAAAAAATTCCGGTTCCCAGACGCACTGCTGCTCGGCCCTCCACCAGCTGGGTGATCTCCTCCGCAGTGTCTGGCGGTGGCACTGGACGGCCCTCGGCGGACGGCATGACACTCCTCCGCCGCCCGGTGGACGGCGACAGCTCCTCCGGTTTTGGGCAGCCGGCAGGAGTCCCCCGTTCCCTGCTCCTCCAGATTCCTTCATGGAGGCAGCAGGCTCCTGCCCCCTGGCGAACGGCGCCAACTCCTCCGCTCCCTCAGGGACGGCAGCCGTCCCCAGCAACTCACTCCAGCCCACCGCCTCGAGCGTCCATGGCGGCACACTTTCTTCGCCAGCTCGATGGCACCGCGGATTCACCACAGCGGCGAGGGATCTTCAGCAGCACGTCCCTCCTTCTCCCGGGCTTCGGCACCACTGTAATGATAAAACTTCATATTCATCGGGAAGAAGGAGGCGGGAACCGGCGGACAATCAAATGAAACTTTAATAATCAAAATAAACACAAAACAGCGCAACAGCCCCTGCGGACGACTGTTGTCACTATTCATCATTGTCTTCTCTTCCGTGTCTGTTGTGAGAGAGTTCAAAACTCTTCATTGTAGTGATATCCGGTTCGCGAACGAATCATTCGATGTAACCGGATCTTATTGAACCAGTTCACCAAATTGAACTGAATCATTTAAAACGGTTCGCGTCTCCAATAAGCATTAATCCACAAATTACTTAAGCTGTGAACTTTTTTAATGTGGCTGACACTCCCTCTGAGTTAAAACAAACCAATATCCCGGAGTAATTCATTTACTCAAACAGTACACTGACTGAACTGCTGTGAAGAGAGAACTGAAGATGAACACCGAGCCAAGCCAGATAACGAACAAAAGATTGACTCGTTCTCGTAATCGGTGTAATTATCAGTAGTAACACAAGGTTCAGTCATGTTCACTTGTCTCCTGATGCAGGAAAGGCCAGTTTTTCCAGTTAGGGATTGAATGGAATGATGAAATGCAAACTGATCTAGATCATGTGATCATCTGGAGGATCATTTTTGTTGTGGTTCTTGTTTGCTATGTTCTTTATACATGTCCAGATTTTTCCTGAAATTGATTCTGCTCGTCTTACACAGATTCACAAGGTTTTTCTGCTTCTTGTCACTGTCAGCTGAATTATTTACAGAGTATCTCTGGTTATCTGAGAGTTTTTGTGAAAAGCACCATGGACATGTGACCATGAATGACTTTACATCACACAAATACATGGTCTAAATCAATTAGTTAACATCTTCTAATTTTTAAAATAAGTATTAAGTATTTTTTCAGTAACCTGTTTTTATTAATTTTGAATTTGAATTTCTGTGTAAAAGAAATAGCTGGTAGCAGGAACAATAAGTTGTGATCATATATATATGTGTGTGTGTGTGTGTGTTTGTGTGCGAGTGCGTGTGTGTGTGTGTGTTTGTGTGTGTGTGAGTATTCTGTGTTAAATATGTTCTTGAATATTTCCTGCTGATAGAAAGTAAATACAGTGTTTCTGTGGGTTTTATGAAGGTAAATTTAAGACTTTTGAAGATGTTTTCAGGATCTATATTACTTTTTAATTAAGTTTACAAAATAATAGATTAAGGCTTGGAAATCTCTGCTCACAGACACTAGAATATGGAAGTAACTTTTAGTAAAAAAAATTGTACACTTATCACAAAAAAGTAATTCTTCCTTAGTATTTTGGTTTTGTTTACTTGAGAAGAAAGGGAATGAACAGATTGACAGATATTTGTTGTTTTAATCATTATTTCTCTTATTTTTTTTAGCTATTTTTCAAAAAGCATCTTCATTTTTGTATCTGAAGTAAACATACACTCACCTAAATGATTATTAGGAACACCATACTAATACTGTGTTTGACCCCCTTTCACCTTCAGAACTGCCTTAATTCTACGTGGCATTGATTCAACAAGGTGCTGAAAGCATTCTTTAGAAATGTTGGCCCATATTGATAGGATAGCATCTTTCAGTTGATGGAGATTTGTGGGATGCACATCCAGGGCACGAAGCTCCCGTTCCACCACATCCCAAAGATGCTCTATTGGGTTGAGATCTGGTGACTGTGGGGGCCATTTTAGTACAGTGAACTAATTTTCATGTTCAAGAAACCAATTTGAAATGATTCGAGCTTTGTGACATGGTGCATTATCTTGCTGGAAGTAGCCATCAGAGGATGGTTACATGGTTGTCATAAAGGGATGGACATGGTCAGAAACAATGCTCAGGTAGGCCGTGGCATTTAAACGATGCCCAATTGGCACTAAGGGGCCTAAAGTGTGCCGAGAAAACATCCCCCACACCATTACACCACCCCCACCAGCCTGCACAGTGGTAACAAGGCATGATGGATCCATGTTCTCATTCTGTTTACCCCAAATTCTGACTCTACCATCTGAATGTCTCAACAGAAATCATCAGAGACTCATCAGACCAGGCAACATTTTTCCAGTCTTCAACTGTCCAATTTTGGTGAGCTCGTGCAAATTGTAGCCTCTTTTTCCTATTTGTAGTGGAGATGAGTGGTACCCGGTGGGGTCTTCTGCTGTTGTAGCCCATCCACCTCAAGGTTGTGCGTGTTGTGGCTTCACAAATGCTTTGCTGCATATCTCGGTTGTAACGAGTGGTTATTTCAGTCAAAGTTGCTCTTCTATCAGCTTGAATCAGTCGGCACATTCTCCTCTGACCTCTAGCATCAACAAGGCATTTTCGCCCACATGCCGCATACTGGATGTTTTTCCCTTTTCACACCATTCTTTGTAAACCCTAGAAATGGTTGTGCGTGAAAATCCCAGTAACTGAGCAGATTGTGAAATACTCAGACCGGCCCGTCTGGCACCAACAACCATGCCACGCTCAAAATTGCTTAAATCACCTTTCTTTCCCATTCTGACATTCAGTTTGGAGTTCAGGAGATTGTCTTGACCAGGACCACACCCCTAAATGCATTGAAGCAACTGCCATGTAAATTGAACAGGTGTTCCTAATAATTCTTTAGGTGAGTGTATCTTGATTTAAGGATGGTTAGATGTTTTGTGTTTTAATGTGGATAATATGCAGTGCATGTAAACATTTAATGCCATGACTTTGTGAATTTAAGAATGTCTACTCTGATTTAATACCTTTTTAGGCTTTAATTTGTGGAAGAGGTGAATTAAGACTTTTTAAGACCCACAGAAACCCTATAAATAGATTCATTTAAGTGGGTGTACAAACCCGTGAGGACCTGAAAGTGGCTGAAGTTTTTACTGCTGTCCAGAGGAGCTGAGAGCCCATACATCAAGGATTTTTAGGTTGCATTAATTAGGTAAACCGGAACCAGGAACACTTCCCATAACACCCAATTTACTTGCTACATCATTAGAAGAATGGCATCTACGCTAATATTAGTCTGTTTCTCTCTTATTCCGAGGTCACCGTAGTCACCAGATCCAGTCTGTATCCAGATCAGAGGGTCACTGCAGTCACCCGGATCCAGTACGTATCCAGACCAGATGGTGGATCCGCACCTAGAAAGGACCTCTACATCCCTGAAAGACAGCGGAGACCAGGAAAACTAGAGCCCCAGATACAGATCCCCTGTAAAGACCTTGTCTCAGATAACTACCAGGACAAGACCACAGGAAACAGATGATTTTTCTGCACAATCTGACTTGAATTGAAAAGCCTGGAATTGAACTACTGGTTTCGTCTGGTCAGAGGAAAACTGGCCCCCCAACTGTGCCTGGTTTCTCCCAAGGTTTTTTTCTCCATTCTGTCACCGATGGAGTTTCGGTTCCTTGCCGCTGTCGCTTCTGGCTTGCTTAGTTGGGGTCACTTCATCTACAGCGATATTGTTGACTTGATTGCAAATAAATGCACAGACACTATTTAAACTGAACAGAGATGACATCACTGAATTCAATGATGAACTGCCTTTAACTATCATTTTGCATTATTGACACACTGTTTTCCTAATGAATGTCGTTCTGTTTCTTGACGCAATGTATTTTGTTTAAAGCGCTATATAAACAAAGGTGACTTGACTTGACTTGACATCAAAAATGTTCTTTAAAAAAAATCCCATTTAATATGAAGTCCCATTTATTTTAACCGATCTTAAACACAAAAAATGATGGGGCTGTTCTAAGTTGAAGAGGAACACCATTGATTCTCCCTCTTACAGAACTCACTTCTTGTGTGATTCTCTGACCACTTTTGCTCAGGGCAACGCCAACGATTGTTACAGTATGTTATAGACCTATTCAGAAACATGAGCCTCATAAACAGACCTTCCTCAATGAGGAATTTTCTGCTCTTGTCAGAAGAGATTTGCAGATTAAGCTGCTGAGCTTTTGATCTAGGTACTGGAGTGCCAGATCCATGTTGAAAATAACTTATTAGCAGATGAGTGAAGCAATGTGATTCTGTGGCATTTTCACAACATTGAACTGTTAGAGTGACACATCAACCAATCACCTGAGTTTGGGACAAAGCTATCTGACTGACTGACCAATGATGTACAAGTAATTGGAAACATGTGAATCATTATTTGAGTTCTGTGTAGATGTAACAATGACATACTTCACCTTTTTCCTCTTCCATTTTTGGTCTAAGTTGGCGTCTGAAGTTATGCCTTTGCACAAACCAAATTAATCATCAGTTTGCTCAAACTTGCCTGTATTTTGAGGGCCATGTAATGAAATGTGGCTCGAAACTAAATGCAATTAACTGATTCATGAGCATGTTCAGATGAAGACATCCAATCCAATCCGCTTTATTTATATAGCACAATTTAAATAAACACAAGGTTTCCAAAGTGCTGTACACCACAACAATAAAAGACACAATAGGATAAAAAGATAAACACAATAAGATAAAAGTAATAGAATAAGATAAAACTACATGAAATTATATAAGTAAAATTAAATCAAATAAATAATTAAAATGCACTGCCCACACAACACATTGAAATCACATTAATCACGATTACCTGGTGTTAAAAGCCAGAGTAAAAAGATGGGTTTTAAGCAGAGATTTAAAATGAAAGAGTGAGAAGACTTGTCTGATGTGTAGTGGCAATTCATTCCATAGTTTTGGAGCTGCAACAGCAAAAGCTCTTTCTCCTCTGAGTTTTAGCCTAGTTCTAGGCACTGTCAGGAGCAGCTGGTCAGCTGACCTGAGAGAGCGGCTGGGAATGTAGGGGTGCAGCAACTCGGTGAGATACGGTGGGGCAAGGCCATTCAAGGCTTTAAAAGCAAATAAGAGTAGTTTAAATCCCCCCCCGTAATAATCCAATTTGCGCAGATTTAGAGCCGTTATTCTCAGATCTAGCAGCGTTTCATACAGCGACAGAGTGTTGACAGTATGTACAAGTGTTAGAAACAGCAGAAACACATACAACAGATGGAACGGCTGACGGCATGCCTGACACACTGGCGCCATCTTGCCTCCTAGGACATATCACAGTTGTGGGTTAGCATGTCTATGAAATTTGTTGTTCATGTACGTGAAAGGTCAGAAGGTAAACTCAGATGAAGACGGGTCACCATGGAGTCTGGAGAGAAAGACCATAGGGCTGAAATGTGTCATAACTGCACTTTTTGATAGTGTGCATGTGCGTCTCACAAATACAGTCATTCACAGCTGCATATTCCATACTGTCAAACATAAAGTGTCATGTGGAGGATAAGGAAGAACTCAATCGCAGACAGGATGCACAACACACAGGGTTTAATGAGGACAAAAAGGGGAAAACAAAACCCAAGAGGGGGAAAACAATGACTAGGGCAAGGACAAGATGATTTAACAATACTAGAAACATACAATAAACAAAAGACTCTTAACACAAGGATTCTGACTACAGATAAACACTCACGGGAAATACAACGACTGAGACAATGTGTAGCAATGAAACATCAAAGTAGCAATGAACCGCACAAGACAGTGAACACAAGGGAATATAAATAGGGAGACTAATAATGACACAACAGGTGGCACAGGTACATCAATAATGACCAAACTAGGGTAACAAGGGGGCGGGGCAAGGAAACGAGACAACACAAGCACATGGCCCAAGGACAAGGCCATGTGCTTGTACACAAAACACGGGCCTGTCATGATCCTGCCTCAAGACTAGAGAAAAATCAGGACATGAAGGCAGAATCATGACAGAACCCCTCCCTTATGGAGCGGCTTCCAGACGCTCCTCAAGGGAACATCAAACACGAGACATGACTGACTGAGACAGAGACACAAACCAACAAGACATGACAAATAGCAATAAAGGTAAACATGAATAGACTATGACAGGGTTAGGGTGGCAAATAAAAAAAAAAAACAAGGGGGGGGGGGGGGGGGGACAACAAAGTTCCCGGGGGGGGGAATCCTGGGTGGGTAGGTGGCTCAGGAGTCTTAGGTGAACGGGACGAAGGCTGACGACGAGGGGTCCGGACAGGTCTGGGTGGTGTAGGGTGGGGAGTGATCGCTGGACACTTGACAACATCTTCAGGACACATGACAACATCTTCTGGACACACAACAACATCTTCTGGATACATGACAACATCGGAGTAGACAGAAACTGGCTCGGGAATAGCGTTCACCGCGGCTGGCTCGGGATCAGCGCTCACTGCGGCTGGCTCGGGATCAGCGCTCACTGCGGCTGGCTCGGGATCAGCGCTCACTGCGGCTGGCTCGGGATCAGCGCTTACAGCGGCTGGCTCGGGATCAGCGCTCACTGCGGCTGGCTCGGGATCAGCGCTCACTGCGGCTGGCTCGGGATCAGCGCTCACTGCGGCTGGCTCGGTCTCAGCGCTCACTGCGGCTGGCTCGGGATCAGCGCTCACTGCGGCTGGCTCGGGATCAGCGCTCACTGCGGCTGGCTCGGGATCCCCGCTCACTGCTGCTGGTTCGGGATCAGCGCTCACCGCGGCTGCGAGTTGGAGAGGCATTGCGGACTCAGGCTCAGACAGAGACGCAGGACCGGAAGACCCCTTCTTCCTCCTTTTTCTCCTTGGCCGCGGTGCAGAGGTCACAGCTGGGTCTGAGACTGGTTGGGCAAGTTCGGTCTCAGGCAGGGCTGATTCTGACGCCGAGGATTCCGAGGCAGATTCCCAAGAAAAAAACGCCTCCCATGCTTCTTGTGGAGACTGATGGGCATGGGAGGTTCCTCAGGACTCGCGGAGGGATTTGCCTAATCCCCCAGTGCGGCAACGGCCAGGATACGACCCTCTGGGATCACTGGCAGCTTGGCCGAAGGTGGGGACCTCGAGGGGGAAACCTGCGACGACTCCTGGGAGAAACTCTCCCATAGCCGGGCATAATTCTGCAGGATCCACTCACCCTCAGACGAGTATGGAAGGGTGACCCTCTTCTTGTCAGTAGGGGATGACAACCAGCAGTGCCTAAGAGGCTCCACTTGTCGCTGACGATCGGAGGACATCCTGTCTGCTGAGTTCTTGGTTTGGCGTTTCATTCTGTCATGTGGAGGATAAGGAAGAACTCAATCGCAGACAGGATGCACAACACACAGGGTTTAATGAGGACAAAAAGGGGAAAACAAAACCCACGAGGGGGAAAACAATGACTAGGGTAAGGACAAGATGATTTAACAATACTAGAAACATACAATAAACAAAAGACTCTTAACACAAGGATTCTGACTACAGATAAACACTCACGGGAAATACAACGACTCTTCAAGGTGAGACAATGTGTAGCAATGAAACATCAAAGTAGCAATGAACCGCACAAGACAGTGAACACAAGGGAATATAAATAGGGAGACGAATAATAACACAACAGGTGGCACAGGTACATCAATAATGACCAAACTAGGGTAACAAGGGGGCAGGGCAAGGAAACGAGACAACACAAGCACATGGCCCAAGGACAAGGCCACGTGCTTGTACACAAAACACGGGCCTGTCATGATCCTGTCTCAAGACTAGAGAAAATTCAGGACATGAAGGCAGAATCATGACATAAAGATGTTGTAAGTTCACAGATGGATGTTTATTAGATCACTCGTCATTCGTTCCTGTAGCTCATCTGGTGAGTTTGAGAGTGATCACTGACCCAAGATCAGTGATGGATGTGTAATCTGTGTCACAAGGCTCCGTTGCTGAAGTTCCAGTACAAATCAGTTTACTCTGATCATAAAACTGTATGTGTGTGCGTGTTCATGTTCTGTCTTGCTGGCCTTTAAGGGCAATGTTACATGAGATTAGTTGTTGTTTCTGTATTAACTTTAATAACTGAAAGGGGTTATATGATGTGATTTCAATTTTCCCTTTCTCTTTGGAGAGTTACAAGCTCTTGGTGCGTAAAGAAGATATGTAAAGTTGCAAAGACTAAAGTCTAAAATCCAAAGAGATAAAAGTTAAGACCTGTCCATGCCCTCCAAAAACAACTTGTTTAAACACACCCCCTCATTGTGAAAGTGAAACTATTTTGTTTGGCCTTCCAAAAGAGGACAATATCCACTTCGTCATGCCTAGAGCTGATCCGTGCTGGTCGCTGAGGAAATACATCAAGTTCGCACTGTGGATCGCCGGATCGGCTTTCACCATGGATGAAGCAGCGTCCAGCCCGGGGTCAGCAAATGTGGTTGCCGCAAGCCTGCCTGCCGCTTTGTTCTCAAGCCAGCTGACCATTCCCCACTCAAGCCTGCCATGTGTGAAACTGTGTGTTTCGTTGTGAAAGTGGAACTATTTTAGAAATCAGTGGTTAAGTTTTATTTACAACACTGACCAAGAACAGTTCAACCCAAATATTCAGATGTGCGCTGGGCATTTTATGGAGGATTGTTTCCTGAACCTGCAGAGTAGTCTACAATAAGTCTGTGCTCAATGGCTGTTTCTGTAAAGTGGGGCAGTCTGGCGCTTCTGACTTTTTTATATTTAAATAATTTGCCACTGATGATTTAAAGAGCGAGTTTTAAGCAGTGTAGAGTAGCGCTTGTTGTTTGTTGTTTCTCTGATTATGAATGCAGTTTATCTTTACTCGGCATGATGATACACAACGCAGCAAGTAGAAACACAGTATAAGACATTATTGCAACCAGAGGGCACCCTCTCCAGAGTGTTAGTTTAAAGAACTGCATTTCCCATAACACCCCATACCTGAGACTGATTGCCAGCACAGGTGTTTCCCATTTCAGTGACCAACTTAAGCAGTCAACAGACTCACAGTCACTGTGAAGTCGTGTTTTGCCAAAGCTAAGACTACTGAGCATTTTCCCCTGTATCCTGATTCTCTGTGCACAACCTTTGACTGTTATTGTTACTCTGTGATTCTCTGCCACCTGCCCCGACATCTGCCTGGAAACCAGTTTATGAGTTCGGAATTGTCTCTGATACCCCTGTTGCTGTTCTCTGATCTTCGCCTGTCTGACACTGCTCTCTAATAAAAGCTGCAAATGGATCCCCATGCCTCTTAACCCTTATTACAATTATAATCAGTATTTATTTTATTTTATTTTTTTTGTATTATTGGTTTTGTCTCGACGTGCCGGGAGATGGACCACAGACCACAGTATCTTAGGGGGCATAACATTTCCATCACACGCTTGAGGTATTCAGCCAATCACAATACACTGGATAGCTGGCAAATCAGCATACACCTCGCTTTTCAGATCGATGAGCTTTGTAAAAATCAGAAAGGCAGGGCATAGAGGAGCAACAATAATGTACATTATGTGGAAAATAATATTTTTTTACAATTATTTTTTAACCTTAAAGGTGCCATCTGTCATATCTGGCAAAAAAATCAAGTCATACTCCACATTCCATACCAGATGGGGGCAGTATGCCTCAATAAAGTGAATTGGTCTACTCTAGAGTAACAAATAGTGGTGGAAATTATGATTCTTTTTAGAGATTCGTTCATTTTCAGTTCGTTCACCAAAATGATTCGTTCAGAATCGTTCACTGATTCGTTCAGTGACCATTTCTTCGTATTACACAAAATAAGCCAGCAGATGGCAAAAAAAGAGTGTATTATGTGTTATGTCTTAAGTCAACGAACGTATTCACTTGTTACAAAAACTGATCTGGCTTTATTAAAATGTGTGTATAATCACATTTAATATATAAAGTCTAATTAAGTTTTTCAGATGAACAAAGCACAAGGTTTTCTTGCCTAATTAGCATTTTAATTGTTTGGTCAGACAGTTTGTATATTATATATTCACATTCATAAATCGGGGATTAAACGTGGAGTTGCTAAATATCAAAACAAGCGTGCACAGTACAGTACTTAACTGCGCTTTGCATTTTTGCGAGATTGACATGCTAAATGGCAGACTAACCCGGTTTACTCTCATTCATTTCGTTCACGAATGAGATAAGCTATGTGCCAGTTCATTTCATTCACGAATGACATGTATCAGCTCATTCAACTCATTCATGAACGAAATGTGTATCAGTTCAGTCATTTCATTCACCAACGACATGTATCAGCTCATTCAACTCATTCACGAACGACATGTGTATCAGTTCAGTCATTTCATTCACGAACGACATGTATCAGCTCATTCAACTCATTCACGAACGACATGGGTGCCAGTTCAGTCATTTCGTTCATGAACGATAAGATCTCCAGATCTAGTTCAGACTCATATGAAACTCGTTCATTAAGGGCGTATTCGTTCCCTACATTCAACAAATCACATACTCTGTCACATCTCATACCCGAAGGCTATTGGCTCGAGGTTGAGTAATTCTTTGACAGGATGAAATGGTTGTTACCCGGTTCACTGAGCTGCGCATGCGCTGCTTATAGCGCCGCGCTGCTGTGAAGGGAGGAACTTCACTGAACGAGAAGTACGAGTCAGTGGATTATGTGAACGAGAACGATTCGTTCACCTAAAAGATTCGTTCAGAAAGAACGATTCGTTCACGAACGACACATCACTAGTAACAAACGAGAAACGGCATAGTCTCTATGCTCCGCCCCTACCTTCACAACAACCCTAGAGCATAGCTGAAGCCTATAAGACAGCGGTTCTCAATTGCAGTCCTCGCGCCCCACTGCTCTGCACATTTTGAACGTTTCTCTTAAGGCTTTAGACATTTGTTCTATTCGAACATAAGTGCCCTACGAAGTGGACATCACAGGATATTCAGCCATGATTCCAGTTCGAAGTGAACGTAGCTATATGTTCCAATCAAAGTGCATTGAAGTGTGCAAGACGTGAATTTAAATTGTATTGATTTACAGAGGTATATGATGTCACAGTTCAAATCAGTGCACAAATCAGTGAATGAATGTTTCGATGTGAGGTAAACTTCAACAGATTTCCCTTGCTCAGAGAGTAGGGAGCAATGAACATTTGAAAAACAGTTCATGAACGGAGTTCATTTCTAACGAGCTGATTATCTGAATCAGGTGTGTTAACAAAGAGAAACGTGCAAAATATGCAGAGCAGTGGGGCGCGAGGACTGGAATTGAGAACCGCTGCCATAAGAGGACGTTTGGTTATGTCAAGTGATTTTGAAACATGACATCTTCAAGCTACTCCCCTTCACCTTTCCCAGTGAATATGTTCATATTCGTTTTGTTCATATTACATTGAGTTGTATATACACATTATTTGAATTAAATTAATTTGACAGACAGCATTCTGTCAACATCATTGGTCAACATCAGACAGCTGATGTTGACCAAGCTAGCGCCAACCAACGTAACCAGAGCTGCCAACTCTCAAGCATTCACCGTGAGACACACGCAATTGACTCTTTTCACACGCTTTCACGCCACACATCAATTTTCTCACGTACAGAAAAACCACGAAGCAAAGAGGACACGGAGACCAACAGACTAGTTAGAGCAGGTTACTTATGATATAAAAAAATGGGTAAGTTATAGCTAGCTAATTATCAAACGCAGCTACGGTTAGCCTTCGCTAACATTAACACGTTTATAGAACAGCCTTCGATACATTTCTATGTTAAAACTTCCCAAAAAAATACACAAACATATAAAACAAACTTCTAGCGAAATACTAACAGCATCTAACTTACCAATCCAAAAGAAATGTTGCAAGTTCGGTGTCGAACCTCATTTCTTTCAGGTCCATCAGTTGTCTCCAGCGATTGAAAGCAGTGCCGATGTTTACTCTGGTTCGGCTCCTTTTCTTATCGGATTTGATTTGTGATTCCGAGCGCGGTTGTTTCCCTGTAGCAGGTGGTGGTCTCTTGCCAAGGGCTTAAGTCATCTTTCCGCTCTCTTCCCTGAACTGAAGTAGTGGGCTGTACTTTCCAGATGATTGGCATCAGGTATAAGTACGCCCACAAGCCGTGCGAGTTATTTGTGTATTGCAGGTTGGCTGGTGGTTATGTTGCCCGCATACCGCCTCCCATGGCCGAAACTGGTATTACGACACCTGTCGGGCCGGGGCTAGTAATGCTACTGCTAATTAAGGTTGATATCTCTGCAGCACTATAACTTGACATTTTTTTAATGACATCATCGCCCTTATTTCTTCTCATACTTTTGATGCGCGTAGGTCATTTTTTGAATATTTTTACCTCAATTTTTGCACATGGCACCTTTAAATCGCATAAACACAATGTATTACACCAAATACACATCAAACATCTAAAATTGCCAGTCAAACATCTTCTCAATTGATTCTGTATGAACTCTATAGACTTTGCTGAACCTTTAAGCCATTTTAACTGCTCATTGCTGTTTATTACTCGGTGACAACGCGCTCTCTGTGTCTGTGTTTTGTAGGAATGAGTAGCGGCTTAATCAGATTAGCATAGTCAAGTCAAGTCACCTTTATTTATATAGCGCTTTAAACAAAATACATTGCGTCAAAGTAACTGAACAACATTCATTAGGAAAACAGTGTGTCAATAATCCAAAATGATAGTTAAAGGCAGTTCATCATTGAATTCAGTGATGTCATCTCTGTTCAGTTAAATAGTGTCTGTGCATTTATTTGCAATCGAGTCAATATCGCTGTAGATGGAGTGACCCCAACTAAGCAAGCCAGAAGCGACTGCGGCAAGGAACCGAAACTCCATCGGTGACAGAATGGAGAAAAAAACCTTGGGAGAAACCAGGCTCAGTTGGGGGGCCAGTTCTCCTCTGACCAGACGAAACCAGTAGTTCAATTCCAGGCTGCAGCAAAGTCAGATTGTGCAGAAGAATCATCTGTTTCCTGTGGTCTTGTCCTGGTGCTCCTCTGAGACAAGGTCTTTACAGGGGATCTGTATCTGGGGCTCTAGTTGTCCTGGTCTCCGCTTACTTTCAGGGCAGTAGAGGTCCTTTCTAGGTGCTGATCCACCATCTGGTCTGGATACGTACTGAATCCGGGTGACTGCAGTGACCCTCTGATCTGGATACAGACTGGATCTGTTGGGTACGGTGACCTCGGAATAAGAGAGAAACAGACAAATATTAGCGTAGATGCCATTCTTCTAATGATGTAGCAAGTACATAGGGTGTTATGGGAAGTGTTCCCGGTTCCGGTTTACCTAAGTAATGCAGCCATTTGGATATTAAAAGCATATTAGATAAGATTAGATTAGATTAGATTCAACTTTATTGTCATTATGCAGAGTACAAGTACAGAGCTAATGAAATGCAGTTAGCATCTAATTAGAAGTGCAAGAATATAGTGTTTTATATACATAAAAGTGCAGAGTAAGTATATATATAGTTAAATAGAGTATATACAGAATATAAATATGAGTGCAATGTAGGGATTGTATGTACATTATGAACAGAGCAATGAATGATTATATATACATTATGAAAAGCAGGAACGTGAGAACAGTGGTAATAAATACAGTTGGATGAGTGTGCAAAAGTATTGTTGAACAATGTATTATTTGCAAAAAACAGTAGTGCAATGATATTTTTTGTAGAAATAGTTTACTGTGCTTGTACAGTAACAACTTTAGACAGTTTATAGTGTAATAGCTTTAACCATGTGCAGTCTGTGCAAAATATGAACAGTGCAAATAATGTATGTAAAGTACTGTGACCAGTGCAGTAAAAGAGCAGGTGCAGGTTAGATTGGTGTTGTGGAGTTTAGAAGTGTCACAGCCTCGGGAAAGAAGCTCTTCCTGAGCCTACTAGTTCGAGAGCGTAGGCTCCTGTAACGCCTGCCGGATGGAAGAAGGGTGAAAAGTCCATGGTTAGGATGAGAGGCATCCTTGATGATGTTTCTTTCTGATGATGGTTCTGATAAATGTTCTCGATGGAAGTTAACTGGGTGCCGGTGATCCGTTGAGCAGTTTTCACCACCCGCTGGAGTGCTTTGTGGTCAGATGCTGAGCAATTGCTGTACCATACTGAGATGCAGTTTGTGAGTATGCTCTCAATGGTACAGTGGTAGAATTCAGCAAGGATCCTGGGACTGAGGTGAACTTTCTTAAGGCTCCGTAAGAAGTAAAGGCGCTGCTGTGCCTTTTTCACCAGGGTGGAGGTGTTTAGGGACCAGGTGAGGTCATCTGAGATGTGGATGCCAAGGAACTTGAAACTCGACACATGCTCCACTACAGCTCCGTTGATGTAGATGGGTGTGTGTGCATGATTCCTAGTCCTTCTGAAGTCCACAATGATCTCCTTACTCTTCTGGGTGTTTAGTTCCAGGTTGTTGGTGGCACACCACACAGCCAGGTGCTGCACCTCATCCCTGTAGGCTGACTCATCATCATCCTTGATCAGACCTACCACCGTGGTGTCCACTGCAAATTTGATTATGGTGTTGGAGCCATCAACAGGAACACAGTCATGGGTGAATAGGGAGTACAGGAGAGGGCTAAGTACGCAGCCTTGTGGCACTCCAGTGTTCAGGGTGATGATGGAGAAGGAGAGGTTATCTAACTTAACAGACTGAGGTCTATTAGTCAGAAAATCTAGAATCCATTTGCAGATGGGTGTGCTGATTCCAAGATGGCTGAGCTTGGAGATCAGCTTGGAGGGGATTACCGTATTAAATGCAGAACTGAAATCTATGAACAGCAATCTCACATGTGTGTTCTGACTGTCCAGGTGGGTGAGGGCAGAGTGAAGTGCCGTTGAGATGGCGTCCTCTGTTGACCTATTGTTGCGATAGGCAAATTGGAATGGGTCTAATGTAGCAGGGAGACAGGATTTTAAGTGGGATGCAACCAGTTTCTCAAAGCACTTGGCAATGATGGGGGTGAGTGCAACAGGACGGAAGTCGTTAGGGACCGAGGCAGTGGAGTGCTTCGGTACAGGCACGATGGTGGAGGTTTTGAAGCAAGTGGGGACCGTTGTTTGGGCCAGGGACAGATTGAAAATGTCCGTGAAGACCTCAGCCAGCTGCTCCGCACAGGCTTTAAGCACACGACCAGGTATTCCGTCAGGGCCAGCTGCTTTCCGTCCATTCACTTTACACAGAGTGGAGTAAACATCTGATGTGGAGAGTGTGAGAGGCAGTTCACTGGGTTGATGCTCAGCTTTGAGAGAGATCTCCTTATTATTTTGATCAAAATGAGCATAAAAGTTATTGAGCTCGTCTGGGAGGGAGGCAGAGCTGGAGGGGGGCACAGAGTTAGGTGGCTTGTAATATGTGATGGATTGTATGCCTTGCCACATACGACAAGGGTCTGATGAAATTGAAGTGTTCTACAATCTTCTGTTTATGTTTGAGTTTGGCCTGGCAGATACCCTTCCTCAGGTTGGCTCTGGCTGAGCTGTAAGCCTCCTGGTCTCCAGACCCGAAGGCTGCATCTTTTGCTTTGAGCAGGAGGCGAACCTCTCTGTTCATCCAGGGGTTCTGATTGGGAATTTTTTTTATTTTTTTGTGTGTGGTCACTCTGCTCACACATCTGTTGATGTGCTCCAGAACAGAGTTGGTGTAATTGTCAATGTCGATCTGAGAGTTTGTGGTGGCCTGGGCAGCAAACTCACTCCAGTCTGTGTGCTGGAATTGATGTTAAAGAGTGGAGTCAGCACCTTCCAGCCAGATTTTAACAGTCCTTATTGTAGGTTTCACACATTTGATAACCGGGGTATACTTGGGGAGCAGGAACAAAGAGAACTGGTCAGACTGACCCAGATGGGGGAGGGGTGTGACTTTGTAGGCATCAGTCACATTAGTATAAACGTGGTCCAGTGTTTTATGTCCCCTTGTAGTGCAGGAGACATTTTGATGAAATTTAGGGAGAACAGATCTTAAAGTGCAGTGATTGAAGTCCCCAGCAACAATAAAGGCTCCATCCGGGTGCAGGGTTTGTAATTTGCTAATAGCAGCACAAAGTTCTTTCATAGCCACGTTAGCATTAGCATCCGGAGGTACATAAACTGCAGCAGCAACAATGCAAGTAAACTCACGTGGTAGATAGAATGGCCTGCACTTGATAATCAGGAACTCCAGATCAGCAGAGCAGTAGGTATCAACAATGACAGTCTTTACACCATGATTTGTTAACATAAATGCATACTCCACCACCTTTGTTTTTACCAGAGGTTGCTGCTACTCTGTCAGCCCTGAAGAAAGAGCGTCCATCCATATGCACCACGCTGTTTGGGACATCGTTGCAGAGCCATGTTTCAGTGAAAAACATAACATTACAGTCCATAAGCCATGTCTGTGTGAGGGTCCAGATCTTTAGTTCGTCCATCTTGTTCATCAGAGACCGTACATTGGCAAGGAAGATGCTGGGCAGAGCTGGTCGATGTGGGTTTAGCCTTAGCTTAGCATGCAGCCCTCCATGCTTTCCCCGTCTTTGTTTACGGTCTCGACGCCAACGGCGAGACCTTCCTGTCGGTACGAGTGATCCGCTTGTCCGCGGTGATCTCAGTAGCTCCGGCGGGAGTTCGCTGAAGTCGAAAGGATGATCTAAAACTATGTTGGAACACCGTTTGTTGATGTCCAAAAGTGACTGTTTAGTATAGCTGTAGTTCGCGTAGCTGAGTCGCGCGAACACGAATGAAATAACCAGGTAGATTAACACTAATTTCCGAAATCTAGTAAGACGCTGAGCCTCGCAATGAGATCGCGCCGCCATCTTAGTCTTGAGCTGTATGTTAGTATACATATTAGTATGTTATGTGTAAGCCAGGTTAAAGAGATGGGTCTTTAATCTAGATTTAAACTGCAAGAGTGTGTCTGCCTCCCGAACAATGTTAGGTAGGTTATTCCAGAGTTTAGGCGCCAGATAGGAAAAGGATCTGCCGCCCGCAGTTGATTTTGATATTCTAGGTATTATCAAATTGCCTGAGTTTTGAGAACGTAGCGGACGTAGAGGATTATAATGTAAAAGGAGCTCATTCAAATACTGAGGTGCTAAACCATTCAGGGCTTTATAAGTAATAAGCAATATTTAAAAACTATACAATGTTTGATAGGGAGCCAGTGCAGTGTTTCGTATTTCACTTATCTGCTTGTAGTAGAACAACCTCATCAACCCAAAAGAGATTGATTTATCATAAACAAGTTAAGGTCAACCCTTGAGTTGTTTCTGCACCATTTACAGTGATCAGTTCCTGAGCAAATTATCAATTATTATAGAATGAGAGATGAGAACCATTGCCTGAATTTCATCACTCGTTTTTGAGACCTAAGCTGGTTCAGTTATGGTTTCTCAGGATCGATAAAAACATTGACACCCAATCAAACTCCACTCAACATTAAAGAGATTGAGCATTTAATAACCATAGACAACAAAACTGCAGCATTCACTCAAAATAAACAGAATGGTGTCATGCATTTCTGTGGATGCTAATATTGTCATTATAGTTTATTGTGCCTTGACTTTAAAAAAGGTTTGAGTTTAGGATGTACTTTGTCACTGCTACAATGAAATAAGCTTCTTCATTGTAACCTTAAATAAATTTTTCTTACATTGCAGATGGAACAAGGCCATACATTTACTACTGTCGCTCGCCCAATATGGAGATCTTCACTTGCTGGTGGCGGCCAATTGCTAATCAGGATAATGTCACATACACGCTCCTATATACCAGGGGGTGAGGCATGAATAAAACACACTTTATAACATGTCAAACTCTTTGAATGATCTGTTTAATATTCAGTCACTTGGATTTATTTTCTTTTTTCACCAGATTAATGTTGTTTATGTAGAGTGTAAATACTGCTGGTAATTATATAATGCAGTGATCCTTGTGAATGCTGTGAAAGGTGAACAGATGTCCTGTCGCCCCACAGTGAACACGCTCCTCAGGAGTGTCCCGATTATGTGAGCGGTGGCATCAACAGCTGTTTCTTTGATGCCAAGCACACTCAGATCTGGGAGATGTACTGCATGAACGTGACAGCACACACACACACTGGGCCCATCACCTCCAAGAAACATTGCCTGGACGTGGCCGATATAGGTAACTTTAAATCTCCTGCAGTTTTCCCAGTATCAACCACTGAGCTCAGCACAGACTTTCATTTATCTTTTTCAGCCCATCATGCATGCAGTTTTCCTGTAGCAGATATTGAAATATCCCAAAGACATTGAGACTGTGTGTTTATCTTGCCCCACACATTTTTTTATTGGCATCAATGTTTCCATGAAGGACCTTTAACATCCATACACTCTTAAAAATAAAAGATCCAAAAAGGTGTTTTCGCATTGATGACATAGAACAGAGATGGCCAAAGTTAGCTCTAGATGTCCTGGGATGCCATAAAATAGGGAGGAGAAGAGAAAAAACATACCATTACAGCATATCTTCAATTATAAATTTTTCTTTGAGTTTGACACTTTTTGTTCTATATTTGCTTTGAAATTTAGAGAATGTACTGGATATTAATTTGATTTAGGCTACAAAAAATAATATATTTGGGTTTAATGCAACATTTAATTTTGGCCCTCAAGTTAGATTTTTGTCCCTTAATGGGATACTCCACCCCAAAATGAAAGTGTTGTCATTAATCACTTACCCCCATGTTGTTCCAAACCTGTAAAAGCTTTGTTCGTCTTCGGAACACAATTTAAGATATTTTCGATGAAAACAGTCTTGAGACTGTCCTGTAGACTGCCAAATAAATAACAGTGTCAAGGTCCAGGGAAAGTATGAAAAGCATTGTCAGAATAGTCCATCTGCCATCAGTGATTCAACCGTAACGATATGAAGCGATGAGAATACTTTTTGTACATGAAGAAAACAAAAATAACCACTTTATTCAACAATTCCTCTCCTCTGTGTCTCTCCAAATCAGCTTAGCGCCATTTTGACAAATCTGAGCTGTACACTGGTGGCGTACGCTCTTATGTATCAGCCATGCCACAAGGATACAAAGATTTTTTTACGTGTGTTTACACTTTGGTTTGAAAGACAACAGCGCTGCTGACACATAAGAGCGTATGCCACTTGCGTACTGCTCAGAATTGCCAAAATGGTGCTACGCTGAATTTATTTTTATTTTTTCTTAGCATGAGGAACATTTGAATAATCCCAAGAACCCTTTTCCAATGTAAAGAAACTTTTGTGCAATGGAAAGGTCCTATGGATGTTAAAAGTTCTTAAAGGTCCCGTTTTTCATGCTTTTTTGAAGCTTTGATTGTGTTTACAGTATGCAATATAACATGTGTTCATGTTTCGCATGTAAAAAAACACAGTATTTTTCACACAATTCATCTGTATACCGCTGTTTTCACTGTCATAAAAACCGGCTGATGACTTCCTTGTTCTATAAAGCCCCTCCTTCAGAAATACATAACAAGTACTGATTGTGCCAGCGGTTTGTGTGTTGTGATTTGACACCAGCTTAGCGCACGCTGCCCTCCTGGAAACGCGATTGGGCTAGTTTTGAGAAGCAAATGGGCAGGATTTGTTTTGAAAACCTGGCAATCCTGATCTGAACCATAGACAGTAAAAGAACGCACATGCTGGAGATGTACTTATAATCACAGGAGCATTTTTACTGATGAGATGCGCATGAAAATCGCATTGGATTTTTTTGCACAGCCCTAACATCTAGTTAACAAAGCTAAACAGCATTGCCCTTTGTGTAATAAGTTACAGAAACTGTTAAACCCACCAACTTAATAAAATACACTTACCGGTTGTGGTCCATAAACAACACCTTCTCCAGACAAAAAGGGAACTGCTCCATCTTTCAAGAATAATCTTTGTGCGAATCCGGCATTAAACTGATTGAGATTGAGCAAGCTGTCCTCAGCAAAATGTGCTGCACATAGTTTTACCAAGTTAAACATTAATTGTAACCATTAATCTCCAAGTACAGCGTCCCTGGGAAGCCCAAACAAAGGTGATTGGACTGAAAATAAGCATTTCGACAAAATGGCGACAAACACAAACACAACTCTTCCTCTTCTCCGTCGGAGCGCAACAAGACCACGCCCCCTTTTTTGTGTATTCATGTGGGCGGAGGTTAGTCAAAAAACTGTTTTAGTGACGTCATTACTGCAGGATGTAGAGGGATGTAGTCCAAACGGGTCGTTTTATGTAGGCGAATTCTGTTAAATCAAATATCTCGCTTGGCATTGAACTTTGAGCTTTAGAATTTTACAGATATTATTTATACTCTAACAACAACATTACACACTAACTAAAGTTTAAAACATGAGGTCACAAAGAATGGGACCTTTAAAGGAATCATAGATGCCTATAAATAACCTTTATTTTTAAGAGTGTAGAACCTTTCCACTGAATAAAAAATTATTTACACTTTTAAAAATTATTGTTACAAAAGGAGCATTAGCAGCAATACAACATAAGTACCATTTTTGGTACAGTGAACAGTACCCAAAACAACAAAAGAAAGTTATTTAGATTATTAAAATGTTCTTCAAATGAAAGTAAAAAACTGTGCTTTTAAGAACTGGTCACTGAAAGGTTCTTTCACCAACCAGAAATGGTTCTTCTGTTGCATTTCTGCGAATGCTCCTTTTGGAACCTTAAAGGGTTAGTTCACCCAATAATCAAAATTATGTCATTAATAACTCACTCTCATGTCGTTGCAAACCCGAATGACCTCCGTTCATCTTCGGAACACAGTTTAAGATATTTTAGATTTAGTCCGAGAGCTCTCAGTGACATCAGAGGGTCAGTTAGAATTTTTTGTAGCATCGAAAATACCAGATCTTCTTGAACCAGTTCACCAAATCGAACTTAATCGTTTGAATCCAATAAGCATTAATCCACAAATGACTTAAGCTGTGAACTTTTTTAATGTGGCTGACACTCCCTCTGAGTTAAAACAAACCAAAATCCTGGAGTAATTAATTTACTCAAACAGTACACTGACTGAACTGCTGTGAAGAGAGAACTGAAGATGAACATCGAGCCGAGCCAGATAACGAACAAAAGACTGACTCATTCTCTAACCCTTTAAGTTTTAAGAGTGAAAGCAACTACAGCCAACCTCCTCAACCACTAAGCAAGTCATTTTAACTACTGATCTCTCTTCATACTGTCCAAGTATTGGACCTACATACAGACTAAATGGCCACCACACAGTTGTAAGCTTTCAGGCTTTCACAGCTTAGTTACTTCATGAACTTTCCTGTTCTAGGTTTCTCATGAGGTTTCCTGGAGATCATAATCAGCGCTGATGTTTCATCATGTTTGTTAATGAGTCTCATGTGCTTCTGTCCCCAGTGGAGATCGACCCGCCCTTTAACCTGACGTACATTATGCTGAATGAGAGTTTCTGTGAATCCGGGCACAGTATTTTGTTGTCATGGTTGTATCCAGTTGCCTCTCAAGTGCGTGAAGGATGGATTACGCTCATCTACGAGCTACACTACAGACATCTCGCTCAGCCAAACAACTGGAGGGTACAGACACAGACTCCGTTATCATAACTATAAAGCAGACAGAAGTGAAAACAAACATTTTACTCTTAAAGGAAGGAGGAGGACTCGTAGCTGAAGCTTGTTGTCTGTGTGGTTTGGTGTCTGTAGGTGAAAGAGCGTTTGCGTGAGCCTCATGTGGAGTTGTTGGATCTGCCGGTGGGAACATATGAGTTCATGGTCCGCTGTCGCTCCACCAACAGCAAACACTGGAGCTCTTGGAGCGAGTCCATTAACATCACCATCAGCGGGAGACCTCTGTCCAGTATATACACACACAGATACGCATGTCTGGTTTACTATCCTTTTGGGGACTCTCCATAGGCGTAATAATTTTTATACTGTACAAACCGTATATTCAATTGCCCTACACTGATAGCTACCCCTCAAAGAAAACTTTCTGCAAATTTACAATATAAAAATAAAAAAATATTCTGAATGAATTATAAGGTTCTTTCACCATGGGGACCTCAATTTAGGTACCCACAGTGACGGAGTCCACATGAGTTGGTATGTATTCAGGTTTAAGTCCCCAAAAGGGAAGAAAAATATGTACACATACACACACTCACAGACATGCAATAATGTATCAACCCATCTGTCATGACTGACAGCTGCAGTCTGTCTGTCTTTCAGATCGGATGTTGGCCTTCATCCTTGTGACCAGCATTGCCATTATGGCCTTCCTTATTATTGGTTTTGGCATCATCCCACGAGGCAAGAGGTCAGTGAAGTCATGAACGTTGTAGCTCTGTTTTCAGTATTGACGGACTGTCAACATGACATGACTGTCGACACGAATAAATCCATAGATCTGCATGATAGGGTCATGTGATACAGAGGCTTGATCAGATGTTCAGTTTGTTCACAAAGAATCATAAACCAGCATATACTGTATGTTTCACATTTTCTCTTATTTTGAGTGAAAATCTGCTGTACTTTATTGTACCATGTTTAGCTTTGAGGAACACATATAAAACATATAAACCACAATACTTGAGTAAAACATGTAAAATAAATAAATTAAATTAAGAAAAAATCTCTTGAATCTTTACTTAGGAAGAAAAAAATGTTTTAGATTTAGAAAAAAAAAATCCACAGTCTTCCTAATATGATCCATGTTTCCACCTTTTGAAGATGGTTCTGTCAGACCAAAAACCTAACCTTAAGACAGTCCTTTTCAAGGAAAAACTTAACTTGGTGGCCATATTTGCAATTCCTCATGGCAGTTATTTTAGGCATCCAAAACCAAGTCCAATCTAAATTAATGGGGGATACTGAAATCTCAAAAACTGGCAGCTGAACTCACAATTAAATTAAATCGGCAACAAAATCTGAAATTAATTGTCCCTTTATTGTAGTTCCTTATGCTAAAGTTTATTTTTCTGGCTAGACCAGCCAGTGCACATGTGCAGTCATAAGCATGAGTCTCAGGTTTTTATGAGACGGGGAACTACACTAACCTTTTCCACTGGTGGCACTTGTGCGACTAACTTTTTCAGTTACTGGCGCAAAACATGATTTGGTCGCACAAATTTTTTATAGTAAGCCGCTCTGGATAATAATGAAACTGTATTGCATACAGATGTGCTTTTAATTTTACTTGCCATCTTTTAAACCACATGTCTTCTTGTTTTATTTCTTACAGTACACACAGTGCATTGCTCTGTCTTGGTACCCTAACCCTGGGCCGCAGCTGGGGTTAGAGGGGCCCTGGTGCAGGTTGTACCAGTGGGCCCTGTTTGAAATGGTTTAATATTTACTGTATGTTCGTTATATTTATTTATTTATTTATTTGTGCTATTTACACAATGTCAAGAAAACTAATTTAAAATGGCACTGCATAGTCTTCACTGTAAAATAAAATGCACAGTCAAACCAAAATGTATTCAGACACCTTCAATATTTCTCACATTATCACAGTTTATTTGTTATAGTTTAGAAATTGGTAATAAAATATGAAAATAACTCAGAGTTAAACTGTGTCAGAACAAATACCTCTTGATAATGTTAGATAACTTTGATAGAAAAATATGTAATGGAATCAACCAAAACTTCAGACAGTATGACAATATTTACACAAATATCCATACTTTGTTGAACAGTTACCAAGCAAGCAATGCTTAATTTTGTGATTGCATTAGCAATTATAGAAAGAAACACTTAAGCAAAAAAAATGGTCAGGTCCCTAATTAATTTTTTTATTTTTTTTATCAATTTCACTGGTAGTCTACGGTATGAAGAATTTTTGGGTATAATATTTCACAGTTCGCTGTATTTTGCTATACTCACTTACATAAATGAACTAGTGTCCTGCACCCACTAGTAAAAAAATATAATCAATTATATTTGATATTATATTTGACAAAGATATTTTTGGTTTGACTGTGGATAAATTATTGTTAAAATTACAATGTAATTCAGTCAAGAGCAGTAAGTGATTTACTTTCATTTTCATACATTAAAGACACTGACAGCAGAGCTAGTAAATTAGGCCCGGTCACTTTAAGAGACAATGCATCTATTATAATGATACGCATCCGATTTCTTTCCAACTCTTTACGTTCACTTAAGACATAACCACAGACTTTTCGAACACTCTTTCCAAGACAGGTATTTTGACATATTTAGTATGTATTTGTCGGTACAAAAGCAAGAAGACTTTGAGAAGCATCTTTGCGTGCGCCCTGAACACCGCGGTGCTGAATTGGGCTCTTTCGCTTTTCGCTCTTTTTTTCTGTTTGTTTAAACTGCGATTTGTATTTGTTCGTTCAGGTGCAGGAGGACGCAAACGTCCTGAAGGAGAGCTCGGTTCATTGTTGCTGTCCGTGAGACGCGGCTCTCTCGTGCGCACCGAACATAGCGCGCGAGTAACCAGCTACTCAGTTCAGCTTTCCCGCATCGCGGGGCTGAAGCCAACTTGATGTGTTGAATGCTCAGGAGCACGTTATAAAACGTATTTTTAAAACACACATTTCTGTTTTAATAAATGCTCATAGTAAATCATAGCATCTTGCCTAAAACATAAGGTACTGTAGGTACAAAAATAATCAGTGATACATTTGCGACCTTAAAAAAATTTGGGTCGCAATGTCATTTCAAAAGGTCGCATATGCGACCATTTTGGTCGCAGTGTAGTTCTCTGTGAGAACTGGAGCTTCTAACGGCAGCTGCAGTGATGCAATGACTTGACCAATCAGTAATTGACTCTTTCATTAAGTAGGCGGGGCATATTCCGCCATAGTGCTTGTTGCATTTTCTCCCATTCATAAGTAATAGGCGTGAACTGTCTTTTTACAAAATGATGTTTATCTGAAAATGAAAAAATGCAAAAAGGTTTCTGTGAGGGTAAGAGTTTAGGAGATACTGTTAGGTCAGTATAAAAAAAAAAAAAAACGTTTTAATCGCGATAAATCGCATGATTAACTGTGATTAATCACATTGTTATGCACAAAACTAATAATGCCTTTAAAAGTAGTGTATTGTGCCCTTTTTTCATTTAAAAGTACTGCTATAAGACCAAAAGTGCAATAACATTGGTTTCCAAACACTTAAACAAATAAGGTGCTTTTTTACAGCAGTATTCCTTTTACATCATAGCAGTTAAAATATTTCTTAGAAATCTTAACTTATAACATTAATGTAATTAATGACCTGCAAGATCACAGGACTCGACTCAGCAGAGTGTGGCGCGGGACAACACTTGATGTGCGGGTAGAGACTCGTCTGTGCAGGATGTGGGAGAATAATTAGGCTCACACTTTGCAATCTTATCCCCCAAAACCTGGTTCGTTTGACTAGTGTGATCCTTTTCGTTTAGCAGTCCCTGGCTCAGTTGGAAGAGGTGGGCAAGAGCACGGTTTAGTTTTATATAGATCAGTGAGTGTGAGCCCAACTGCACCAGAGTGCAGATCTTCTGATACGTACTGCATGATTGTGTGAATATTTATGAGCAGCAAAAGCGCTAGATGTGTACAGAAATATATTGTGAGAGGGCTGTGTTACCGGATCCCAAACGACTCAAAATAATAAACCACGAAGTTAACAACACAATGCACTCCACTGTGCTGAGAAAGCGCTTCTCTGCTGTCTTCACGTGCTATCGGAAACTTCCTATTTCCCATTTATGAAGTCGTGATTACAAGCTTGTTGCATTCTTTTCTGTTGTTGCTGAATGCTAATGCTTAGCCTCAATAATTTGATCGGGAGCATCCCCTCCTGTGATCCATGATTTGTCTGTATGTGTATTCAGAGCCAGTGAGCAACGGACTTTCATAATAATAAAAAAACTGCATTAACGTGCAATAAAATATTTATTGGCATTAATCAATTAATGCATTAACGCGATAATAATGATTGCCCAGCCCTACTTAAATATTATGAAGTGATTTAAATCTGACAGAAACCTGTTTTTGTAAAAATGGTATAAAAATTAAGTAAATGAAGAATTTGAATTGTAAAAAAATTTGTCTGCAATGGTTAGTGTGTGGGTTAGGGTTAGGTTACAGTATTTACAAGTAGCTGTTTATTATCATTTATATAACAATGTCTGTGTGTTTTCTATTATTGTCCCATTGACATTTTACTCTCCTTGTGTTCTTTCTGCAGAATTAGATCATTCTTCCTGCCACCAATTCCCAAACCGCGCATCCGAGGGCTTGAACCTGTTCTGCTAAAGGTCTCACTGTTCTGTCAAATATCACACACCTGCTCAGACTTATACTGTTTGAGTTATTAGTAGTGTTAAGATGAACCATAACTAGTACTATTACTGTTCAAACCTCTAACAATAAGTGTGTATACAAATACCTTATCAACTGCATAGCAACACCATGACAACCAGCACAGCACCTGCTATGTATACATGCACAATTTGTGGTTCAATCAGACTGAATTCATTCCGATTGATGAATCTGAATGTAGTGTTTACATGAATGCTAAATAAAGTGATCGGGTTGATGTGTGTCAATGTCAATGTCAATGTCAAATTTATTTATATAGCACCATTTATCCCAACCGAGGTTGTCCAATGTGCTGCACATATTGTAATAGACAATTGCACAAAACAAATAAGCAATAAAAACATCATAATAAAGCAAACATTTCAATGCCACTTCCTCACTTAGAATATGCTAATTCAAAAAGATGCGTTTTTAGCATAGTTTTAAAAACAGATAAGGATGATACAGAGCGAATACACAGAGGTAAAGCATTCCATAATCTGGGGGCAGCTACTGAAAAAGCCCGGTCGCCTCTGCACCTCAGCTTTGACTTTGGGATACATAGCAGCTTCTGGTTAGATGACCGGAGAGAAAGAACAGGACGATACTCAGTAAGTAGTTCCGAAAGATACGGAGGGGCCAGACCATTTAATGATTTAAACACCAAAAGAATAAGTTTGAAATGTACTCGATAACGCACGGGCAACCAGTGCAAAGAACGTAAAACTGGTGTAACATGCTCCCGTTTTTTAGTCCTGGTTAAGAGTCTAGCTGCTGCATTTTGAACTATTTGTAACCGGGATAAAGCTGACTGGCTAATCCCAAAATATAGTGAGTTACATTAATCCAGTCTCGTCGTAATGAAAGCATGGATCAATTGTTCAAAGTTTTTACTCGTCAAAATGGGTTTAACTTTAGCTAGTAGTCTAAGCTGAAAGAAACATGATCTAACCACAGTATTGATGTGTTTGTCAAATTTCAGTTTATCATCAAAAATAACCCCTAAATTTTTAGCCCAAGGTTTTACAGAGGAAGATAACTCACCCAAATTTATTTTTGGTGAACTAACAGAGTCTGAAGGACCGAATACTATTATCTCAGTTTTACTCTCATTAAAATTAAGAAAATTTAAAGACAGCCAGGCTTTTACATCAGTCAAACAAGTCATGAGTGCTTCTAAGCCATTGGAACTCTTTTTTAAGGGCAAATATATTTGAGTGTCATCTGCATAGCAGTGAAATGACAGACCATGCTTCCTAAAAATAGAACCCAATGGTAGCATATACAAAGAAAAAAGAATCGGAGCTAAGATGGAACCCTGAGGTACACCACATGCTAAAGGAGCTGACTCAGATGAGTGTTCACCCATATTAACATTAAAACGTCTATTTAAAAGATATGAATTGAACCATTCAAGAGCGTTTCCTGTTATGCCTGCGCAGTGCTCCAGGCGAGTAAGAAGGACTGCATGGTCAACAGTGTCAAACGCCGCACTCAAATCTAGGAGCACAAGCACAGAATGGTTTCCAGAGTCGCCAGCAAGTAGAATATCATTTAAAACCTTCAGGAGTGCAGTCTCTGTAGAGTGGAATTTTCGAAAACCTGATTGAAAGACCTCAAATATCTTATTTTCATCTAAAAAACTCTGCAATTGTAGAAGCACTGTTTTCTCGAGGATCTTTGTAATAAAAGACAAATTTGAAATTGGTCTATAGTTTTCTAAAACAGTAGGATCTAAATTATGTCTCTTGAGCAAAGGATATACTGTAGCATGTTTTAACGCATCAGGTACAGAACTAGTTTCAAAGCATCGGTTAATCAAAGTCACAAGATATGGACCCACTACATCAAAAACTTGTTTCAGGAAATAAGGAGGCAAGATGTCAACGGTAGAGCCTGACGGCTTAAGCCGGCATACTATTTCTTGGAGATATTCAAAAGAAATAGGTTTGAATTGACTAAACTCTGCACAACAAACAGAGTAGATGGATGGATCAGAATCAGGGTGAGATATCCCCCGTCTAATAGAATTAATCTTTTCAACAAAGAATCTCAAAAAATCCTCACACATTGTTTTTGACACAGCAGGGTACTTTGATACCGTTGGGTTGACAACAGTGTTAAAAACAGTAAAAAGAGTTTTGGGCCTATGGAAATTATTATTGATAATGTCTGCAAAATACCTTGATTTTGATTCTTTCAGTGCCTTCTGATAATTAAATAATGAATCTCTTAATAATTCCAGCGAAATCTGGAGCCGGTCCTTTTTCCACTTTCGCTCCGCCTGTCTACAGAGCTGCCTCGAGGCGCGAACGTTATCGTCAATCCAGGGTTCAGATCTAGGTTTGAGTTTTAAAGTCTTTACAGGAGCAATTGAATCCAAGATAATCAAAGAAGTCGAGTTAAATTTAAGTAGGAGCTCATCTGGACTCAGATCACACTGACTTATGTCAACTGTTTGAACAGCATCACAGAAAGCTAATGAAAAGGATAAGCTAGTAGATGGAGTAATTATTCTAGATTTACGGACACATTTAGTGTGTTTATATGTCACAAGTTTCGCACTGTTTGCACATAATAACCACTCTTCCACATGGTTTCTTTATTTGTTTTTAACAGCAGAATTCATATTTATCCATTTATGAAGAACAGCTCATTCAGCACATCATACGTCATTACACTATTTCTGCATCATTGCACATGCACAGTCCTTTCCATTTCGGGGTACAATTCGATCGAGTGTATACATGCACTCTCAATCATATTAGAAAAGGAATAAACAACAACCTTCAATCCAATCAAAATTTTATTCCGATTTAGCCATCAATCCGATTACAAATTAATTATTTGGTTGCATGTAAACCTATTCACTGTTGAATGATTTATTAGAAACCACGTGAGGAACTTAATCTGAAGAAGCATCTGCTTTACCTTTGTCCTTTCTTGTCCCCCCAGAAGGGGAAGATTGACGCGATCAATCTTCATTTCTCCAGTTTTCACGGCTATAAGTCACCACAGTACTGCATGGAGACGTGGTACCAGGTGAGCGTGGACATGTGTCCGCCTTCGATGGCCAACAGTTTCCCATCTCATTATAAACACGAGGATGTGCCGATCACCCAGCACGTCACCTGCCCCGATGGACAACAGTATGTTCAGACAACCTGCAGTCCTGCTCCTCACTGTTGTAGCCCCGCCTCCTACTGTGAGGGAACCACGCCCCCTCAAAACTCTGGTCACGCCCACCCTGAGCTTGTGTCCACTCCAGGCATGGACTACAGCATGATTCTAAACTCGGCCCCTGCACCACCTCCGATTCAGGACTTCTATACATGTGTGAATGGCTTGATGCCTGGTGGGGTGCTGCATCTGGTACCCTGCCTGCCTGACATGCTGAAAAACATGCCCTACCTGCAGTTTAAAGAGGGAGCGGATGATGGCATGGACAAGAGCAGTCAGATAGCGGTACTGCTGGAGAAGCAGATGGAGGCGCTGTTGAGCGTGAGTGAAACAGACCCAAGCGAAGCTGCCATGCCTTTGCTACCTCATTCATCAGGCACAAACTGAGAGAAAATCAGCAAATGCTGCAGCGTCTGGTAATGCACATGTGACATACAATCCCACCCACTCTGCCTCATACTAATACACTAATACAGCCCGGGTGTTACGCAGTCTGTGCTGGTTTGTTTTGATAGGAAATATTACTGGTGTTTTAGTTCAGAATGAGTACATTCGCATGCAGGAAGGCTGATTCAAAGCACAACCGTCAGCACAGCATATTTTTTCACTGCTTATATTAAGAAATAAGGTTGTTCAAATTGAAGCATGAGTCTACTTTTGCAACGATGGTCCTGCACAATTAAAGTAACAACACATTGTTGATGGACTAAATGAACATTTTTTGAATTAGAGAAAGTCATGTAAATTATTTAGTTACCATTCAGATGCATATTTCCATATTTATCTAAATAAGATTTTACAGGTTATTAAGGTTGTAATATTTATCAGCAACTTAATTCTGATGACCGTCATAATGCTTGTTTCTAAGTAAAACAGTCACATTTGAATTTGCTGCTGTATTTTCATTAAGCTTCACGTGGTGTGAAACAGGCAAGAGTCACTGTCGTTTATTTCATACAGAGATCAAACAGATAATCAATAATCATTGTGAGTGTTTGCAATGAAGTCTTTCAGTCAGGACAGTCATGGTGTTTAATAAATGAATGTTAGGCTGAGAGAAACAGACTGACTGTTATTTCTCATGATGATCCTTCAGCCGATGAAATCAATCTTTAATAACTGCGGTTCATGTTTGGAGAGAGAAGCATCAGTAAATCACCATATAAATGGAGCTTGAAGCCAAAACATGAGCTTCAACAGAATCTGCTGTTTGGTGGATGATGAGCCTATAGGAAGCAAGAGAGAGAGATTTTTAGGGATGAAACGATTCCTCGAGTAACTCGATTACAAAAAATGATCGAGGCAAATTCCTCTGCCTCAAAGCTTCTTTTAATTTATTTAAAATCTCACGTCAGGTTCTTTGGCAATTATTTTTTTAATGTGACACAACGCGTTTACGTCACCCACGAAAAAGCGGAAGGAGACACAAGCACTGAGTCCGAAATCGCATACTGCAAGGAGTCAGCAGTGTTTTTATTTGAGGGCGCGGGCAAACGTAAAGAGAACATTGTGGCGTGTGTCCACTGCAAGATAGAGCTGGCATTCCACAACTAGGGCCCTATGATATCCGCGATGCAGAAAACGTGGAGGGAATCGCGGAATCCAGTCATAAAAACAGAATTTACAGTTTAACGGAGTCTTATTTTCTCTTGCATAATTAATATTGCACTTTAATTAAGCAAAAACACATTTTATCCGATTACTCGATTAATCGATGGAATTTACGGTAGAATATTCGATTACTAAAATATTCGATAGCTACAGCCCTAGAGATTATCATATAGAGGAGATGAGATCACAGACTTCATGGACAGAGCAGATTCTGGGGTCGAACTAGAAACGACTCAAATAAGGAAATCATGTTTATTTAATGGACAGAAGGAATATTAAAGAGGGAAATCTCAATCCGTCACATGTCATCCATGACCAGTTACGCACACAACTCTCAATGTATAGTGGAGAAATATATAGCTTTATTTGAATAAAGATGTCATGGACAAGGGCCTTTGCCCATCAGTGTCCTCTTGCAGTCATATGATTCAGGTTTTATTCAGTTTCTAGAGCCTGAGTCTCATCCAGATGTGCTTTATGGTGAAATGACATGAGAACAAAGAATGTGTCACTCAATTCATATGCTGAGGAAAATGAAGAATACGGAAAACATGTATGCCAGCGCTCAGATTCAAACCATCACTCTTCATGTCTTTTTCATTTCAAATGAAACCATGCAGACTGCGTAATCTCTCATAGACTACACTGTCACACACAAACACACACATATACTATATAGCTGAACTCAAGGTTTATCATGATCACAGGGCTGTTCATGCCAAACCTGCTGCTGTGTGACAGCCTCTTGCTTGATGAATTTCTGGAGCAGGTGTCAGGAAACAATCGGCCGTTCAGGCTGGAACTAAAGAACACTTTCAGACCTTGAAAATCAGATAATGCAGGAATATTTTTGAAATACTGGACAAATGAGAGAACTGAAAAATATTCTGCCATCCACCCACTTCACTGTGATTCTCATCCAGTGTCTGCTGTTGGATGTCTAGATGTAATTCTTATTTTATTTTTATTTCGGGAACAAGAAGCATTTACAAGCCATGAATACAAAAATATGCACACTAAACATAACACTGTGACAACACTTCACGAGATGAGTGTGCTAAATGTCAGACACTAACAGTGACCTGCATGAAGCAGAAATTTGTTTCTGATTTCCAACAGAATAAATATGAATTAAAAAAAAAACTTGTTGAGCAACTGATGATGTAATGAATGTATAGTTGTGATGATGAGCCACAAGACGCAATCTCATTAGAGTGTTCTACTGATGCATCGTAGTTTATACACTGATCCTCAGACAGTGAATAAAGCAAAACAATCACTGTGTTCATAAGCAGCATCACCACCAGGCTAAACTGAATAGTTCATAATGGCCTCACGTGGTGAATGTTGAGGCTTTATTTTATTAGACTACAGCACTTTCCACGAATACAATGAACTCTGGAGTTCGTGTTTAAAGTATTAGTCCCAAACCCCACATAATACACAAAATTAAAACAGCATGAAAAGTAGCTTTTTTGAACTTCGTCAAATGCCTGAGCGACAGCTTTTATTGTAAGCAAAAATGTTAATTGAAATCTCTGGTGTCATTTGTAAATGTGCTTGTTATTTGATCACTTTTAATTTTGACATTTGTTTAATGTTCATTGCTAGAAATGAATCAGGGTTTTAATTGTGTAACGTATCCCAAATGTTGCAGAAAGTTGTACCTAATCGTGTTTCTGCAGGTTCAGCACCTTCATTCGCTATACATTATTCCATTTTGTACTGTATTCTTAAAGTGTGCCATATATGAAGTGCAAGTGTGTTTGTGAGTATAAGCATGTGTGGAAAAAGAGTGTAAATGTGTGTGTAAGCATGTGTGCATGTGTGCACATGGTTTTATATCTGTGCATTAGAGAGACTGAAGCAGGGTTTTTTTTCTGACACTTTGTCAGACTCATGTCAGTTGATTTTTCAGAAACATTTTCCTCTGATGGATTATTTTTCATTGGCTGTTTCTCTGTGGTGAATGTTATGTGTCTGTGCCTTACTCATGTACGTTTTTCCTGTTGTTATAAGTGTTATCAACACTCCACTGCTATACCTGCAGATCAACTATAGAAAAACACACTAGAAAGGTGCGTATATATTTTAAGAAAGATTAATATAGTAATATGTCTGCTATAACAAAATTACAGTATATATTAGAATTATAAAGTTTTTGTACATTAGATGATTTTTGTCTACTTTCAATAAGCTTTTGTTTCTCTTATAAATTTTGACACCTTTGGGAAAATCACATTCCCATATGGTCAAATAAAGATGAACTGAAACACGTGTGTGCATTGTGTTTTTTTGGTTTACACACACCGTAAACAATGTGGACAAAAACTCAAAAGATGTTCAGAAATTGTGTTTGTGGCATTCCACACACATTGAACCATGTGAAATTTTGGAAGGTCAAAGGAATCAGTAGATCAGCTCATTTCAGACTGCATCAAATAATTAGAGAATACATTTGTATTCATGTGGAGCTTTGACATTTAATTATGAGAGCAGAATGTGTGGTTTCAGCAGATGAGAAGCGTGGGGTTTATCAGCTCTGGACTCACCATCAGCCGGGAGCAGGTTATTCTGACGCAGACATTTGGCTCACTGATTAGTGGAATAAGATCACTTTGCAGGTTATGCTAGCATTTGAAGATGTGTTGGATTTTTATAGTCTAGAAAAATATTTTCTATGCTAAATTATATAATGTAACAAAGTTGAAAAAGAATATAGTAAACAGTAGGCTAAACAAAGCATAAAATTAACCATTAGAAAGATTAAGAGCACGGATGTGTAGATGATTTCTGCTATTTAGGCTACTGATAATAAAAGATGTCTGAGACTGTGTATGTACAGGTAACACTGGTCTGAACAAAGACATCAACAAAGTTAATTTCCCTTTTGAACGTTCACTTCACGTTGCGTATGGGGACAACTCCTGTTTACCATGGTACTGAAGCCTGATTTGTTAACTTTTGTGTAGTTGCAAAAACCAGTGGCTCTCTAGTCCGCCAAAATAAGTGTAGCCAACCTCAATATAAGTTGGCTCAGAGCAGCATTTCATCAGAATCTACTCCCTTTCAGGGGCAGCTGTGGCCTAATGGTTAGAGACTTGGACTAGTTACCCGAAGGTTACTGGTTTGAGTCTCGGTGTTGGCATGAGTTGTAGGTGGGGGGACTGAATGAACAATACTCTCTTCCACCCTCAATACCCATGGCTGAAGTGCCCTTGAGCAAGGCACTGAACCCCCAGTTGCTCCCTGGGCACTGGATATATAGCTGTCCACTGCTCCAGGTGTGTGTTCACTTCTCACTGCTGTGTCTGTGCATTTGGATGGGTTAAATGCAAAGCACCAATTCTGAGTATGGCTTTCACATTTGCTGACCCTATGCTGAAGAAGAAATTGTTCACTGCCATTGAAGAGCCCTGGCAGTGGAAGAAAGTCTTCCCCTGCAGCCATTGGAAGTCCCAGCTCTGTCTACATGGTCTAGTGTGGACTCAACTAATCCAGGTTCTGACAAGGGCTGTGGAGGAACTCTACCTCGATTGAGTGGCCCCAGAAGAGCCCACCCCGGCCTCCTCGACTAGTGGTTCTTAAAGAGACATCATCAACCATCATCACGACAACAGCCAGTTTCATTTATGACTGCGATCCATGACGAGCAGTCATACTTGCCGCATGTTAATCCTTCTACTACAGCTGCTCTCACTGCTGAAGAGAAATGGTACAGTAAGCTCTCCCCTCTAAATGAGGCAGTGGCTGCCCACCTCTGCCCACCATTTACTCGAGGTCTAAAGACTGCAACACATCCATCTAAGCCCTGCAGGTTAACGTCCTCCTTGGCCAATAGGGCTTATGCAGCAGCTGACCAGGACAGCTCAACCCTGCATATGATGTCGGTGCTCCAGGTATTTCAGGCCAAACTTCTCAGTGATATGAATCTGTGCATTACCAAGGTGACTGTTCAGATGATCAGAAAAGCCATTGCCAGTCTGGTGGTGTTGGAGTGCCACCTATAGCCCACCTCACAGAGATAAGGGATGAGGAGAAGATGGCCTTCCTTAACTTCCTTGTCAGCTCCCCATCGCCACATGGTGAACTGCCACTAGTAAAAATAGAACCACCTAAAGCCATTCCTGCCATGTCAAGTTGGATTCTAAAATTCATAGAATGAGGGTACTCACTTCAGTTCGCTCGCAGGCTGCCTCGCTTTAGAGGCGTCATTCAGACTTCGGTACTGGACAATGAAAGACATGTTCTCTGGTCTGAAGTAAATACACTGCTTGCGGGGGTGCCATAGAATGGGTCCCCTTAGCAGACAGAGAGTGGGGTTTTTACAGCTCCTTCCACATTCCCAAGAAAGATGGTGGGCTCAGACTAGTTCTCGATCTCAGAAGTCTGAAATGTGCTCTCACTATATAGATTATAGCTATATTTATTAAACAGATAGGCTATATTTGTTTCAAGCATTGTTGTGAAAACAATGCAGTAATAGTCACCAGTAGCCTAACTACAGGCTAATGAAACTATACAAACAACAATTAATGCCCCACAAATAAAAAGTATAAAAAGCTAAACACATCCAAAAATAAGAAACTATATTACCCCAGGTTAGCATAGATTATTCACTTATTGTTTTGCTGTGTGTCTGTAATCAATCAAGCAAAACAGCTTACCCCCTTTGCTTGCAAGGATTGGCGAAGGCCCCAGTTTATTATTGTTTCACTTTCACAGCACGTTAAACATCACTCTCTTACTTCATCTGGACAAACTGTGCATCAATTGAAAGTTTAAAGACTCTAGCTTCGATATTTGACCAATGTTTTGATAAAACATTGTTGCAGTGACAGTTATTTAGTAATTTATGTCAGGAGTGCAAAATAATAAATCCATATTATGCCACATTTTGAAGAGAAATTCACCACTCATTCATATTCAGTCACGTCAGCAGCAGTTTATTTGTGTTCACATAGACTCACTGGACAGCATCAATAAGGATTTATAGACCAAAGATGCATATCTGCGGAGATACACATGAAATATCCAAATAATAAACCCGCGATTACGATAGTAAATCTTGGTTTGAGATTTTCTTGAGATCTGGGGTGTTTTTATAAAAAAAATTGAAAATGTACATCTAAAATGCTAACTTGTGCAGCATTGTAAAAGGCTATAAATAGCATATTTTTACAACAGTAAACGACCAAATTCCACCCGTGACCGCAAAAGGAACTTATTACAAACACTCGATCTGGGTTTAAAGTGAATTTTGATTAAAAGTGTACTAATAATTTCATAAATTGTCTGATGCAGCTTGATGCTAACGTTAGCTCTAATGCTACTAATAGCAATTGCATTTCTTAATAATGCATTTCTGTCACAATAATTCATGTAAAGTCATGAGAAAATGTTTTGTTGTATTTTTATAGTAGGACTTGCTATCAATAAGGGCTAAATGCATACTGAGACTGAAGTGAGATAGCAGCTTGGTGGCTCTGTCAAGCTTAAAAATACCACAACAAACTCTAGGTGTCGGTACTGGGGTTCTCTTAAGAGAGTTCTCTCGTACTGCGTCTTAGCTAAGACACTACGGGAAAAGTCTCTTTTCACGAAATACTGAAGCAAAAAATTATCCTTAATTTAGAATTTTTGTAAAGCGCATTTGCAGCAGTACACAGCCATAGGCGAGACGGCTTGCTCGCTCATTGGCTGCTCTGCGGCAAGTGCACAGCCTATCGAGCGCAGGCTGATGCAATATCAGACCAATAAGGGCGCGAAGCGCCCTTCATGCCACTTCCCGCCGAAATGGGAAGGGAGGGAGGGAGACCGGTACGTCATCTGTGTCTCCTGCCTGGGTGAAGATCATGCAGAGCTCGCGCTCGCTGACGGCGGATGCCCTCACTGCGAGCTGTTGCCATGGTGACTCTGAGGACTCGCTTGGCCTTTTCTCTGAGCCTGCATTCTCCGCTGCGCTGAGGTGCCGCACTCTGCTAGCTTCGGGCAGTGAGGGCTGGGCGAGCTCCGAGGATCTCGCGCCTTCTGCTCAGAAGCCCAGCAAACGAGCTGACATCGAGAAGGAGCCGAGGCGAGTGCTCACGCTGGCCGCGACGAGTCTCGGCCTCGAGTGGTCTGCACCAGCGCCCCCCCTCTCGTTCCCGGCTAGATGGTACTTTCCTTTCGTTCGTCTGTCTCACTAGCATTCTCCACACTGGATGATGCTAAAAACAGGAACTACCAGTCACTTCCGCCGGTGGAACAGGCGATAGCAACGCACCTTTGTCCGCCCTCTGCTGGATGGCGGACGAAAGCGGTGTTGCCATCTACAGCCTGCTGCATGACGTCACCTCTGCTTGCGCGAATCTTCTGCTGCTGAGCAGGCTGCGTGTGCACTGCACACGATGGCTGCTTCATCGAAGCGCCGGTGTACAAGTTCCGCTGTGGCCCAGCTCTCACCCAAGCGCGCCGCTGTTTCAGTTCCAGGAATTGTGACTGTCTCAGCTTTTTCTGCAACGCACAAGCCTGCACAGTTGCCCGCTTACCTGCACACAAAAGCCGTTATCACAATAGCTTCAGCAAAGCAGCTCGAGACCCCCGTTCTCGCTCTACCGGCCGTCGCCCCGCACCGCGGGGACCGCGGCAGAGGATTACGGTGAGGCCGGGAGCCCCGAAGCCATCCTAGGAAAGTGCCGGTGTACGAGTCGCCGCGGCCGAACTCTCACCTAAGCGCGCCGCTGTTTCAGTTCCAGGGATTGTGACTGTTTCAGCGTCTTTTGCAATGTGCAAACCTGTACGGTTGCCCGCTTGCCTGCACACAAAAACCGTTATCACGGCTACCCAGTTATTTCCCGAAAGAGGTGTAATTTCTGGTGTCCCGGCCACGGCCGATGGTGCTATAAATGTAGTGACGATGCCCACTGCTCAGTGCCCATCTCCACATATAAGCACAGCCCTTCACACAGGGCTCGCGCCCATAAAAGCAACTCAAGTCGATCGCGCGCACTGCATAGTAAACGTGCCCACTCCTCAGTGCCCACAATCACTATATCACACGCGTCATTTGGTTTCTGTAAAAACGGAACCCGTGCACGTTCGTCCGGCCACGGCCGATGGTGCTATAAATGTATTGACGATGCCCACTATTCAGTGCCCATCTCCACATATAAGCACAGCCCTTCACACAGGGCTCGCGCCCATAAAAGCGACTCAGATCGGTCACGCGTTCCACATTGTAAACGTGCCCACTCCTCAGTGCCCACAAACACTATGTCACACACGGCGCGTGGTTTCTGTAAAAACGAAACCCGTGCACGTACGCTCTGCCCAGGCAGACAGCGAGTCGAAAGCAGTAAATGTGCACACTTGCAGCCCACAGTTACTCGCAGACATCACGAGTCCCACGGGACCCGCTCAGCCCTCCCTCAATCGGTTAAGCGCCGGGACGGGGTCGAGGAGGAGCGATCTGCCCGTTGTGATCAGCGCGCTCCCCGCCTCAAATGCCACAGGCGTAACGCCCATGTTACAGCACACCGAAGCGCCGCCGTTGCTCAGTCAACAGAGCGCGCTTCGCATCCAGCCCTTAGCCATTCATGCAGATGCATGTTCAGCGCTTCCAGGGGTTTCGGATTGGGTGCTAGGCCTTATAAGGAGAGGCTTCTCGCTACAGTTTTTTTCGACGCCCTCCGCGCTTTTTAGCGCGCGTCGAAACCACGGTCAAAACAGAAGTAGCACGCATACTTCGGGCCAAAATATCAAAACTGTTGAGCAGAGGGGCTGTAGAGCCTGTGTCTCAAGCTCAAAGCGAGGGGGGGCTGTACAGCAGATACTTTCTAGTGCCCAAGAGAGACGGGGGTCTCAAGCCCATACTGGATCTAAGACAGCTGAACAAGGCATTGGTGAAACGCAGTTTCAGAATGCATATGACCAGGAAGCTCCTCGCGCATATTCGCAGAGGAGACTGGTTCATGTCAATAGATCTGAAGGACGCGTATTTTCAAATACAGATGGCGTCAAGTCACAGGCGATATTTGAGATTCGCCTTCGAGGGCCAGGCATACCAGTTTGCAGTCCTGCCGTTCGGCTTGTCCGTAGCTCCTCGTACGTTTACGAGCTGCATGGACGCAGCGCTCGCTCCTCTCAGACTCAGAGGCATGCGAGTGCTGAACTATTTGGACGACTGGCTGATTCTGGCTCAATCACGAGCAGAGCTCGTGGAGCATGGGGCCGTTTTACTCGATCACCTCGAGAAACTCGGTCTCAGTGTCAACTGGACGAAAAGTCGCTGAACCCCAGTCAGACGATACTGTTTTGGGTTTAGCTCTGACTCACGTTCCATGACGGTTGGGCATTCAGCGCGCGGCGAGTTCTTTCCGCTGCGGCGCGACCGTTTCGCTCAGAGAATGTCAGAGGATGCTGGGTCTCATGGCCTCAGCATCTCCGGTTCTGCAGTTGGGCCTGCTCCGCATGCGCCCCCTGCAGTTCTGGCTGAAAGCGCGGGTATCTGGTCGACTGCGTCTCAAGGTCAATCAGGGCTGCGTTACAGCCCTGAAACCCTGGACAGCAAACGACTGGTACCAATCAGGTGTAAGCCTGGGGACTTCCTCGAAAGTGAAGATGGTGTCGACGGATGCCTCCACTTCGGGATGGGGAGCGCTGCTCGAGGGCAGACCGTCCTTTGGCCTGTGGTCAGAACGGGAAAGGATCCAACATATCAACTGTCTGGAAATGCTGGCAGTGGAGAACGCGCTGACGCGCTTTTGTCCCCGAATCAAGGGACACCACGTCTTACTCCGTTCGGACGACATGTCTGTGGTGTCCTATAGAAATCGCCAGGGCGGTCTCGGGTCCCGAAACCTGTGCAGGTTGGCAGAACGCCTCTTGGTTTGGGCTCAGCGCAACTTGGCTCGCTGAGGGCAGTTCATGTGCCTGGGCTACAGAATCTGGGTCCAGACAGGCTGTCCAGAAGCAACATTCCCACGGGCAAATGGTCTCTACACCCGCAAACAGTCCGGCTGTTGTGGGAGAGATTTGGCAGGGCGGAGGTGGACCTCTTCGCGTCCCACCCGCAAACAGTCCGACTGTTGTGGGAGAGATTTGGCAGGGCGGAGGTGGACCTCTTCGTGTCCCACGAAAACGCTCACTGCCCCGCGTTCTTTTCCAAGGACGAAAGCGCGCTGTCACGGAGATGGCCGTGCTGCCAGCTTTATGCTTTCCCTCCCGTCTCCCTCCTTCCGCAGGTGATAGAACGGGTGAGAGAAATGAGATGGTCAATACTGCTTGTAGCACCTTTTTGGAAGAACCAACCATGGTTCCCAGATTTGATGCAGTTAGCAGAGGGGAGGGACCTCCTCTCGCAGGCCAGGGCTTGATTTGGCACCCTCAACCGGAGTTGTGGTCCCTCCATGTGTGGGCGCTCAACGGTTACCCGCTGATCTCTCAGTGGGAGTGCTAAATACCATCACTCAGGCTAGAGCTCCGTCGACACGACGGCTGTATGCCTCGAACTGGTCGGTGTTCTCCAGCTGGTGCACGGCTCGGGGATGTTCACCCCTTAGTTGTGAGGTGACGGAGGATCTCTCCTTCCTACAGGAGCTGTTGGATAAGGGCAGAGCCCCATCCACGCTCAAAGTTTATGTGGCGGCCATCGCAGCGTTTTCTGAAACAGCGCACGGTCAGTCAGTAGGAAGGAACTATTTGCTCATCCGCTTCCTTAGAGGAGCTAGGAGGCTGAATCCTCCCAGACCTCCGTCAGTCCCTATATGGGACCTCGCGGCGGTTTTGGACGCCATGAAGGGTCCCCCTTCTGAGCCTATCCAATCGATTAGCCTCCAGCATCTATTGTTCAAGACAGTATTCTTGTTGGCACTCGCTTCAGTGAAGCGTGTGGGTGACCTGCAAGCGCTCTCGGTGAGCCTGTCGTGCTTGGAGTTTGGGCCTAATGACTCAAGGGTCATACTCAAACCTAGGCACGGTTATGTGCCGAAGTCCCTCAACACGCCATTTTGTCTGCCCTGTGGGTGTCAGGAGAGGATGGAGACTCGAGTCTTCTTTGCCCTGTTAGGGTTTTAAGAGCTTATGTGTCTCGATCCGCTGTCTTTCGACAGACTGAGCAGCTGTTTGTCTCGTTCAGTGGACGTTCCAAGGGAATGGCTGTTTCGAGACAGACTCTATCCAGATGGATAGTTGACGCCATAGCATTAGCTTACGCTTCCAGGGGCCTTCAGTGCCCACTGGGCGTCAGAGCACACTCCAAAAGGGGCGTCGCCTCGTCGTGGGCGTGGTCTACTGGGATCTCCTTGCAGGATATATGTATGGCGGCAGGTTGAGCCTCGCCGTCTGCATTTATCAGGTTCTATAACCTGGAGGTTCCCGCCTTGCAAGCAAGGCTGCTGTCGGTATAGCCGAATCAGGGCCCTGATAGGAATTCTGAGTTTGTGAGCATTATGCGCTGCCGACTGTTATATGGGCAGTATTGCGTAAGACCCGCATTGCCACATTGGTCAGGCCTTGCCTCGACTGTGTGATGTTATATTGCCGCATCTACGGGTGCTGCTAGATATGGGACGGAGGGCCCCCCCCCCCTTTCCTGTCCTGGACTCTCTGTGAGTCCCTCGGGTGACTGTGCACTGTAAATCCTGGGCGTTGCTTCAGGTTTATTGGTGTGTGATCCCTGCGCGCACTGCGTTTTACATGGGGTTCCCGTAGCGTCTTAGCTAAGACGCAGTACGAGAGAACTCTCGTAAGAGAACGTACTCGGTTACTAACGTAACCTCGGTTCTCTCTAGAAGAGGGTATGAGTACTGCGTTCTCTGCCGTGCGCACGATTCACTCTGGTTCGCTTCGGCGATGAAATAAATCAGGTGAGTCAGCCTTTTCGAGCTCCTTTTATAGGGTTGGGCCACACCCGTTTAGGCGGGAAGTGGCATGAAGGGCGCGAAGCGCCTTATTGGTCTGATATTGCAGACCTTATTGGTCTGATATTGCATCAGCCTGCGCTCGATAGGCTGTGCACTTGCCGCAGAGCAGCCAATGAGCGAGCGAGCCGTCTCGCCTATGGCTGTGTACTGCTGCAAATGCGCTTTACAAAAATTCAAAATTAAGGATAATTTTTTGCTTCAGTATTTCGTGAAAAGAGACTTTTCCCGTAGCATCTTAGCTAAGACGCAGTACTCGTTCCCTCTTCTAGAGAGAACCGAGGTTACGTTAGTAACCGAGTACGTTATGGGAACATGAACAGAGAAAAAGGAGTTAGCAGGAAGTAATCTTAAGTGAGAAGGGATACTAGTTAGTTGTAGCTTCTGTTGTAGACGATTTATCATATTACACAAATTGCAATGTTTTGACACTGTTGCAATGCTTCTCTGCTTAACATTGACACTTCATTACATGTTCAAATCCATTAAACAAGTAGTGAATAAGAAGCGTGCACTAATATTTTCAGTTCCTTTCGTTTGCACGTAGTTTCAAGGACATGTCCACAACAGGGGAACTGATGACTCTTCAATTCACTCTTCAGTAGGAGTGTAACGATTTCCTTTTTTTCTTGATGCATCAATTACAAACCCTGACCATGCATATGCATTGATCTTGAACATGGATTTTTGAATCGTGAATCGTCAATTTCAGACAATAATCAATTTAAAATGGTAAGAATCGAATGAATCGTGATTACTCTAGCGATTGAATGCTTTCAAAATATATACACATTAAATTACTACAAGCACAAATTAACGGAGACCTTGAACGGTGTTTGTGCCTCACATATCTCCTTCACGCACTGCACTATTTACCACCTGTGTCTGTCGCAGGATTGAGCTTGCGCTCGGTTTGTCTGACACATTTTTTGAGCAGCTGATGTGTGATCTCTCCTTAGTACTCATGGCCAGTAACGCTAAAGTGAAATAGTTTTGCTTTTCTGTAGTTTTTCAATGGTTCTTGTTTATACAGACAGCCTGTAACCTGTGCAGTCTAAGGCTGCGTATTTATTGCATGAACGGGGCAAAAATTTAAGTGTCTAACGCATACGCAGTTCCACTGAATGATAAATGTGTTTTAACAATTTCGTTGAACCGAATGTACGAAGGAAACTGTTAAAATAACCACAGCATTGACAACAACCTTGCAATAAGAGCTCGAGGTTTACCTGATAATCATGAAAGTAGCATTTGTTGCTAGAGCAAACAGACATATATCTGCAGCTAAGCTGAATAAAAAAAAACTGGATGAACTGATGAAACGTTAAGACAATAAATAAATGCTGTGCTAATGAACATATTATTTATTGCAGTACAGAAACTATAGTATACTTTGTGACGAGTCAGCTGCCTCCTCCCTGATTGTCACCGGCTCCCCGTCCTAATTCACCGGGCTCCCGACTGGAGTGGGTGTGTGAGAGGAGGGGCGCTGGACGAGTCAGGGCTGGTGGCGTGTGATGGGGCACACCTGAAGGAAATGGAGCCTCATCACCGCCGCTGTTTAAAAGCCCAACGCGCCTCTCCTCAGGAGACCGGTCTCTTCCCCGTGCATGCACACTGGTGTCCTCGTGGGTCCAGGAAGGGTGCGTTGAGGGACTCCCGCGCCACCAGAGACGTGAGCTGCCGGACCCGCGATCCGGATGGGAACCGCACCCGTTTACACGGCCGTCGGGCCAGTATGCCGGGCTGTCCATCCCCTGCCAGCGCCGTGGCCAACGAGAGAGATGCGGCCGCTAGAGGAAGCCGCCGCCCTTCGCGCCCCGAAACCGAAGAGGGGAGCGCGTGCAGCCGCCGGACTCCGTCCCTTACCTGGACCCTTCCTCCATGAACACTGCCCGACCCACACGAACCCCGCAGCACGACGAGGACACCAGATTCCCTGTTTATTTTGGACACTCTTCCACTTTGGCCACTTTTATCCCCTGTTTTATTTGATTTCTGTTAATAAAAGCCTCTCCGAGTCCTGACGCCACGCCCACTGTGTCTGTCTTGTGCTCCCCCCGCCACAACTTTCAAAACAATCATAAAATTGCCATTAGGAAAAATAATATAGATTACAAATGATTGATTATGCTCGTGCAGTGTATTTGATTTCTTATGGCAAAATCAAGTCAAGTCAAGTCTGTTTTATTGTCAATTCTTCCACATGTACAGTACATACATACAAAGAATCGAAATTGCGTTACTCTCAAACCCCCGGTGCATACAGATAACATTAACAGTAGAACCTAAAAATCTAGATCAAATATAAAATGTAGATACAACTATACAATAAGGGAATTTAAAAAAGACATGTAATAAAATTAAAAATAAAGTTAAATAAAGCAGCGCAAGGCAAATGGCAGATAGAGTGCAGATAGATAGATAGATAGATAGATAGATAGATAGATAGATAGATAGATAGATAGATAGATAGATAGATAGATAGATAGATAGGTTGGGTGTTCGATTCCCCGGGAACACATGATAGGTAAAAATTGATATCCTGAATTCACTGTAAGTCGCTTTGGATAAAAGCGTCTGCTAAATGCATAAATTCAATTTTTAATTTTATAAATTTAAATAAATGAAGTGGACAACAGTGCAGATAAAAGATTTTTAGTGCAAAAAAAGCTTATTTAGTCTGATTAAAGTGACAAAGGGCTCAAGAGCAGTTATTTTATTAAACTGACTGATGAGGTAGTAGAATGACGTCAGTTCCATGCTGAATGAGGTAGTGAGCAGACCAATGCTGTACAAAGTGACTGGTGCATGTCATCGTATATTAGTGGGGGGGTGGAAGGACCTGGGGATGTGGGGTCTTGGGGGGGGGGGTTCATAGTTCAGTGGTGCCTGGGGCAGAAGATGGGAGGTGAGTGGGGGGCAAGTTCGGGAGGGAGTTCAGCTTCCTGACAGCCTGATGGATGAAGCTGTCCTTTCAGTCTGCTGGTCCTGGCCTGGAGACTCCGCAGTCTCCTCCATGATGGCAGCAGACTGAAGAAGCTGTGAGATGGCTGGAAGGGATCACCTGCGATGCAGAGGGCTTTGAGAGTGAGATGGGTTCCGTAAATGTGCTGGAGGGAGGGGAGAGAGACACCAATGAGCTTCTAAGACCATCAAGTCTTAGACAGTGTTCTAGGTTATTACAAGCAGAGTTTTTAGGTCCTATGATTAACACCTCTGTTTTTTCAGAATTTAGCAGTAAGAAATTACTCGTCATCCAGTTTTTTATATCGACTATGCAATCCATTAGTTTTTCAAATTGGTGTGTTTCACCGGGCTGCGAAGAAATATAGAGCTGAGTATCATCAGCATAACAGTGAAAGCTAACACCATGTTTCCTGATGATATCTCCCAAGGGTAACATATAAAGCGTGAAGAGTAGCGGCCCTAGTACTGAGCCTTGAGGTACTCCATACTGCACTTGTGATCGATAGGATACATCTTCATTCACTGCTACGAACTGATGGCGGTCATATAAGTACGATTTAAACCATGCTAATGCACTTCCACTGATGCCAACAAAGTATTCAAGTCTATGCAAAAGAATGTTGTGGTCAAGTGTGTCAAACGCAGCACTAAGATCCAATAAAACTAATAGAAAGATACACCCACGATCAGATGATAAGAGCAGATCATTTGTAACTCTAAGAAGAGCAGTCTCAGTACTATGATACGGTCTAAATCCTGACTGGAAATCCTCACATATACCATTTTTCTCTAAGAAGGAATATAATTGTGTGGATACCACCTTTTCTAGTATCTTGGACAGAAAAGGGAGATTCGAGATTGGTCTATAATTAACTAGTTCTTTGGGGTCAAGTTGTGGTTTTTTGATGAGAGGCTTAATAACAGCCAGTTTGAAGGTTTTGGGGACATGTCCTAATGACAATGAGGAATTAATAATAGTCAGAAGAGGATCTATGACTTCTGGAAGCACCTCTTTCAGGAGCTTAGATGGTATAGGGTCTAACATACATGTTGTTGGTTTAGATGATTTAATAAGTTTATACAATTCTTCCTTTCCTATGGTAGAGAATGAGTGGAACTGTTCCTCAGGGGGTCTATAGTGCACTGTCTGATGTGATACTGTAGCTGACGGCTGAATGGTTGCAATTTTATCTCTAATAGTATCGATTTTAGAAGTAAAGTAGTTCATAAAGTCATTACTGCTGTGGTGTTGGGAAATGTCAACACTTGTTGAGGCTTTATTTTTCGTTAATTTAGCCACTGTATTGAATAAATACCTGGGGTTATGTTTGTTTTCTTCTAAAAGAGAAGAAAAGTAATCGGATCTAGCAGTTTTTAATGCTTTTCTGTAGGATATGTTACTTTCCCGCCAAGCAATGCGAAATACCTCTAGTTTTGTTTTCCTCCAGCTGCGCTCCATTTTTCGGGCTGCTCTCTTTAGGGTGCGAGTATGCTCATTATACCATGGTGTCAAACTGTTTTCCTTAACCTTCCTTAAGCGTAAAGGAGCAACTTTATTTAAAGTGCTAGAAAAGAGAGAGTCCATAGTTTCTGTTACATCATCAAGTTCTGAAGTTTTGGATATGCTAAGGAACTTGGATACATCAGGAAGATAACTTAAAAAGCAATCTTTTGTGTTAGAAGTGATGGTTCTTCCATACTTGTAACAAGAAGTAGAATTTACAATTTTGGCTATATGAATTTTGCAAAGAACTAAATAATGATCTGAGATATCATCACTTGGCTGAATAATTTCAACACCATCAACATCAATTCTATGTGACAGTATTAAATCTAGAGTATGATTTCGACAATGAGTAGGTCCTGAAACGTGTTGTCTAACACCAATAGAGTTCAGAATGTCTATAAATGCTGATCCCAATGCATCGTTTTCATTATCAACATGGATATTAAAATCACCAACTATTAAAACTTTATCTGCAGCCAGAACTAACTCAGATGTAAAATCACCAAACTCTTTAATAAAGTCTGTATGGTGCCCTGGTGGCCTGTATACAGTAGCCAGTACAAACATAACAGGGGATTTATCATTAACATTTGTTTCTCTGGATAATGTTATATGAAGTACCATTACTTCAAACGAGTTATACTTGTAGCCTGCCCTCTGAGAAATCCTGAAAACGTTGTTATAAATTGAAGCAACACCTCCACCTTTGCCTTTTAGACGGGGCTCATGTTTATAACAGTAATCTTGGGGGGTGGACTCATTTAAAATAATGTAATCATCAGGTTTTAGCCAGGTTTCTGTCAAACAGAGTACATCTATATTATGATCAGTGATCATATTATTTACAAAAAGTGTTTTCGTAGAAAGGGATCTGATATTCAATAAGCCAAGCTTTATCATTTGTTTATCCATATTGCTTCTGTTTTTTATTTGTTGAACCTCAATTAAATTGTTAATCTTAACCTGGTTTGGACGTTTTTTGTTTTTTCTAGTTCGGGGAACAGACACAGTCTCTATAGTGTGATATCTAGGTGAAAAAGTCTCTATGTGCTGAGAATTAACTGACCTCTGTGACGGGAGGCAGCTAGCAGACGGTCGGTTTAGCCAGTCTGTCTGCTTCCTGACCTGGGCCCCAGTTAGTCAAGTATAAACACTAAGACTATTTGCCACATTTCTAGAGAGAAGAGTGGCGCCACCCCAGGAGGGATGAAGACCATCTCTTTTAAACAGGTCAGGTCTGCCCCAAAAGCTCGTCCAATTGTCTATGAAACCTATGTTATTCTGTGGGCACCACTTAGACATCCAGCCATTGAGTGATGACAATCTGCTATGCATCTCATCACCACGGTAAGCAGGGAGGGGACCAGAGCATATTACAGTGTCTGACATCGTGCTTGCAAGTTCACACACCTCTTTAATGTTATTTTTAGTGATCTCCCACTGGCGAAGTCGAACATCATTAGCGCCGGCATGAATAACAATCTTACTGTATTTACGTTTAGCATTAGCCAGCACTTTTAAATTTGCCAAGATGTCAGGCGCTCTGGCTCCCGGTAAACATTTGACTATGGTGGCTGGTGTCTCTATATTCACGTTCCGTACAATAGAATCACCAATAACTAGAGCACTTTCATCAGGTTTCTCAGTGGGTGCATCACTGAGTGGGGAGAACCGGTTTAATGTTTTGATCGGAACAGAAGAGCGGTGTTTTGACCCACGACTACGCTGCATCACCGTCACCCAGTTGCCCTGCTGCTGGGGCTCTGTTTCCGGAACCGAACAATGTACAGGAATCCCTGAGCTAGACGCATCCAAAGCCGTATCTAGAGCCCTAACATTTTTACTATCCTCAATTAAAGTTTGGATGCGTGTCTCTAATTCTGAAATCTTCTCTGTCAGCCTAACTATTTCCCTGCATTTATCACATGTGAATCCCTCATCAGCGACAGAGATAGATAAACTGTACATGTGGCAAGAGGTGCAAGAAACAATGATAGGAGAAGCCATTACTCACTGTGCTTGATGAAATAGTCTTACTGCGGTTGTTTGATGAACTTGTGAAAAACTGGAGCGAGGGAGAGGAGAAAAGAAAACAGCGATAGGTTCGAATGAAGACGCTAATGACAAGCTAACGAGTGCTAACGCTTTGCAGGTGTACTGCACTCACGGAAACAAAATAAAAGTGAACAATCAAAGTTAATCTGATAAGATTGATCGATAATATCAGAAATATGGTGTGAATTAAGTTATATTTTACCACTTTAAAAAACAAAGAGTGATAGTAAGATAAAGATTCTAGAGAAAAAAATAAAATAAAAACAGCTACACGGAGCTACAATTTGCTACAGAAGGCCAACAGGAAGTAGAGAAAACCTAAACCTAGGTGTATTGAACGCAGTCTTCCACTCACATAACCCCCCCCCCCCTCCCCTTATGCGGACCAAATAATAAGCATTGAGCAAATCCAATTTGGAGAAAATGGATGCTTCCTGCAACCGCTTGAAGGTAACCTCGGTTCTACTGTCAGGCTTGGCCTTTTACCAGACACTAAACCAGGATGTGGCCCTCTGTGCCACAATATAAACAGAGTCCCTTAGCTCTCCGATGGTCCCTCTCTTCCCGGGAAAGCAGAGCTCTACTCAGCTGCATGGGTTCATGATCGGATGTGGGACTGACCATATTACCAGAGTTGACAGCGGAGAGCACTTGAAGTTCCGACATCAGAGTGTAGCCGGCTCGTTGACCATCAGAATCAGAATCAGAATCAGAAAGAGCTTTATTGCCAAGTATGCTTGCGCATACAAGGAATTTGTTTTAGTGACTTAAGCTTCCAGTACACAGAGACAACAACACACAGACAAAAAAAAAAAAATTACAGGAGAATTACAAATTGGCAAATAAATAAGTGTATAAACAATTGTGCTATAAATGATAATGGAATAGGATTGAGTGAGATGCAGGAATGTTCTAGGATGGAGGGGTAACAAATAAATATAAGGATAATGCACATTTTTGCATAAGCATAAGTTTAAGTGGGAAACATTTAACTGTTAATGAGGTAGATTGCCTGGGGGAAGAAACTATTCTTGTGCCTTGCTGTTCTTGTATTTGCGGCTCTGAGGCGCCGGCCAGATGGCAAAAGTTCAAAGATGGGGTGACTTGGATGTGAGGGATCCAGAGTAATTTTCTGAGTCCTTTTCCTCACTCTGGATGTGTACAGTTCTTGGAGGGTGGGCAGGGGAGCACCAATAATCCTTTCAGCAGTCCGAACAGTTCTCTGTAGTCTTCTGATATCTGATTTTGTAGCTGAACCAAACCAGACAGTAATTTAAGTACACAGGACTGACTCAATGACGGCTGAGTAGAACTGTTTCAGCAGCTCCTGTGGCAGGTTAAACTTCCTCAGCTGGCGAAGGAAGTACAACCTTTGTTGGGCTTTTTTCGCAATGGAGCCAATGTGATTGTCCCACTTCAGGTCCTGAGAGATGGTGGTTCCCAGGAATCTGAATGACTCCACTGCAGCCACAGTGCTGTTCATGATGGTGAGTGGGGAAAGTGCAGGGGGGTTTCTCCTAAAGTCCAGAGTCATCTCCACTGTTTTGAGCGTGTTCAGCTCCAGGTTGTTAAGACTGCACCAGACAGCCAGCTGCTCAACCTCCTGTCTGTAAGCAGACTCGTCACCGTCCTGGATGAGGCCGATGACTGTAGTGTCATCTGCAAACTTCAGGAGCTTGACAGAGGGGTCTTTAGAGGTGCAGTCGTTGGTGTACAGGGAGAAGAGCAGAGGGGAGAGAACACATCCCTGAGGGGCACCAGTGTTGGTGGAGCAGCTGTTTGACATGAATTTCCTCAGTCTCACTAACTGTTGCCTATCTGTCAGAAAGCTGGTGATCCACTGACAGATAGAGCTAGGAACAGAGAGCTGGGTCAGTTTGGTCTGGAGGGTTGTTGGGATGATGGTGTTGAAAGCCGAACTAAAGTCCACAAACAGGATGCTCACATAAGTCCCTGTTTTGTCCAGATGTTGCAGGATGAAGTGCAATGCCATGTTGATTGCATCATCCACGGACCTGTTTGCTCGGTACGCAAACTGCAGTAAGGGTCCAGTGATGTCCTTCAGATAAGCCAGAACCAGTTTTTCAAACGACTTCATGATGACAGACGTTAGAGCCACAGGTCTGTAGTCGTTAAGTCCTGTTATCTTGGGTTTCTTTGGAATGGGGATTATGGTGGAGCGTTTGAAGCAGGAAGGCACTTCACACAACTCCAGAGATCTGTTGAAGATCTGTGAAAAGATGGGGGCCAGCTGGTCAGCACAGATTTTCAGACAGGCTGGTGTAACGCCATCTGGGCCTGGTGCTTTTCTTCTTTTGTTTTTCTTGAAGACCTGGCGCACATCATCTTCACAGATTTGAAGAGCAGGAGGTATGGAGAGGGGGATTGTAGGAGGTGTTAATGGTTGTGTAGGGAGTTGGTCAGAGTGGGTGTTGGGGGTTTCAAATCTACAATAAAACTCATTCAGGTCGTTAGCAAGTCGTTGATTAGCCTCAGTGCAAGGGGATGGTGTCTTGTAGTTTGTGATGGCTCTCAGTCCTCTCCAAACTGAAGTAGAGTCGTTGGAAGTAAACTGGTCTTCCAACTTTTTAGCGTAGGTCTTTTTAGCCACTCTAATCTCTTTGTTCAGTGTGTTCCTGGCCTGATTGTACAAGACCCTGTCCCCATTTCTGTAGGCATCCTCTTTGGCCTGACGAAGGTGTCTGAGTTTTACTGTAAACCATGGCTTATCATTGTTGAATGTTAAATAAGTCCTGGTAGGAATGCATATATCCTCACAGAAACTAATATAGGATGTTACAGTCTCTGTGAGTTCGTCCAGATCGGTGGTAGCAGCTTCAAAAACGCTCCAGTCTGTGATGTCAAAACAAGATTGTAAATCCTGCTCTGTTTCGCTGGTCCATCTCTTCACAGTCTTTACTACAGGTTTAGCAGATTTAAGTTTCTGCTTGTAGGTCGGTATAAGATGAACCAGACAGTGATCAGAACGTCCCAAAGCTGCTCGTGGAACAGAGTGATATGCATCCTTTATTGTGGTGTAACAGTGATCCAGTATATTACTGTCTCTGGTGGGACAGGTAACATGCTGTCTGTATTTTGGCAGTTCACTGGAGAGATTGGCTTTATTAAAGTCCCCAAGAATGATTAAAACAGACTCCGGGTGTTGTTGTTCTGTGTCTGTGATCTGATCAGCGAGTTTCTGTAAAGCCAGGCTTACTTGCACTTGAGGAGGAATGTAAACACTAACCAGAATGAACGAGTGAAACTTCCGCGGCGAATAGAACGGCTTGCAGTTGATAAACTGCGTTTCTAGATCAGGACAGCACATCTTCTTTAACACAGTTACATCTGTACACCACCGTTCATTGATGTAAAAGCATGTCCCGCCGCCGCGCGATTTCCCCGTTGATTCTGCTTCGCGGTCCGCTCTGAACAGCTGAAAGCCCATGATGCTGAAGACATGCATCAACCCAAAGAGCTAAAATCGATCAGTCCATCAAGACCAGAGGGTAACTCCATGGTAAATATCTCCTGGACAAGGTCAGCCAACCCATGCAGGAACATGTCCTACTGTGCCTCCTCGTTCCACCTGCACTCAGCTGTCAGGGTCTGGAACTTGATGGAATAGTCAGAGATGGTCCTGTTCTCCTGCCGTAAACCAGCCAATCAAAACCAGTCTCATCACCTCAGAAACAGTCTGGAACGAGGAAAAGCAGGGATGTTTATTCTCCCACTAGGCGACGGCATATAAGAAAAAAATAAAAATAAATAAATAAAATATATATTACAACAAAAGGTTGGTCAGCTTTTTTTTTTGTATTCACTGTCCTTAATAACATAGTACAAGTTTACCAAAGTTTGATCACTAGAAAGGTGTAATTTTCAAGATGTTGTCCAAGATGGGCAGGAAGCGATAAAATATCATAACTCCATTATTTGACCTAGCCAAGCAATCATGGTGTCTAACGCCATGTTTTCTGGGTCTATGAGTCCATTGGACTTGTCTAAATATGGAAGTAAATTAATGCCAAATGTTTTTGAATTAAAAAAGCTTGTTAAATTACAATAATTAAAAAAATATGCATTGCATTAATTGAACTTGCATTTTAATGCATTGAATTTTTAAGTCTTGCATTATTATGGGCTGAAATTCAACATGGTTGTATATTTAAGCCATTAATATTTCAATTAAAAACATTTCAAACAGATTTTCATAATGAAAAACTCAAGAATCCATATTCACCTTTCAGATTTCACTTCCAAAATATTCGATCTGTTTAAAAATACAACCTATAATATTCAACAGGCAGTTTTAGTCCATTTTATTTCGCTTTACAAATTCGCTTCCACAAATTCAGTGCTTCAAATTCGACAGTAAATTCAACGTTTTACATCCGGGAACAGCAGGAAAATCTGTAGATTACCAAACATAATCTCATCTGCTGTAAATCGTCTTCACCAGCAGGAGGTGCAAGTGCGTCTTGATAAGCATTGAAGCAATAGAGACAAGAGGCCTTTATAAACCGTCATTAGTCGAAATGAACCGAGTGGTGAGTACAAGTTATGATTTTATTGGTCAGTATACTGTATTTATATGCGGAAAATTAAGATTAAGACCCAAATCATTGTTTACTCAAGTGTCTAAGTGATTCCTCTTTACCCCGAGTACACAAGCTGTGTTTATTTACTGCAAAGGTGATATAATGTGATCAATATAAATCCATAATTCTCTTGCCTTTGGTTTTTATATATATTTTTTAGTAAAACCACTATAGTACACTGAAATAGAGAGTGTATTGTTTGGATATGCCACTAATGACAAGATACTAAATAGCACCATTTTTTATATAGCACCATTAAATACAACCTAATCGCAATTATAAAATAAATCTGCCACTTGTAAATTAAAAGTTACATTTCTACCAGTATATCAGTTAATCTCCATCTTTTAATTAAATAGGACTTGTCTCTGCTATGTCCAGGTAAGGGCTTCGTTTATCAAAAACATTGTAGGCCTAAGAAGATTGTAGAACCTAGTAGAGTGTAGAGTGCAAAATGAAATGAAATGAAAATGAAATCAAACATTTTTTAAACACAGTCAGTTTCCTTCTGAAATACAGTGATGAAAAACACCCACTTTGGTTTTTGATTTTGAAAACGTGCAGTGCTCATGTTTATTTAATTAAGTCAAAGCCTTTTGGACAATCTATTTGTGGTAGTACGCCACAAATAAATCAATGTGTGGGAAACCCTTTCCACTCACGATGCTTTTCAGAAAGACTGTCCTGTATCTACATTAATAATTTGATATCTATGATGACGTAATATTTTGTTAAGATAATTTCCATCTTCCATCCATGTCGTGTTTGTTTCTCAAGGGAAACAATGAAGTGCTGAGATCAGCAAGGCAACTTTTGTCACTTTTGACACAAGAAAGAACTGATGGGTCTTCTACGAGTCAGGGTATAAACAGTTATTGCATTTTTTTTTCCAAACATTTTTATTAAATGGCAACACGTACATTGTGATAAAAATTGTGATTTTTTTTTTTTTGTCAGATCATCTCAGGTTAGAGGCCAAACTCCGGGGCCATCTTCTGTTCAAACAGAAATGACCAGGTCAGTAGAAACTGTATGTTACATTCCTCGCTGATTAAGAATCGTAGGTCTGTTCTGAACCTCCATGTTACAATTTTTAAAACAGGTCCTTTCCTGGATTATTCTCAAATCATAGAGGAAAACGACATTTCACTGGACCATGTCCTGTGCCCATTAAACAAAAACCATTTCAGGTCACGTTCCATCTGCTGCCAGCCCAATGTGAGTTTGGCCTTTAACATGAGATGATCTGACAAACCAAAAAAAAAAAAAACATTGTCGTGCATTGAAAAAAAAACATTGTCGTACATTGAAGCGAATTTGTAAAGTGAAATAAAATGGACTGAAACTTGCCTGTTTGAATATTTTAGGATGTATTTTTAAACAAATTGCACTGACATGATTGCATACTTATGAAATACATTATTTTGTGAGATTACTGTAAGGCAGGGTTCCTCAAATCTTGCCGTGGAGGGCCAATGCACTGCAGAGTTTAGCTCCAACCCTGATCAAACTCATCTACCTGTGATTTTCTAATGATCCTGAAGACATTGATTAGCATGCTCAGGTGTGTTTGATAGGGTTAGAGCTAAGCTCTGCAGGAAAGTGGATCTCGTGGGCCAGATTTGAGGATCCCTGCTGTAAGGTTTTTCATTGTTTGGGGTGAACCAGAGATGTAAACGAATTAGCCTATGTCATTTAACTCCTGTAGTTGTATAACTTTGTGTTCGGGCTAATTCAGAGTCATTTATGATCAGAGGCCTGTGTGTGAACCCTCTAAAATGGTCACTCATTTCAATTTGAATAAAAGGTAATACATATGCAATGCATCCTCTATAGATGTTTGAGTATAAAGGTGATATTATGCTAAACACAACAAAACTAAATTCATAATTTTCAGCAATTCAAAAGATGGTAGAAGAGAATACTGACATTTGATATTGCTTGCCTCATTGAAATGAACAAAATTCATCCTTTACTGCTTAAGCCTGGAACACACCAAGCCGACGGTCGGCCGTCGGGCAGTTTTCGTGCATCGGCCGACTAAATCTTCTTGGTGTGTTCCGCACTGTCAGCTGAAATTGGTCCTCGTCGGCTTTGTAATGGGCGACTTGACATGTTGAATCGGCGTCGGGGCTTGTCAGGCAGTCGGGCCATCTGATCATTCTGATTGGCTGTTCAGCCAGCGAATCAGCAATCTAGAAAAAAAAACGGAAGTGAGGAAGCAAGTAAACAAGTCAACGGGGACATAGTTGCTTTTCTCATTTGTTTGCATTTCTCGTGATTAATTCTCGTGATTATCATTCGTGAAAAAGATATGGCTGTCTGGAACGAGGCAAGTGAAGACGCATTGATCAGCATGATCCAGGAAAGGCCGGCCTTGTATGACATTACGGAAAAATCTTATTCCAACCGTGTGGTGAAAGCTGAAATGTGGCGTGAGATCGAAAATAAACTTGTCATATCAGGTAAGATTTTCTTTTTGGCAATCGAGGTCTTTAGAAAACTGGTTTGTTATTTTTAAATGGTCCATTGTAAGAATAATGACATGTGTTAGAGTTGTGTGTGTGTGTACCAAAGATTATTTGGTTCATGAAAACAGGCAGTTATTAATTTTATGTGCTAGCATCTAGTGTATGTAAGGTAGAGCAAAAGGTCAAAATTTTGGCATTACAAATAATCATGAAACTGACAAATAACTAGGCATAATGCTTACAAAATATGACCTTATCCTTCAGAGAAAGAGCTCAAGAAGCGGTGGGATTCATTGGGAAACCAGTACATGCGTTATAAGAAACAAGGACCCTCTGACTGGCAGGCAGCAGTGGATCCTGAATCGCCTGCAGTTTCTACTTACTCATACAAAAAGGAATGAGAGCACTTCAAATTTAACTATCAGGGTAAGTAAACAAATCTATGTTTTTTTTTCAGAATAAAAAGAAACATTTAGCTTTTTTTTAAAGTGGCCACTGATTGTTCAGTAACTCAACATATTAACACAAGCCGTTAAATTCTTTTGTCACATTATCTTCCACAATGTCCAATAAATTGCTTCTGAATAGAGCCATTTCACCAATTTGCAGGGTATTGTTGTAGCTTTGGCCTGTTATTGTTATGGGTGATTGGTGAACAGTTGAAAGAATCTATGGTATCACATCATTTGCATTTAGATTTTTATCTTTTAATTTTTTTTTTTAAGAAATCTTCTGCTGATAGTGATTCCTGTTCACCCTCAGATGGTACCAACAGTGACACCTGGACTGGCACCCATGAAGAGCCCATCTTCATTGAGGCGGAATTGTGGACTGAGTCCACAGCTGAGTCCACAGCCATTAGAAAGAAACCAAATACTCCAAAGCCTCCGGGGAAGCGCAGGAAGATGCAGGATGAATCCTCCAATGATGAGTCCACATACTTGATGCGCACCATCGGCAAAACTCTGGAAAAGTTGGCATCACAGGGAAACACCAATGATGCCATCTCAGCTTTCTGCAAAAATCTAGAACACAAAATGCGGAGTTTGCCACCACATGTACTGCCACATTTCCAGCATGAGGTTGATGATTGCATTTTCAAATATTCAGTGGCCCACAACCATTCACTGAATGCATCTGTCAGTCAATATACACACCTGTAATGTGTTACGTTGCAAAAGTGTAAGCATGTTTGCAGTATATTGTACATGTACATTTGTAATTTATATTATAGTTATATTATAGTGCTTGCACAATTCTATTTAGAATTTAAAGTCTTTTTTTCTATTTTTGGTAATTTTATATAATTTACCTTATAGCAAATTATTTGGCCATTGTTCTGAACATTGCAAAATAAAACACTTTGACTTTTGGTAAAAAGGTACCTGCATTCACAATTCTTTATGTAACTTTATGTGACTTTTATTGAGCAAATTCACACCATTGTCATAAAACAAAGAAAATTCTTCAGCAAGTATATTACAGCATATGATAAAATATGATATCAAATATCAGCTACAAAAGATACAAAGAACTTTGCAAATGCATAGAGATGTGTTAGACGTGTGTGTGTGTGTGTGTGTGTGTGTGTGTGTGTGTGTGTGTGTGTGTGTGTGTGTGTGTGTAGAGGCTCTTCTGTGCTCAAATCGTGACTAAGCAACTGAAGTAAAAAAAAAGGAGAAAGTTGAGAATCTCGCACACAAACAACATGCATTTTAACCAAAGAACAAATATATACAAAATTATATTTTGAATTAGAAAATTATAGATTTTTTGTTGTGAAAGTTACACAACACACACAGTGACACACAAATACACAAATAACAGAGTATTCATTCCCACTTTTGGAGCACACTGCAGTGACTTATATTTTGCCCCATTGAAAGGGGACTGCACCAATGTCTGAATTAAAGTACTAGCACAGTTAATCCCTGAGCTGTTTGGCATGTGTTGTACTGTTGGTTGTTTGTGGCAGAGAGGCCTGCTGTAGGCCGGGTACTTGATCTAGTCCTTCCTGGTTGATTGCTGCCATGTATGCTTCACAGCATTCTGTACGCAGCAAGCCAGCACAATGTCCTCAACTTTGGCAGTGTTTTGAATATTAATGGTAGTTAGAAAAACTGGAAAGCGATTTGCCAGGATGCCAAATGCATTTTCAACCACCCTCCGAGCTCGCGAAAGCCTGTAGTTGAATATGCGTTGCTCAACGGATAGCCTGCGGTTCGGATATGGCTTCATGAGGTATTCCTTCAAGGGAAATGCCTCATCTGCCACAATGCAGTAAGGGGGCAGCTGGTCAGATTCAGGAAGTGGTGCAGGTGCAGGTATGTTCGATGTTCTTTTCTCCAAAGCATCCTCTAAAGAGCATCCACCACACACTCCACCATCTGAAACACACCCATTGCAGCACTGAAAAACAGTAAAATGTAAAAAAAAAAGTTTTATTTGTCAGTTTCATTTGTTAAAAGTTATATTTGTCAGACCCTTTATAAATCGTAGTTATTTTGGGATGTTTCACTGTCCGAATGTGTACAAACCTTCAGGTATTTCTCTTTTAAGACCTGGTAGATTGCTGCACAGGTTTCAGGAAAGAATTGCTGAATAGTAGACATCCCCACTCTGAACTGGTAAGAAAGGCTCTTGAAGCTTTCTCCTGCAAAGAATACAATCACATAACTTTTAATGCATTATCATATTATTATATGTTATATGCTGTATCTTGTCAGGTAGGCTACAATTGCCACCTGAAATAATCAATTTCTTTTCACTATTATAAAGCTTAATAATACACCAAAATGTACACAGTGTTTCAGATCACTCGGGAGGCTGAGGAGTAACAGACAGAAGGGTTTATTAATAGACACAAGCAGAGAAGCAGATAGTGTTGGGTAGAGTGATGAATGGATCCGTGAGAGCTGGGTGAAGACGTCAGAGGAGGGAGGTGAACCACACACATGCACACTGGGGATCTTGATCTTCGGAGAATCGCTGGAGAGAGGTAAGTAGAGGAAGAGTTAGTCCTTTGAGTTAGAATACAGGTAAGACCTTGTCGCGAACAAGACCGGACACTGATTGAGTGCATGTGTGTGGTATTTATGGTGCCGAGGTGATTGGGTAATGATGAGGGTCAGGTGGAAGTGCTCAGTACTCAGGTGAGGGCGTGCATTGTGAATGAGTGGAGGTGGAACCTGGCGTGTTTGTAACACACATCTGAAAAGGTGTTGTATTGCAATGTTAAAATAAAGAATAAACTTTAGCTTGCTTACCTGTTGCCAGGAACCGTAGTGTAATCATCAGACGTTCCCCAACGGAGATACAATCCCGGTAGTTCGTGTTTTTTCTCTGTATAATTGGAGTGATAAGTTCCTTTAACGTGTTAAATTGAGTCGGAAAAAGCCGTGCAAATTTTTTTTAATCGGAGGTTTCATCTAGTTCCAGCTCTCTACACAGGTTCGGGAAAGCCCCATGAGCCTGTTTCTGGAGAATCCATGGTTTCACCCATTTAGTGCGCTTTCTGCATATTTTTCGTGCCTGATTATTTCTTTCCTCTTCCACAAGCAAAATACCAAGGGCTTACAACGCCAGTGCCATTTGAAACGTGTCAGACATTTCCGGAATATCACAAATCCGTCTGTGGATAGCCAGACTCTGATATGCTTTTTTTTTGTTTACGTTTTGTATCCCTGTAGCTTCTTCCGGTTTCTCGCTTTGAGTAACTACTGCCAAGACTACTGCCACCTGCTGGTACGGAAAGGTATTTCCTACGCAGGCGCAGAACGGATGTGCTAGTTGGCCGTCGGGTGTCGAGAATCGGCTTGGTGTGTCAGGGCAAATCTGGACCCAGACGCTGCCGATGTGAGCCGACCCTGCAGTCTGCTTTCGTTGCCACTAGTTCGTCTGCGTCGGTGTGTTCCAGGCATTAAACCATCCACCCCGTCTTACCCCATTTTCAAGACAAAATGAAGGAATCTCTGAAAGATCCAGATTCTGAACCATATGGAAGTCAATACCTCAAGAAAAAATTGAGAGAATAGTACCAGGACAAATGTACAAATGTACAAGAGAAAGGCCTCCATGACATAGTAATAATGAGAGAGAGAGAGAGAGAGAGAGAGAGAGAGAACATCACAAATATGATCATCTTATTTCAGCGAACAAGAAAGGATGAGGAATCCCAGAAACAAGCGATCATTCAAACAGCTGCATGATTGATCAAAAGTGATATCAAAACCAATGCCCCATCCATTATGGATCAGTATCAGAGTCACTTAAGCTTGTTCCTAAGACTCTCTATACACTTGAATGGTATTTTTGTGGGTAAGGAGACAAGCCAAAAGGTTGCAGGAATTGGACAGACAATTGTCTAGACAACACGACCACATGCTGTAGAAGCTCCATTACAACTTGTCCTTGCAGTGTAGGCACATCATATGTATCGGTCACAATTCCTTGTGGATACCGTTCATGAAATGGGATTTGCTTCATCATACAAGGAAGATTTGTGTTTTGAAAAGAATGTAGCAGATTCAGTTGCCCCAGATATGTTAGCGGATGACATAGATGTGGTGGACATGGCACTTCTTTTTGCTGGGGACAATCTTGAGTCACTCCAGGGCAAAAAAAAAAGGAACGTGTCATTCCAAGGAGACACATGACAAAACTAGAGTTTGCAGTTCAAAGTAAATTCTCAGTCATCGAATATTACTTTGCGAAACGTGCACCAAACCATCGTGTTCAATGACCTCCCAACACTGATCAGCTGTGAGTACTAAGACTGCTCTCCTTAGAGTTACGAATTACCTGCTCTTATCATTTGATTGCGGTTGTATTTCTCTATTATTGCTATTGGATCTTAGTGCTGCGTTTCACACTATTGAACACAAACATTCTTTTGCATAGACTAGAAAACTTAAAATCATACTTATGGCCTTCATCAATTCATAGCCGAAATGCAGAGGTATCATATCGATCACAAGTGCAGGATGGAGTACCACAAGGCTCAGTACTAGTGCCGTTACTCTTCACAATTTATATGTTACCCATGGGAGATATCATCAGGAAACACGATGTTAGCTTTTACTGTTATGCTGATGATACTCCGCTCTATATTTCTTCTTCGCGGCCCGGGGAAACCAATTTAAAAACTAAAAAAACTATTTAAAAACTGGTCAATATAAAAAAACTGAAATGACGATTACTGCTAAATTATGAAAAAACTGAGGTGTTAACTATAGGACATATACATATAATATAACTATATTTTAATTCTTCATCATCAGTTAGGAACCTAGGTGTGCTATATGATAATTTTAGAAAGCCATGTTTCTAGCATTTGTAAAACAGCATTTTTTCCATCTCAAAAATATATCTAAGTTACGATCTATGCTCTCAATGTCAAATGCTGAAATGTTAATCCATGTGTTTATGACCTTAAGGTTAGATTATTGTAATGCTTTATTGGGTGGTTGTTCTGCATGCTTAATAAACAAACTCCAGCTAGTCCAAAATGCAACAGCTAGAGTTCTTACTAGAACTAGGAAGTATGACTGTATTAGCCGGTTCTGTCAACACTGCACTGGCTCCCCATCAAACATCGTATAGATTTTAAAATCTTGCTTATTACTTATAAAGACCTGAATGGTTTAGTATGGGATCAGAATCCTGCCAAATGTATTGCAGTCACAGATCTAAAAAAAATAAGCATAAATCAAATATTTAAAAACACATGTAAAATAACGCACAAAACCGAAAAACAAATGCATTTTTTTTTAAATAACAAACAGCGCAGTCAAGGATTAAAAATTAATAAGCGTGGATGAAAAATGTAAACACATTTAAATATTGCACAAAACTGAAACATGAATTAAAAATTTTCCAAATCACAAACAAAATCAGGTTTCCTACTAATGTAATTTTTTTTGTGTGCTTGTGGTCTTTTCCCCTTTCTTCTTGTTTCCAATTTCTGCACTTGCGTTTCTAAATGTTGCAGTTAGAGTTTCATGTAAATCAGGGTGGGCTTCAGCGTCACCATTGGCCCACAAGTTCTAGATTGACAGCTGCTCCTCTAGCCAATCAGTCCAAGGGGAGTTTACGTCACTCCAATGCGACTAGTGGCTGCTGTGGCAGGTGTGTAAAGATGAATAACATGCGTCAGCAGGAAAATCCCGGACGATCTCAGGTAATTAGCCATAAATATTTTGTTAGTGAGTGACAGAAACATGTGTGTTATGATATTTTCTGCAAGCTCTGTGTAATCCGAGTAGGCTGATATCTAGCCTGTTAACACGTGTCTTGTTGGTTTGGTTTAGTGAACAATACTTTATATTTTAGGCAGTAGGGCTGCACGATAAATCACACGAGATATTTAATTTATCCTGTCTGTAAAGCCGGTTCTGTAATCAGCGGTAAATCTCCATCACCTGCGCGCTTTCTCATGGAGCAGCATTAGACACATTCGACTTGATGCAGCGCTGCACAGAATGATCACTGTATTACATCAAATTACCACACAAATGATAAGAGAGCACACGGATCCAATGCATTCGAATCACTCTCGCAGTACTTTGATGTCATACAGTGATCATTCCGTGCAGCGCTGCTTCAAGTCAAACGCGCCTAATGCTGCTCCATGTGAAAACGCACAGTGATTGAGATTTACCACTGATTATTGAACTGGCTTTACTGACAAGATTCGCATTATGAGGGCTTTTACACTGGGCTTGTTTGCTGTGGTCCGAGCCTGAGCGCGATTGTTCCCGGCGGCACCCACAGCGTTGGTCTACTTTCACACTCAATAGTTATAATCTAATTCTTAGTATAAAGAGAAAATGTGTCAGTTGACATTCTCAGCCAATGAGCATGAAGCTGTGTCATCAGTCAGTCATTTCCCAATATGCTTTTGATCAGCACAGTCAGTGGAGAGCAACTGTGCTTGACTGCTCAATCCGACACAGCCGCCTCGCCGTCATGAGAGTTTTTTTGTCACACGTCAGCATGACATCAGAGCAAGGCGGACGTAACTCTGACACTTTTCTAACCGGCCTGCATCTCGCGGTGATTACCGGTGATCGGTTCTGCACAGATTTTGCTCATCTCAAACAAGCCTAATGATATTGACAGTGTTACGCATGCGTGGGATATTTTACTTCCTGAACAAGTGCGCACCCGAGTCCATGTTGCTTGCACATTCACGCGAACTGCGCCACAGCTCGGGAGCAACCGAACTCAGACCACCTTCTCCAGGTAGTCTTGGGTTCGGTACCCCAGTGCGCACCAGGGTACGATGACAGCGTTTACACAGTGTTGGGAAGGTTACTTTGGAAATGTAATAGGTTACAGATTACAAGTTACCCTATTTAAAATGTAATAGTAGTGTAACTTTTTTAATTACTTTAATAAAGTAATGTAACTAATTACTTTTGAGTACATTTTGATTACTTTTATAAATTTCTAATGAATGTTAATTTGCAACTGTTAATCATCTTCAACCATTTTACACCATGCAGGTTTAACCTTACAGTAGTGCTCAATACTGTCAGACTTTCACCATCCTTCATCACCTGAATTAAGATGATCACATTTGAACACATCCACCACAAAATCAGACTTTAGTACTGCCTTTTACTTTGAGATTGATCTGAAGTTCAAAGCAGATTTAAAATCAAAAGAAATAGTTTATAGATACTGTTTTTAAACCAAATCTTTGCATAACTACAGGCATCTAACTGCATCTAACAATGGTTTGGGGAAAAATAGTTAATAAAAAAATAAAAGCATATACATCAACTCAAATACGGTTATCTAATAAGCATGTGTCCTATTTTGTGTACTAAACTCCTGAAACATTGGTGTCTTTTTGAAACACTGCTGTCTCTTTGTATATGATATGATGATAGTTTCTCAAAATAAGTAAAAAATGCTCATGAAGTGACTGTTCTAGAGATTAATTTCCATGAGGGACGGACTGGGAAAAAAATAGGCTGGGAAATCTCCCACTCATACACCCACAACCCATTCTGAAACATGGACAACCCTATTATTATTTTTTTGGACCTGACATGAAAAAGATTTGAATCCTTAGGTTAGGGGACTTGCAACGTAATTAAGAGTTCTCTCCTGAACAGCACCTTCACTTCCATTATCCATCCATCTCTCTCATGACTTTAATACTGAAGATTTTTATTTGACTTTACTATGTTTTGTAAGTGCAATTTTGTTTTTTTGGCAAATGAATTACCACTTGTATTTATTTTTACTACAAATTCCATAGTTAAACCACGGTTAGTGCCATACCATAGGCTACATTAATTTTCCTAAGGGTTGTGTTTTTGTATGCACTAGCTCCCCCTAAACAAAATATGATGATTTGTCTGCTAACTTACTACTGTAACATTACAAAAGATAATGACGTCGTTTATACAGTATTTTGAGTGATTGCGAGCAATGTGCTGCTGCTGCTTGACTAAGTAAACAAAGACAAAACTACATTAGCATATTTACAGATGAAACTGACCTGCACCTGAAACCCTGAACAGAAGTGTCGCTTCTCTGCTCCAGCTGTGCGCTTACACAGTTCACTCCGGTCTCTCTCTCTCGCATTGATTACTCGGAGTCTGATCCAAACCGTTCGGCGGAGGCGCGGAGAGCGCGCGAGCCCAACCATTGCCAGTCACGACTAACCGATTCATGATTTATTAGAGATTTAATTATCGAATGGCGGATTTGGAAATAATCGCTTTAGTATATTCGGCCTGCAATTATACAATAACAATATTAAAGTAGAGGGCCAAATCGTCTGCCAGGCCACCGGGAATAGTCCCGGTTCTCCCGATGTCCAGTCAGCGCCTGATTTCCACAGACACGCAGAACGTGCAGGATTCATATTCAGTCTTTTTGCGGATTAATATTCACAGACATCAGTCCATATCGGGTTTTGATTCAAGTGTACTGACCTACTTTTGATTTATTCGTCCAAAATGTGGCATATTGCGTCCGCGTTATAGGCTGAATTCCATTTTTATGACTGGATTCTACGAATGTGTTTTCCGCGTCTCGGAGATTATGGGTCATATGTCTTAGTGCAATTTGGGAAAGAAATAAGCTGTATGTGGATGTGTGTAAATATTCAAATGTAATCCTCTTTGTAATCGTTACAATTTTCATAAGTAACTGTAATTAAATTACTCATTTTTTCTTAGTAACTGTAACTGATTACTGTTACATTTATTTTGTAATTAAATTACGTAACGCCGTTACATGTAACTAGTTACTCCCCAACACTGCGTTTACATTAGTGATTTTTCATGCGAACCATGCTCTGTTCCACACTAAACTGCCAGTGTGAAAGCCCCCTAAATATCACACAAAGCGAATGTCTCTGTCACCCACTAACAAAATATATTTAAGACTAATTACATGAGATCGTCCGGGATTTGCCTGCTGACGCTGGTTATCCATCTTCACACTAGAGGCTGACATTGATTGGAAACAAAATAACTATTAATCACGGGATTGGGATGGGAAAAAATGACGGCGGGACCTGGAATCGTAATAACACTTTGGTTTGCTTTGGTGTGGCTGGTAAAAGGACAGATTGTTAACGGATGGTCCATGTGGTAATACATTAGCCTACATCGGGCAGTACATCCAAAAGCCCACCTATCATTCATAGACCTCAAATATAGCTTTTCATCTAAAAGATGCATGTAGTAATAAGTTTACATGGCCACTCAATCTAATGTAAACCTACATAAATGTGCGCTATTGAAGTGTGTGTGGAAACTGAACAGCAGCACTCACAGCAGGACAGATGGAGTCACCGGTGCTCTCACTTGCTCTTAAAATACTCCTTAATTTTTGGTCATACAGATAAAAGTAATAAATCTTTCAAATCTGCATACGTTTATTTGTGTGCACTCAGAATGAGAACGAAACATTTTGCTTCCTAGAAATAATTAAAGAAAACAAGATGTTTTTTTCCATCTCGGTCATGTGAACTTGAGCGAGAAACTTCAAAACTCTGAGTATGAAAAATAAATCTATAGAGAGTGGAAGGTCTATGTTCAAATGAAAAAATAATAAAATAGAAAACGTGTTAGCATGGATAATTTACTTGAAATTGAATGTGTGTGCATTGCACAATGTGAATTAAGATAGCTTTCAGTTCAATAAAACAACAACAACAAAAAAAACCTACATTTTGAATTTGTATTTAACTTGTATTTAAGAGGCAACGGGAGTCATTCTTGATTGAAATGGAATTTTCCCCAAGTTTTTTTCATGGGACTGGGACAGGATTTTTATTTTTGTGGGAGTGGGACGGGAGAGATTTGAAAATCCACTCATGTGTCACCTACTTCACACACCTGCCACAGCAGCCACGAGTAGCATTGGAGTGACATCAACTCCCCGTTGTACTGATTGGCTAGAGGAGAAGCTGTCAATCTAGAATTTATGGGCCAATGGTGATGCTGAAGCCCGCCCTGATTTACATGAAACTCTAACTGCAACATTTAGAACGTGTCAACAAGAGCAAAGGGGAAAAGACCACAAGCACACAAAAAAATAACATGAGCAGGAAACCTGATTTTGTTTGAGATTTGGAAAAAAATTTATTCACGTTTCAGTTTTGTGCAATATAATTTTAAATGCATTTACATTTTTGATTCACGCTTATTATTTTTCAATTCATGACTGTGCTGTTTGTTATTTAAAAAAAAATTGCATTTGTTTTTCGGTTTTGTGCATTATTATTTTACATGTGTTTTTAAATATTTGATTTATGCTTATTTTTCTATCTGTGACTGCAATACATTTGGCGGGATTCTGATCCCATAGTTTAGCACCTCAGTATTTGAACGAGCTCTTGTTACATTATAGTCCTCCACATCAGCTGCGTTCTCAAAACTCTGGCAATCTGATAATAACTAGAATATCGAAATCAACCGCAGGCAGCAAATCCTTTTCCTATTTAGCACCTAAACTCTGGAATAATCTACCTAACATTGTTTGGGAGGCAGACACACTTTTGCAGTTTAAATCTAGATTAAACACCCATCTCTTTAACTCTGGTTACACATAATACAGAAATACGCTTCTAATATCCAAATCCATTAAAGGATTTTTAGGCTGCATTAATTAGGTAAACCGGAACCGGTAACACTTCCCATAACACCCGATGTACTTACTACATCGTTAGAATGGCATCTACGCTAATATTAGTCTGTTTCTATCTTATTCCGAGGTCACCATAGCTACCAGATCCAGTCAGTATCCAGACCAGATGGTGGATCAGCATAGGACCATAGGAAACAGAAGATTCTTCACAATCTGACTTTGCTGCACCCTGGAATTGAACTGTTGGTTTCATCTGGCCAGAGTGAGCCTGGTTTCTCCAAAGGTCTTTTCTCTATTCTGTCACTGATGGAGTTTTGGTTCCTTGCCGCAGTCGCCTCTGGCTCGCTTAGTTGGGGATACTTCATTTAAAGTGATATCGTGGAATTGATTGCAAATGGTGGCACAGATACTATTTCAACTGAATGGAGCTGCATGATGATATCACTAAATACAATGATTAACTCCCTTTAACTGCCATTTTGCATTGACACACTGTTTTCCTAATTAATGTTGTTCAGTTGACTTGAAACAATCTTTTTTTTTTTGTTTAAAGCGCTATATAAATAAATGTGACTTGACTTGACAGAACAGTTGATGTTTTGTGGGAACTCTCATTGAACTTCAAACAACAAACCCCAGGGTGGCAATGAATGATGCACATCATTCATAAAGGACTAGAACATCCAGGACAATCATCAGTTGTGCTTCTGCCAATGACTGACCTGTACTCTGTAGACAAAATGTATATTTTGTCCACCTTGAAATTTGTTTGTGTTTAATGGCCAGGTCACAATGTTCCACCAATTATTACATTTGATCAGCCACTGTACTGGAAAGCAGCAGAGATGATCATGGATGCACCACAGAGAAGTCCCCTGAAAAGCATAGTCTTTATGTTTGGATGTTTTCATACTTTTATGAACCTACTTGGTGCAATATTATGCACACAGATGGAAGGCACAGGACACAGGAACATTATTGAAGTAGTCTATGAATCAAATGCCATCCAGCACATGATGACTGGAAAGTCAGTGCAAAGAGCTTTTCATTTACATTTGCTGGTGGACATTTGTCTCAATCACCTGGTTGTGTCGAAGCTGCAGGAGGATGACTCACAGTTTGAGTCATTGGTGAACCAAGCTGGAGAGATTTACTCAATGGTAATGAAAGAAACAACTTTGGAGAGTGCTGCAGCATCAGATATACTGAACCAAATCAAGGAAAAGGTGGACACGAAGAGGGCAGACCTCAAGGTCAAAAAACAGCCAGCTGTGGGTATACTATCAGAAGATGCTGCAGACAGCCCGAGCTCTGATCAAAGCAGATTGTACAGGATCTTGAAGATGCACTTGCACACACTGTTGGACTGTCTGCCAATATTTGCAGCTGCCGGGTACAACAACTACCTAAAAATCGGCATATTTCTACCTCCAAGAAATGTGCTAACTCAAGACCAGACATCCTGATGTACATGACAAGTTTTCCAGGGATTTCCATGTGATCTGTGGCAGCAACTAGCACTGGGCAGGCCTTAGCTCCGAACTTGCAGCAGACATTGATTTGACCCTTGAAAAGCAGTGGAGGCTTGACCCATGAAAGTGGAATGAAGGAAAGCGAGCATTGTGGACCATGTCTTCACCCATCACATTGGAATATAACAACGCCTTGCCGGAATTCAGTGACCTCACCTACACGACCAGTGAGCAGCAATGAGAATCCTCAGAAGCAACGAAGAAAAGAGATCACTCTGATCTAGAAAATATGAAGGAAAAACGTAGCATTTGCACACCGTTCTCTCAGGACCCATCTCTGAGAAACAGGTGTTGTTGCCAAAAGCCCTATTCGGGCGGGACTAGTTTTCTAAACTATGTTTGTGTTTCGATTCTTCCCACCTGACGTCTGTGATTTTCATGTACCAATTTGGACGGGACTAACATGTCAGTGTTTTGTGCATCTGGGCATCACAGAAATCACGCGCTCTGTATGCATGCATTGCATATAGTCATTCGGATTGATTACCATTAGTGTTATTACACAATAAATACTAAATGGCTAGTATAGCAAAACCATGTTAATGGGGGGTTTCCTTAGTTTAACTTGTTTTCCTTTTTTCTTTCTTTTTTTTTATTAGGCTAAACCCATGTTTGATTTTCTTAAAGGTACATCTGCAATTATGTAACCGAGTGCATAAGTGAACATGAATAATATTACCTGATGCTGACATTACAAATATAAAATCAAACATATGCGCGGTAAGAGCATCTACGGTAATTCACGTTGGCCAAAATACACAAGGAAACGCGTTGGGAAATAAAATAATCGGCGGCAATCACAGACATTCGCATTTGGACAGTAATCAGAGGATCACTGAGTTTGCTGAAAAACAGTAGGTAATTTGCTCTGGAATTATCACAGAGGTTTTGTGAGAAAAACACAGATGTGGCAGATTCGGACGGGACTAAAATCACCAAGTACTAGGGATGGCACGGTTTGCTTAAAAAAAAAAAACAGAACCGCTCAGTTTACCACACACGCTGGGACCGTGGTTCAACTTAAATCTGACAAAGCATCTGTAATATGGTTTGCTATAAATAGCAGCACATAAAACAAACAGGGTTTATCTAATATACAACCCGAATTCCGGAAAAGTTGGGACGTTTTTTAAATTTTAATAAAATGAAAACTAAAAGACTTTCAAATCACATGAGCCAATATTTTATTCACAATAGAACATAGATAACATAGCAAATGTTTAAACTGAGAAAGTTTACAATTTTATGCACAAAATGAGCTCATTTCAATTTTGATTTCTGCTACAGGTCTCAAAATAGTTGGGACGGGGCATGTTTACCATGGTGTAGCATCTCCTTTTCTTTTCAAAACAGTTTGAAGACGTCTGGGCATTGAGGCTATAAGTTGCTGGAGTTTTGCTGTTGGAATTTGGTCCCATTCTTGCCTTATATAGATTTCCAGCTGCTGAAGAGTTCGTGGTCGTCTTTGACGTATTTTTCGTTTAATGATGCGCCAAATGTTCTCTATAGGTGAAAGATCTGGACTGCAGGCAGGCCAGGTTAGCACCCAGACTCTTCTACGACGAAGCCATGCTGTTGTTATAGCTGCAGTATGTGGTTTTGCATTGTCCTGCTGAAATAAACAAGGCCTTCCCTGAAATAGACGTTGTTTGGAGGGAAGCATATGTTGCTCTAAAACCTTTATATACCTTTCAGCATTCACAGAGCCTTCCAAAACATGCAAGCTGCCCATACCGTATGCACTTATGCACCCCCATACCATCAGAGATGCTGGCTTTTGAACTGAACGCTGATAACATGCTGGAAGGTCTCCCTCCTCTTTAGACCGGAGGACACGGCGTCCGTGATTTCCAACAAGAATGTCAAATTTGGACTCGTCTGACCATAAAACACTATTCCACTTTGAAATAGTCCATTTTAAATGAGCCTTGGCCCACAGGACACGACGGCGCTTCTGGACCATGTTCACATATGGCTTCCTTTTTGCATGATAGAGCTTTAGTTGGCATCTGCTGATGGCACGGCGGATTGTGTTTACCGACAGTGGTTTCTGAAAGTATTCCTGGGCCCATTTAGTAATGTCATTGACACAATCATGCCGATGAGTGATGCAGTGTCGTCTGAGAGCCCGAAGACCACGGGCATCCAATAAAGGTCTCCGGCCTTGTCCCTTACGCACAGAGATTTCTCCAGTTTCTCTGAATCTTTTGATGATGTTATGCACTGTAGATGATGAGATTTGCAAAGCCTTTGCAATTTGACGTTGAGGAACATTGTTTTTAAAGTTTTCCACAATTTTTTTTACGCAGTCTTTCACAGATTGGAGCCTCTGCCCATCTTTACTTCTGAGAGACTCTGCTTCTCTAGGACAAAGCTTTTATAGCTAATCATGTTATAGACCTGATATCAATTAACTTAATTAATCACTAGATGTTCTCCCAGCTGAATCTTTTCAAAACTGCTTGCTTTTTTAGCCATTTGTTGCCCCCGTGCCAACTTTTTTGAGACCTGTAGCAGGCATTAAATTTTAAATGAGCTAATTAAGTGGATAAAAGTGTAAAATTTCTCAGTTTAAACATTTGCTACGTTATCTATGTTCTATTGTGAATAAAATATTGGCTCATGTGATTTGAAATTCCTTTAGTTTTCATTTTATTAAAATTTAAAAAACGTCCCAACTTTTCCGGAATTCGGGTTGTATGTTTGTTGATGGATGTGCATTCTGGATTCCCAGATATTACAACAACAGCAATAAAATTTTTTTAAAAAACCTGGACAAATCATTTACTCTTGAATCAATGTGAACGCCTTATGCTGGAATATGAGCAGTCATTTATTCCATCATTACCCGTGTGCTGATATTGCACGCACAGATGAGACCTGAACAGCACACGTTAATATGTATTTAAACTAAATTTATTTAAGCTTTTTCAGTTTAAACATTTAAGAGCCAAAGGATGCGAGCTTGCGCGCGCAGTGAGAAGAATTCTGCATATGCTCACCAGAAGTGTGCAAATTTGTGCCTCAGAACGCGTGCAAATATTAAGCTCTCTCTGAAGTATTGTTTAAATGGACAAATTCACAAAAAAATTGTCAAAATGCCCGTTTTGGTAAGTATCCTACAGCAGACATAGCCGGCCGAACGAAGGCCAACTGTATCAGTGCATTCTCTTAAAGTGACAGTCTTTATTAATCAATCAGCAACAAAGAAAAATCACTCACTGCTCTTGATTAAAATGCTTTTATAACTTTAATAAAGAATAATCTTTCATTTACACAGTCCAATATGCAAAGCTGTTTTACATTTGATTAATTTATTCAATTTCTGTATATAAAAACTCTGCTGGACCTACCTTAAAAAAATATATAAATAAAAAAAAAACATAAAAAATCACTGTTTATTGTTTGTATCTTTACTCTATTCTATTTATTTGTGCTATTGCTTGTAGTTAGATCGAATATTCTTCTTTTTTTATTAGAAAGTATAGTTTTTCTATAAACATAGCATATACCGAACTGTACCGAAACTGTGACTCTAAAACCACGAAACATACTGAACCATGAAAAAGTTGAACCGTGCCACCCCTACCAAGTAGGCCTGTGAAACACAGATTTCTCTAATGACCCCCTGTAAAACTAGTCCCGTCCAAATAGGTCTAAAGAGGTGGTGAATGTGCATGAGTTTGAGACTGCTGGCAATGAGATTATTGAAAAGATGATTGGAAAACCAGTTTTTGGAATATCCTTAAAATGGAAAGACTGGGCAAAAACCCCTTGCAAAAGACTCCACCATCAAAGTTGGCCAAGACCGAACCATAGAGCCTGCTTTACTGTTCCAGCGGTTCCTGATCATGTCAAAAACTGAAAAGTTTTCACTGGAAGATGTAATGAGCTATGAGCTCTGCTCATTTCCTGCAGCCCTGTTCGAAAGAAAGGAAATCTTCTGTAAAGCCAACAAGCCCCAACTAGCACAGGCAGTCAGAGAGTTTTCAAGCAAGAAATCTAACAAATCTGTCCTGGATTCCATCACACCAACTGAGCATTATGACCTTGACGGTGGCTCCCTGGTTCACCGCTTGTCATAGAAAAAGGGTGACTGTTACGGTGCCATTGCACAGTCATTTTTGATGGTTATAGCGAAGGTCCTATGCATCAGAGATGTGGTGAAAACACTCACCCCATCGTTAACTTCAGCGCAGAGACTGAGATTTGGGAAGAAAGGATGATTTCCTTTCCAGATCTTGCAACAAACAAGGATTTATCAATATTCTGATTGAGGAACTGGAGAAGGTGGCTTGCACTGTTATCAATGCATCAGGTGATGCAGACGTGGATATTGTTAAAGCTGCAGTCAAGGCCTCTGAACATCAGCCCACAACCTTGATGGGGAGGATAAAGACTTACTCATGCTTCTCCTCTACTATGCTGGGATGAATAATAGAGGTCCCTATTTTTATTCAGACAAGTCCAAAGCTACTAAAGTGTGCAACATCAGTGAGATGAAACAAGTCCTGGGTAGTGACTTGTGTTCCCAGTTGCTGTTTATTCACACCTTCACAGGATGGGATACAACCTCACGCATTTTTAGTGTTGGCAAACAGACAGCCTTTCAGAAACTTCTTAATGGTGAATCAACCATTTGGTCCTGTGCAAATGTGTTTCTGTTCCCACGTCAAGCAAGGAATGTCATAGGGACCAAGGCAATGGCAGTGGCGTTGGCGGAAAGAGTACGGATTCACTTGCCTCTTTGTGCTACAACCTTTTTAGCAAGAAAATGGTTACTGACAAATCATTTGTTACCCCAGAATGTCTGCCTCTGAGTCCTCAATCAAATACCACTGCCAAAGAGTTTACTTCCATATCATGGTGTGGACTGGAAAAGAAGGTGACATGAACACAGTGGTTTGGGATGGAAACTGGTGGATAACTGGTTCCTGCCAGTTATGACCAGTAAGACTGCTGCCCCAGAAAGCCTCCTGCAGTTGATCCACTGTAAATACACAACCACCTGCTGAACACAACAGTGCAGTTGTAGGGCATATGGACTACCATGCATGCCTGCTTGTGGACCATGTCAAGTTGGGAATTGTGAGAATCAATAATCAACCTCTATGGGAGGAGGAGTGTGACAACTAAGGCAAGGCAAGGCATTTATTTATATAGCACATTTTGTACACAATGGTAATTCAAAGTGCTTTACATAAAAGAAAGTAAAATAATAATGAAGAAAAATAATAACAAGAATAAAACAAGCCATTTTAAAACTTTTAAAATTATTAAAAAATTTACTTATTTAAAATGAATTTAAAACAGAAAAAGATTTTACATAAAAAAGGGTGAAAATATAGTGCAATCAGTTCGGACATTGCACAGTGCTCATTCAATAAATGCACAGCTAAACAGATGAGTTTTAAGTCTAGATTTAAATGTGACTAGTGTTTTAGCACATCTGATCTCTTCTGGAAGCAGATTCCAACTGCGGGCGGCATGGTAACTAAAGGCAGTCTCCCCTTGTTTTGTGTGAACCCTTGGTATTTCTTACTGACTCGATCCTAATGATCGGAGTGGTCTGTTAGGCTTATATAGAGAAACCGAAACCATGACACTTTTCTATCATTTTGCCTATAAAAGGAAGATTTGATATTGGTCTAAAATTGCTCAAAATGGTGTTATCAAGATTGTTCTTTTTCAGGAGGGCCTTAACAACTGCAGTTTTTAAGGAGTTTGGAAATGTCCCAGAAAGAAGTGAGGCATTTACCACTTCTAAAAGATCTGCTTCTAAACAGTTAAGCACACTTTTGAAAAAAAAGATGTTGGAAGTGTGTTAAGATAGCAGGTTGACGATTTTACGTGCTGCACTAGGTCTTCAAGGAATTTGCTATCAATTGCTTCAAAAATAGACATAGTTTCTTTTTGATATTGTGGCCTAATCTGTCTGACCTCTGCATTACTTGAGAATGTGCTAATCGCTTTCCTGATATTGATGATCTTCTCAGAAAAGAAGGATGTAAACTCATTGCATTTGCTGTCTGAGAGCATTTCACTGGGAATCTGACTTGGGGGGTTTGTCAGTCTCTCAACAGTGGCAAAAAGAGTATGAGTGTTATTTAAGTTACTGTTTATAAGGTTTGAGAAGATATTCTGTCTAGCTGTGGCTAGTTTCACATTAAAAGCATGAAGGCTGTCTTTATAGATGCTATAGTGAATTTCAAGTTTTGTCTTCCGCCACATCCGCTTGGCTTTTCTGAATTGTCTTTTCATAGTCTGAACTGCTGTTGATCTTCTCCAAACTGATTTCTGTCTGTTTGTTTTCTTACTGACTATTATTGGAGCAATATCATCAATAACATTCTTAACTTTTGAGTTGAAGGAATCAAGGAGAATATCAACAGAGTCTGCAGAAATGGTTGGTGTTAAAGTTATAGCCTCCATAAATAGTACACTTGTGTTCTCGTTAATGCATCTCCTTCTGACAGAGACCGATCTAGATTCAGTTGTAGCAAAAATCAAAATATCAAAGAAAATACAGAAGTGATCAGATGCAATGTCCTTAATAACAATGGATGAAATGTTTAGAACCCTACTGATGATTAAGTCTAGAGTGTGTCCACCTTTGTGTGTGAGTCCATGCACATGCTGAGTCGAGTCAAAAGTGTTTAGAACCGTTATAATTTCTTTTGTAGTTTTGTTTTCTGTATTGTCTATGTGAATATTAAAATCACCTGCAATAGCAAAACAGTCAAACTCTGAAGAAATCATTGATAACATTTCTGTGACCTCTTCAACAAAGGCTGGAGAGTATTTTGGCGGCCTGTAAATAATAATAAAAAGAATGTGTGGAGCACCTTTCAGAACAATACCTAGATATTCAAAAGACAAGTACTGACCAAATTACACTTGCTTGCATTGATAGACTTCTTTAAATAGAGCAGCTAAACCTCCACCTCGCCTAACAGTCCTGCAGACACTCATGTAAGTGAAGTTAGGAGGGGCTGCTTCATTGAGGACTGTTGCATTGCAGCTATCTTCTAGCCATGTTTCATTTAGAAACATAAAATCCAGAATGTTTGTGGTTATAAAATCATTGATTAGAAATGACTTATTTTTTAGTGAGCGAATGTTTAAAGATGCTAACTTGATGGTTGTGCTTTGTGTCTTTACATCAATCTTAGTTTGATGCATAAAAGGCTGCAGATTACATGAGTTTTCCCCCTCTGCTTGAGATGGCCTTAGACTTTCTATAACGTGATAAAACTGAAATAGAGAAAGCTACAGGCACACTGGGTTCCCGCTTGTTCTTTAGGCATTTGTGAATGTTGCTTTTATTATAGCGGGGACCAGACATATATCACTGAGTGCTGCTATCAGTTGTTTTTGGTTCACCTTCAGCAGATAGAGGGTTTGGGCCCTGGCGTTGTGGCATCGGTCGGAGAGCTCTCACAGTAGCAGGGCCCGCAGTTTTTTTGTTGATATCTGCGAGCTTGCAGCAAATGAGTGAGAGAGTTTAGTCCCAGCATACACCAATTCCTCCATTTTCTGTGAAAAGCACAGAAGTGGAGATGCTGGAGAGAGGGATAATGTGTCTGGTGAGATGGGCTGTGTCCCTGGTGTTTCTGGTGGCTGTGATATGTTGTCCTGGCTTCCCTGGCTCTTTTCCAGAAAGTCGTCCTTGGGTGCTGAATCTTGTAGCTGTTTTGATACATCACAGTCTGTCTGTTAGGAGCTCTGTGGGCAGGGCTCAGCCGGGATAGTGTCCATCAACAGTGCTTGTTTTGGCTGCATGGAGTTATCAGTGTTCTTGTGGGATATGTCAACCACATGATGACTCGGACCTGGTGTGTGTGTGCTGAATGGATTGACACACTCTGCTGAAGGATGACGGAGGCAAAAGTAGATATTGTCCTTAAACCCTCTAGCACCAAGTTTGTTTGGGTGGAGGCCATCTGGTTTAAACAATAGTCTATGGCCCCAGAAAAGATTGAAGTTGTCGATGAAATTCACTCCTTTTATATTACAAGATCTTTGTCGCCATGTGTTCAGCCCAAGCAACCGTGAAAACATATTTGTTCCCCTTGCTGGGAGTGGTCCACTGATGAACGACTGAACTTTGAGTCTTCGAAGTGTTTCAAAGAGTTCACTGTAGTCCTTCTTAAGGAGTTCTGACTGCTCTTTCCGAATATCATTCTTTCCCACATGGATGATGATTTGATTTGCAGTCTTGTGCTTCATCAGAATGTTCTGAAGTTCCTTGTTCACATCAGAGATCGTTGCTTGAGGAAGGCAGCATGTTGTTGTATTCCTGCTACGCATGTTTCTGATAATAGAGTCACCCACTATTAGAGTCCTGGGCTCGGCTGCACTCTGAGCTGAATGCCGCTGTCTGCTCGACCTTGAGCGCCTGTTAGTAGCGGTGTTAGCTGCTGGCTGATCCAATAGATGTTTAATCACATTTGGGGATTCCTCACCCACATTCATTAATGCTTCAAATCAGTTCTCAAGATGTACTGTATATGGGGTGGTAGAATGCCAGTATTTACAAGCCTTGTCATAGTCGTATCTGTGGTAAAGGAAGCTATGGCTGCAATATGTGAAATTCGTGACAATCTGATATCTCGTGTTCCTTTGGGTCTCGCTCCCTGTTTGTGCCATCGATTCATGCAGCGATCAGTTTCAGCTTGTTCCTCTACACTTGGTATAAACTGTTGAGATTCAGAAGATTCATGGGACTCACCGGCTGTATGCTGAGAGGGTCCATGACGACGGTCTGCTAAGTGTTCCACCTGTTTTGGAAGTCCAGCAAGTAACTTTGTTTCAAGAATCACAATCCTTTGTAGAAGTTTGCAGCAGTTCATGCAACAAGTAGATCCAACAGGAGGCATTTTCTCTCTCTTCTGTTTGAATGTAGGCAGTTGTTATCCCGTCCCTGGAATGTAAGCTGCTGGCAGTGGGAGGCAAAGTTTTCTTTTTGTAGTATTATTCCAGTCCCAAAGAGTTTTTAGTTTTTGCGTTTGTGCCAAAAATCTTAGGAAAATCAGAGAAAAGTACAGAAATAAGAAGCAAAGCGCAGAGCAGTAAGTTAGAACGTCCGAATGGTAGCAAAGCCGGAAGCAGTTCAGACTATGGTAAATCTAGTTAAGGTCACAGTGCAAAAAGTATATATATAAAACAGAATAAGAGGAAACAACTAAAAGGAAATAGAAAAAGATATGTATAAATAAGAACAGGATTAAAAAAAGGAGGGGGGGTACTAAGCCTTCATGTGGCAGCTCTGTTTTGACAAATTTTACAGTACAACACGGTTTTAATTAATTAATTAATTATTTATTGAAATAAAAAAACAATTATTATGAACCACAGAAACCACCAACACTAGGCAAAATTATATGAGAAAGTAGAAATATGCAGTTACTTGAGGGAAATTGTACTTTCACATAAATATGCATGTAACCAATTCCTTTAATATAATTGAACTTCTAATCACATGTGCAGATATGCTAATTATAATATTTCATGGTCAGAACATGTGTCAGGAACCAATATTTATGGTCTAGGAGGAATACTAAGGAGTATTTGTCATTTTAAAGGACCTGACGGCCAACATTTTGAAAATGGGGCCTTTCTTGGAGTCAAACTTTGGTAAACTTTTAGTATGTTTTTTTAAGTACATCTGATACAACTGTAAACCACTGAGAAACATTTTGTTAGAAATTTTTTGGGGTCAAGCCATATTTGCAGAGTCCTGACAGCGGAGTCAAAACTAGAGCCACTTTAGACTGTTCCATAGAAAATGTCAAGTCATAGAGGAAATGACAGAACACTTAGTTAAAAATGCTCTACAATGATTAGACTCACCTGCATATGTCTCTGGTGTGGGTAGACGTGGCTTGTGCTGAAGGCTGATGCTTGTAGACTTAAGCATCATGAGCAGTGTTACATCTTCTGCTGCCACTGCAGCTCTGATGCCAGGACTCCTTGGCGGCCCAATTAAACCCAACATAAAGGTGACTGTCAAGGTCCCGTCGCCCCCTGGAAAAGATGGGGATGATGAAAATGGGGATGTGGACAGCATGAAAAGAGAATGGCAGAAGCGCAACAACAAGTACCAGAATGAGGACTGGTGGGAGGTGTAGCTAAACCCCAGCCAGACAATGGTGAAGCGTACTGATATTTCAAAAAGCTTTTATTTTCTAACACCTTTTTCTTCTTGAAACACCGTAAGAGCTACAGGACAGATAAATAACATAAATTAGCTCTTACGAACATAAACATTAGCCGAAGGCCACATTAACAACAATATTTAACAACATTACAAATAGCCATTTATAAAACCCCTTTTAATGAGTTACCTCAATCAGTATTAACAATGCTGAAAAGCTTATGTTAACATAACTTCACATGACAAGTGATACACATTTAAACACTTCTTCAAGTCGAATAAATTAACCTACATATTAATGCACATAAACATTAAACAAACTAAACACAATACATTGTTCCCGTTCCAGCTAGGTGCTTAATTATCCGCTCCTTTCCTTTAGAACTTAACGATTTCAGAGCGTTTTAGAGCGACATGAGATTATTTCTTCCGTGTGTGCGTCTCACTAACCAGTCCCACCTTTCTAGACGCGAAATTAACGTTCCACTATAGAGGCGGAAATAAAGGACTCATTACATTAACAGAGGAGACTAATAAAATAAAGTTCAAAAGTAATTATTACTTATTTACTCTTTCCTTAGAGTTAGTTACACTCCCACCAATCATGAGTGAATAATGGGATGGTACACAGACCACCTTAGGCACAAATGATTTTAACTGAAAATTGCCTTCCCTGATCCCATATAAGAACAAAGACAACTTATGCCAATGTTGGAAACTTATCTATAACTATGTAATATTTTGCACTATGGAGGGAAGGAGCAGATTTAATTAGTCTCCAGCAGCAGAACAAGCTTCTGGACTGGGCGTTCAACTTCAGACACCTTGTGAAGACGTTCACCTTTCTTGCCAAGCTTACTGTCACCAAGCTGGATTTTAACTCTCCGTACAATTCCATCTTTGTCAGTATTGGTTTCTGAAACTCTACCCAATCTCCACTTGTTCCTGTGCACATCCTCTCCTTTCATGATTACAATATCTCCAACTTGTACATTTCTTCTTGGAGCATGCCAGCGCTGTCTGAGAGCAATGTTGGCAAGGTATTCCTTTCGCCATTGACTCCAAAACTGTTCTGCGAGATATTAAAAAAAAAAAAATTAAAAAAAAAAAATTGATATTGAACATGTCTCCATCTTTTCTTGCCATACACATCTTCTCTGACGAATTCACCAGGGGGTGGCAAGGCCTGGACAGATTTCATTGTCAGAATCCATTGTCAGTGGTTCGAGGCTATTCGGGTCACTGAGATTGTCAACAGTCAAAGGATGACTATTTACTATAGCCATAGCCTCATAGAAAAAGGCCCGTAGCGAAGCATCATTTAATCTACCAGAGGAAAGGGCAAGAGTGGACCTTAGAATGCTTCTCACTGTCCTAATTTGTCTTTCCCACACTCCTCCGGCATGGCTATAATGGGGTGCGTTCATGCTGAAGTCACACTGCTTCTCTGCAAGAAATACAGCCAGGTCTGCATCGACTTCCTTTAGAGCTTCTCTAAACTTATTTTTGGCTCCTACAAAGTTGCTTTCTTGATCAGATTTGATCTGATGAACAGTACCACGTATGGCAATGAAACATCGAAGGCCATTTATGAAGGCATCTGTCGACCTGTCTTCAAGAATCTCAATATGAACAGCACGGGGACTAAGACAAGTAAAAAGAAGACCGTACCTCTTGTTCTCTTTTCTTCCTTGCTTTGTAATGAACGGCCCGAAGCAGTCCATGCCACAGAAAGTGAAGGGAGGTGATGGCTCCAACCGATCAGGGGGTAGATCGGCCATCCTTTGCTCTTCCATAGGTCTGCGTTGCCGTCTACAGATGACACATTGACGAATGTAGGAAGCAACCGCCCGGTTGATTCCTGTAATCCAGTAGCCACTGCGCTTTATTTCATTAATGGTAAGACCTTTACCTTGATGTTTCATCTTCTCGTGATAATAAGCAATAATCATCCTCGTGATATGATGATCTTTGGGAATGATTGCAGGGTGCTTGATGATGTGGCGACCATGATGAGAACTTAGACAAGCGATCAATGAGACTCACGCATTCAGTGGTTTTGGTACTAATCGCTAGAACACTCCTGACCTCTGGATCTCCGACGGTTAATTCTGATATTTCATCTGCAGCCAACTTTATTTCCTTGTTCCATAGGAACTTGGGTCCAGTGAGCCAGGTAGACAACGAAAGCTCACTGGCAGTTAAGCCTCGAGAAGCATGGTCAGCAGGATTCTCACTTGTTAAATACCTAGAATATCAAAATCAACTGCAGGCAGCAGATCCTTTTCCTATTTGGCGCCTAAACTCTGGAATAACCTACCTAACATTGTTCGGGAGGCAGACACACTCTTGCAGTCTAAATCTAGATTAAAGACCCATCTCTTTAACCTGGCTTACACATAACATACTAATATGCTTTTAATATCCAAATCCGTTAAAGGATTTTTAGGCTGCATTAATTAGGTAAACCGGAACCGGGAACACTTCACATAACACCCTATGTACTTGCTACATCATTAGAATAATGGCATCCATGCTAATATTTGTCTGTTTCTCTCTTCTGTTGGTCTGTTTCTCTCTCCGAGGTCACCGTAGCCACCAGATCCAGTCTGTATCCAGATCAGAGGGTCACTGCAGTCACCCGGATCCAGTACGTATCCAGATCAGATGGTGGATCAGCACCTAGAAAGGACCTCTACTGCCCTGAAAGACAGCGGAGACCAGGACAACTAGAGCCCCAGATACAGATCCCCAGTAAAGACCTTGTCTCAGAGGAGCACCAGGACAAGACCACAGGAAACAGATGATTCTTCTGCACAATCTGACTTTGCTGCAGCCTGGAATTGAACTACTGGTTTCGTCTGGTCAGAGGAGAACTGGCCCCCCAACTGAGCCTGGTTTCTCCCAAGGTTTTTTTGTCCAATCTGTCACCGATGGAGTTTCGGTTCCTTGCCGCTGTCGCCTCTGGCTTGCTTAGTTGGGGTTACTTCATCTACAGCAATATCGTTGACTTGATTGCAAATAAATGCACAGACACTATTTAACTGAACAGAGGTGACATCACTGAATTCAATGATGAACTGCCTTTAACTATCATTTTGCATTATTGACACACTGTTTTCCTAATGAATGTTGTTCAGTTGCTTTGACGCAATGTATTTTGTTTAAAGCGCTATATAAATAAAGGTGACTTGACTTGACTTGTTGGGACATATCTCCACTGTTGTGGGGCTGAGCATAGCTGAATCTTCTGAACCCGGTTAGCCACAAACGTGTGAAATCATCGTGCTTCGTTTCTTATATAACCTAAGACCACTTTAGAGTCGGTTCAGAAGAACTCCTCGGCATTTATACATTCCAATTTCTCCTTAAGCATGTTGCTTATCTTCACAAAAACAACTGCTGCTGTCAATTCTAATCTAGGGATGGTTGTGACCTTGGTTGGAGAGAAACATGATTTTCCTACAACTAAGGCACAATGAATATCACCTTCTTCGTTTTGGAGTCGCAGGTATGAACACTGGCCATAACCCTTCACACTGGCATCAGAGAAATGATGCAGCTCTGTCTTTGAGACCCTTCCAAATCCAGCAGGTGAGTAGGTACGGGATATGGTGAAATTATCTAAGTGGGCTAGATCATTTCTCCATTGTTCCCATTTTGGGCGAAGCTCGTCAGTGAGAGGATCGTCCCAGCCAGTGCCCCGTCTGCACATTTCCTGGAGAATGATCTTCACTTTGAGGATGACTGGCGCCACAAACCCAAGGGGACCATACAGAGAAGCCACTGTAGATAAAATGCCACGTCGTGTCGCTGGCTGCTCCTTAAGACTGACGTTAAGCCTAAAGCGGTCAGACTCCACATCCCATTGAATCCCGAGAGCTCTCTCAAGTGGCAAATCATCAAATGCGAGATTCATATCCTTCACGTTGGTTGCTCGTTCAGAGGGTGGTATACTCTCTAATACCTTTCTGTCATTAGACACAAACTTATGTAGTCGGAGACCACCCATGGCACAGAGTTCACGAGCTTCCCTGGCAAGCTGAATAGCATCTTAAGTGCTTTCAACACTTGCGAGTCCATCATCTACATTAAAGTCCCTCATAACAAATCTCGAGCCTTGAGTGTAGATGTCGCAATTCTCCTTAGCTAGGTGTTTCATCCCATAGTTAGCACACCCCGGAGAGGAAGCTGCACCGAACAGATGCACTTTCATGCGAAACTCACTGGGCTGCGAGTTCAAATCTCCTTGCTTCCACCAAAGAAAGCGCATGAAGTTGCCATCAGCTTCGACCACATGAAACTGATGGAACATCTTCTGAATGTCGCACATCAGTGCAATGGGGTGCCATCGGAAAGGGATGAGAACTCCACTTAAGTTGTTCATCATGTCAGGCCCAGAGAGGAGGTGATCATTCAAGCTTGTTCCTTTGTATCTGGCTGAGCAATCGAACACTACACAAAGTTTATCTGGCTTCTTCACATGATGTACACCATGATGGGGAATGTACCATCTCTCTCCTTCACTCCCACCATCCTTGACCTGCTCAGCATTTCCATTTCCGATGACTTTCTCCATGAACTCAACATAAAGCTTCTTAAACCTTTCATCTCGTTGCAATTTCCTTTTAAGGTGAAGGAGACGTGTCATAGCGGAGCCTTTGTTGTCAGGCAAGCTGGGTCTGGTTTTAAAGGGCAGAGGCATCTCATAATGGCCATGTATATTTTTCCTTATTCCCTCATCCAGTATGTTGAGGAATGTGATGTCGTCTTGTGACACAATTTTGCTGTCGTCACTGCCATCTTTGAAGTCAGACTCTAAAATGCGAATGACGTCGGTAGGAGTTATCGGAGATAGCTCCTTAACCCTTTAGGCGCCAGAGGTTTTTTCCTAAAACGTTCGATTTTGACATCTTAATTTCAAAAGGCTATATCTTAAAATTTATAAAAGATAGAGACTTTCTGTCAATTATAAAAATATTAAGGATGACCCAATGTTTCTGTAGGTATTACATTTTCCCATCTAATTTGCATATTATGATGTCATATCGGGGTGGCCATCTTGAATTATAGAATTTTCATTAAAAGTCACATGTTTAAATGATAAAATGCAGCACTTCTTTCCCCCCAAAATGTCCCTTCTGTGTGCTATATTGCACAATACTGAATGCTCAGGTGAAAAGTAAGTAGTAAACAAACTGTGTAAATCATTACTAATAAATGGTAGGAACAAACCGAATGCATGAAGCGGTTGGGATTTTTAATTTACTACATATAGCAGGCACTCTGATTCCATCTATGGGGCACATATATATTATTCATATGACACACAAACACAAGTAGACAAGACCTGTTTAGTTCAAAAGCTATGCCCCGTGTCACATCGCCTCTGCTCCTGCAATGAGCTGCGCGGCCAGATCTGTCTCGCGCGTGCACAGAGAGTGCACAGCTCGGACTTCTGTCAGTGTCATTGCGACTCCCCACCTTGCCTCCTAACTGTCCTATGAATACTTCGACCTCGTCTAACATACCCAGTGGCATTAGACAAAGTCTCCACAACAATACTGTTGCCGCGATTGCGGAGAGGCGCGGTCAGAAGACAAATATACATGTCTAGCGCGGTAAAAATCTCCCGCCTCGTCCCCGCAACAATAACATGCCTGCTAATTTCGCAATGAACACTCCGACCCCGGCAAACATTGTTCACACCTCTGACATTTGGCAAAGAACCATCTACATTGGGCAAAGGATTCACCGTTTGTGCTTGGTGTAGGGCTATACTTTCACTTTCAGTATCACCGTCGGCTTCTGAATGCAGATATTCCCCTTCAGAATCAGTGTCCGCAAATAGAAGTCCCAACACTTCATTGCGGATTTATTGAAGCTTTATTGATACCATTAGATAATAATAATAATGATAATAATAATAATCTAATGCCAATACTCGCTGACATTGACAATATTGCTCTGATAAAATGGCTCACTCTCACACTAGCTCCGCTTTTGTTCGCACTGATTCAATGCGCTCTAGCTCGAAGATTTTGTATAGAAGCATGACGTTTTTTTGAGTCAGAGATTAAGTATTACATGTCTGCCATATGGTGCAGGGGAGGTCGCATTAAATTTGACACCCTATTTGACAAAATCGGCCGTTTTATTCAGTGCCGCATCTTGTCGAGTAAACTCGACCGTGGCGCCAAGAGGGTTAACTGTAATTCTGTGACACAAGTGATGTGTGCTCAACGCATAATGGGTTTGTAGTGAGCGCCCTACAATACTCCATCCAAAATCCATCCTTACAGCATAGGGTTCCTCGTCTTCTCATAAAAGGACTTGCCTTGGTGCCATAGCTCTTGAGCAGTTTTAGCCAATCAAAAGACCTACTACACAGTCCTTCAGTGGTTGGATTTCATCAACTATTTCTGCAAGATGACTCCATTGTTTAGCCGTCTCACAGGTGGGAATGTGTGAGCGGTTCCTTTGTATAGGCGACCGGAAGATCAACTTGAACTGTGGAACTGTATCCTCTAACACGAAGTCCAGAAACACCTTCGCTTGTGAGCACTGTATCCTTTCCACTCATAGTCGTCAACTTCAATTTCACTGGATACTTTTTAGCATTAAGACCATCACTCACTTCTTGGTCAATAAACGTAGTGTCGCATTAAGTGTCGAGTAGTGCATAGACAAGTTTCTCAGTCGTTTGATCAGTTTTAGATGAAACCCAGACTGGTATCACCATTGATGTGTTAGATGAGCCTTCACCTGCTACACTGAGTGATGTTGCAGCAGCGCCTCGATTTGTCTCTGGTTCTGATGTAGACCTTTCTCTTCTATAGTTGTCATCATGCAGAGCTGTAGGATGCTTTCCCTTACAGTGGTCACAAAAATGACGATGAAGACAGTTTCTTTATGTAGTTGCGTCGCTCAACCAGCTCCATCTCAGTGAACTTGGAGCATGCATGAAGCTGGTGTTTTTTATCTTGACAAAGTATACATGAAGTCTTAGCCTTCCTCTGTACTGACTTGTGGTTTTCATTGTCAGTGACTGTTTGAGTGGTAAGAACACTAGCCTTGTTTTACTTCACGTCTCTGATATTTTTCTTCTCAGTGATAGAATCTGATAAACGAAGGGCATGAAAGGAAGTAATGGGATTGCAAGCAATCTCGGCTTCATTTGACGTGAATCTAGCAAACTCCTTGAAACTTGGGAATTCTTGATTTTCATTTAGGCTTTGCGTGACTTGTCAGTTCCAACTTAAAGCTGCCCAGTCTGGCAATTTGTGAACGAGCTTCCGATTTTCCACCCAGTCATTTAATATGTCGAGACCCTTGACATAAGGCATGGCATCTTGACAAGCATTCAGAAAATCTGAGAAGCGTCTCAGTCCTTCAGCATCCTTTGATGGAATTCTTGGCCAGTTGGTGAGCTTCTCTCTGAATGCTCTCTGAATGGTGAATGGCTGGCCAAAGCGACGATTTAGTTTGTCCCATGCATCTTGGTATGCTTCATTGTCATTTCGGTAGAAGTTGCCTGTGACGAGTGGGGCGGGAGTGATTGGAAATGAGCGACACCTGCTCGACCCACCGGTCTCGAGTCCCACGGAGGAGATGGAGGGATATAGAACCCGAGCGACGACAGTGACGGACGAGAGAGGACCAGGCCGGGACTTTGTTTTGTATTTGGTTTTTATTTGCGCTGTTTTTTCTTTATTTTGTAATTAAAGTTTGATTTGATTGTCTGCCGGTTCCCGCCTCCTTCTTCCCCGATGATTATGAAGGATTTAATCGTTACATTGCCATCTAAAACCTGCCGTGCTGGGCCACCAACATATTTTTTTCAGATAGTATAGTTTTTCAGCTGGTGTGATTGCCCTTTGGTCAATGAGTGAGATGAATGCTGCCTTCCATTCAATGAATTGTATGGGATCACCATTAAAGACAAAAGGCTCAGGAACAGGAAGCCTATTTAAGGCTATGTTGTCTTGAAGGATCTGCGCGAGAGAGGGAATGTCTGTACAACGGGGCAACGCATCTTTAGAGAGAGGCACCGTAGATCCAGGCACATTCTTTACTTCCATGTTCCTTTCTTTTTTAACATAGGTAGCATCCTTGTGTTCCGTTTCCTTTTCATAGATCTTCAGCCTGGCTTGAGCTGCCCGTATCTCTTTTTCTGCCTGCAATCGCTCCAACTCACGCCTTCGTGCCTCTAGAGCCTTGCGTTGTTGTTCCTCTAACTTTCTTAAGCTCTTCAATGAGAGGCCAGAGCTGACTCTCTGACATATAAGTCTTTAGCTGATCTCTTGCCTTCCGTGTTTGGAGCTTCCACTGCTCGTACATGGCATACAGCCTTTTCTCTTTTTTCTTGGCCTCTTCATATTGATGTGCGCACATCTTCTCTGTAGGATGGCGTATGCATTCAGAGCATCTTGGACCTTCAAGAGCATTATCATCCTTGTTAAGCTTGCCTTGGAGATCAGTTGAACTTTGTCGTTTAGCTTCATTTATTTCCTTCAGACACTGTCTCTCTGATGAGTCTACCATTATGTGGACTTCACCTTGTAAATCTTCATGCTGATAACCAGCCATCTGCTCCTCCACCTCTGTCTCATTACCTGACTCTGACATTATCACCTTAAATTTTAAACTCTAATGGCAGAAGAAGACCCCTTTGCAGATATAATAAAGCCCTCGTTATGAACTGAATAAACATAAAATATCAGAACATCAGTTTAAAGTGGCTAGCACATATGCATTTACATATAGACACTCAAATAACTGTAATAACTGTCGGTGTAAATACCACAATAAACAAAGTTATCAAAGTTCTTAAATCCAAAAAGCAAGAAATGAAAATGTGAAATCCTCAAAAAACAGTTAACTAAATGGATAAATGCAATGTCCAAAAAATTAAAATAAAAAGTCTATGTGTCCTTAATTAGAAAGAGTCCATGTGGATGCACGCAGGCATGAGTGCAAATGTAACCACAGATTTTTGTTGCTCTCGTTGACGAGCCGGTAAGTATTAAATGTTCAGTCTGAGAAGCCGTTAACCCGTTGTTCGCCTTTTGCAGTATTATAGACTGTATTAGTGGGTTAATACTCACAGACCTGCATCAATGTCCGTGAATGAGGCTGTACTTGACCATTGCATCGAAGACCTCATTGCACGAGGCTTGAAGATGCAGCTTGATGAGTCCATGCTGACACAAAGTAGCAAAAGCTGTAACCGGCGCTGTGAAGACCCTCCGTGGCCTGTCGTAGACAACATCAATGCGGGTGAAGCTCTTACTGTAGCTAAACCCCAGCCAGACAATGGTGAAGTGTACTGATATTTGAAAAATATTTATTTTCTTACACCTTTTTCTTCTTGAAACACCGTAAGAGCTACAGGACAGATAAATAACATAAATTAGCTCTTACGAACATAAACATTAGCCGAAGGCCACATTAAAAAGTATATTATATATAAATATATATGTATATAATAAATTAACCTACATATTAATGCACATAAACAAACTAAACACAATACCTTGTTCCCGTTCCAGCTAGGTGCTTAATTATCCGCTCCTTTCCTTTAGAACTTAACGATTTCAGAGTGTTTTAGAGCGACATAAAGTTCAAAAGTAATTATTACTTTACTCTTTCCTTAGAGTTAGTTACAGGAGGCCCAGCTAATGTGCGATAGGGAGGACAGTGAGTCTTTGCTGCACGACAGGAAGCAGACAGCCGTGCGACCTGAGGACCTAGAAAGTGTGACCAGTGAAGATGTGCGAAGGGTGAAGGAAAAAACATCAGACGTCATCCCCATTAGCCCGCTTCTGGTGCAGGGTCCACATCGAGCTGCAGCAGTTATTCCAGTCTCTGAAAGCAGCGTCTAAAGGAGTTAGAGGTCACTGCACGATACCGACGAGGACAGTGAAGCAAGCCACAAAAAAACTGACAAGGAAAATCTAACACTTTTGGAACGATGGAAGATTAAGCGAATTCGATTTGGATGGAACCAAAAACATACAGTGGCAGAGGATGGAGTGCAAATGGAGGATGAGACCGTAGCTCCCACTCCCTCACTGGAGGATGTCAACTTAGTGGTCTATCAGACCTGGAAACTCAAGCATCAGAAGTATGGTGGTGAAGAGAACAAAGATGAAATTCTGGGGAGGAGTCAAGCAGAGGACCCGGCTAAGATCAAGGGAAGAAAGCGATGAGAGGAGTTCTGGGGACCCTTGAGGAAAGAAATCAAGTCTGACATGAGGGACAAGATGGCATCCTATGAGGGGAAGAAGATTAACGAGGACAAACACAGAACATTTTACAAGAAAAAAGAAATGAAGGAGGAAAACGGTGATTATGATGCCAGTCATGGAAAGTCGAATGGGTTTGATGATTTGGCAGCCCATTCTTCTGAGAGACCTAAACCCAAAAGAGATTATGGCCGGTCAGGAATAATGAACCTTCCAGCTTCAGCCAGTAACCAAACCAGCAGTATTGATGAATGGCTTAAAAACGTAATACCTCCTCAAAGCAAACATAAACCTAATGATGGAAACAGTGAGCCATGTCTCGAGATTTTCATCCAGGCATCCGGCTGATGATGACATGGATTTGAGTCGAGATCCCAGTCCAGAGATTTACTGTCCATCTCAGGGGTCCCCACCTTCTTCATGTAACAGCCTAGGTGAAGATACTAATAACAGAACCAGGAGATCATATGCTAAGATATGAGGATGAGAAGAGAGGTGGTTAACAGAACTACTCTGCAAAGCAGAAATCTTCCAATGCCTCACTATATGACAACAACAAGACTTTGAGGACTAATAAAACAAAAGAGGAAGAGGAGGAAATATCTGCTTTTATTGTTCAGATTAAACAGAGGTTGAGAGCACGGTTGGTAGAAGAAATGGAGGATGATGAAATTCTTTCTGCATGGAGGAAACAGGAGGAGTCAAAGTCAAACATTCAAAGTAAAAACTAATTAAAAAATTATTTTATGCAAAATATATAATTATCTATAAAATATCACAGCAGTAATGATTTAATGTTTCATATGTGTGAACTGAGAGGCTGACATTCATAGACAAAACTGTTCAGTACAAGATTCTTAAAACTTGTTTGATATGGAGCTCTATTCTATATTGTATATAAGTGTTCCAAATATAAGATAACATCACTGCATTCATTATGAAGCTAAAGTTCTCTTACGAGAGTTCTCTCGTACTGCGTCTTAGCCAAGACGCTACGGGAAAAGTCTCTTTTCACGAAATACTGAAGCAAAAAATTATCCTTAATTTTGAATTGTTGTAAAGCGCATTTGCAGCAGCACACAGCCATAGGTGAGACGGCTCGCTCGCTCATTGGCTGCTCTGCGGCAACTGCACAAGCCTATCGAGCGCAGGCTGATGCAACATGCCACTTCCCGCCGAAATGGGTGTGGCCTAGCCCTATAAAGGGAGCTCGAAAAGGCTGACTCACCTGATTTTTCATCTCTTCAGCGAAGCTCACGCATCGTTGGATCACGAGAGGAAGCAAGCGCCGTCAGATAGCATCTCAGCGGGACGAGCCATTTCTGAAGCCGCTGGCCTACGCCGCCTTCCACTGCCGTTCCTGCTGCGCGTTCCTACTGCCGATGGTGACTCTGAGGACTCGCCTGGCATTCTTCTCCGAGCCTGCATCCCCCGCTGCGCCGCAGCGCCGTAAAAAGCGCCGCTCCCAGCGAATACCGGAACCGCCTCCAGCTCAACCGAGCTCGCCGGTTCTCCCTGCTTCACCGGCCTCCCCTGCATCGCTTCCCGATGGTCAGCGCCCGCTGTCTGCTGCCGCGTCTTCCGAGGAAGTGGATCTCAGGGCCGCGTCGGGGGAAGAGGACACGTGCTCTCTGCTAGCTTAGGGCAGTGAGGGTTGGGCGAACTTCGGGGATCTCGCGCCTTCTGCTCAGAGGCCCAGCAGACGGGCTGATATCGAGAAGGAGCTGATGTGAGTGCTCACGCTGGCCGCGACGAGTCTCGGCCTCGAGTGGTCTGCACCAGCGCCCCCCTCTCGTTCCCGGCTGGATGGTAGCTTTCTTCTGGATGAGCGTACTTCTCCTAGCTCAAAGCCCGCCCCGTTTCTTCCTGAGCTTCATGAAGAAGTGGCGAAAGCTTGGAACGCTCCATACTCGGCGCGAACTCGTTCGTCTGTTTCGCCAGCATTCTCCACACTCGACGATGCTAAAAACAGAGGCTACCAGTCACTTCCGCCGGTGGAACAGGCTATTGCCACGCACCTTTGCCCGCCCTCTCCTGGATGGCGGACGAAAGCGGCGTTGCCATCGAAAGCCTGCCGCATGATGTCATCTCTGCTCGCACGGATCTTTTCTGCTGCTGGGCAGGCTGCGTCTGCGTTACACACCATGGCCACGCTGCAGATGTTCCAGGGTGATCTCCTCCGCAAGCTGGATGAGATGGGACCTGAAGCTATCTGTCTCGCGGGTCTGAGGAGTGCTTCGGATCTCTCCCTCCGCGCTACTAAGTCCGCTGCACAGGCCATGGGACGGGTTATGGCTTCCGCTAATGTGGCTGAGAGACATTTATGGCTAACGCTTTCAGACATGGCAGAGTCTGAGCGCGCTGCGTTCCTTGACGCACCGCTGACCGGCCCCGCAAAGCTCTCAGTCACGCCCCCCCCCCCGCCTCCAGCTGCTTCATCGCGACAGCGCCAGCAACGCAGCTCAGGACCCCGTTCTCGCTCTACCAGCCGTCGCCCTGCGCCGCGGGAGACACGGCAGAGGATTACGGTGAAGCCGGAAGCCCCGAAGCCATCCTAGCACTTCTAGGAAAGCACCGGTGTACGAGTTCCGCTGTGGCCGAGCTCTCACCCAAGCGCGCCGCTGTTTCAGTTCCAGGAATTGTGACTATCTCAGTGTTTTCTGCAACGCGCAAGCCTGCACACAAAAGCCGTTATCACGGCTACCCAGATATTTCCCGAAAAGAGTGTAATTTCTGGTGTCCCGGCCACGGCCGATGGTGCTATAAATGTAGTGACGATGCCCACTCCTCAGTGCCCATCTCCACATATAAGCACAGCCCTGCACACAGGGCTCGCGCCCATAAGATCGACTCAGATCGATCGCGTGCACTACATAGTAAACGTGCTCACTCCTCAGTGCCCACAAACACTATGTCACACCCGGCGCGTGGTTTCTGTAAAAACGAAACCCGTGCACGTACAAAAGCAGTAAATGTGCACGCTTACAGCCCACAGTTACTCGCAGACATCACGAGTCCTACGGGACCCGCTCAGCCCTCCCTCACTCGGCTAAGCACCGTGGCGGGGTCGAGGAAGAGCGATCTGCCCGCTGTGATCAGCGCGCTCCCCGCCTCAAACGCCACAGGCATAATGCCCATGTTGCAGCACATCGAAGCGCCGCCGTTGCCCAGTCAACAGAGCGCGCTTCGCATCCAACCCTTAGCCATTCATGCAGATGCATGGTCAGCGCTTCCAGGGGTTTCGGATTGGGTGCTAGACATTATAAAGAGAGGTTACTCGCTACAGTTTTTTCGACGCCCTCCGCGCTTTTTAGCGCGCGTCGAAACTACGGTCAAAACAGAAGTAGCACACCTACTTCGGGCCGAAATATCAAAACTGTTGAGCAAAGGGGCTGTGGAGCCTGTATCTCAAGCTCAAAGCGAAGGGGGGCTGTACAGCAGATACTTTCTAGTGCCCAAGAAAGACGGGGGTCTCAGGCCCATACTGGATCTAAGACAGCTGAACAAGGCATTGGTGAAACACAGTTTCAGAATGCTTACGACCAGGAAATTCCTCGCGCATATTCGCAGAGGAGACTGGTTCATGTCGGTGGATCTGAAGGACGCGTATTTTCAAATACAGATAGCGTCACGTCACAGGCGATACTTGAGATTCGCCTTCGAGGCCCAGACATACCAGTATACAGTCCTGCCGTTCGGCTTGTCCACGGCTCCTCGTACGTTTACGAGGTGCATGGACGCAGCGCTCGCTCCTCTCAGACTCAGAGGCATGCGAGTGCTGAACTATTTGGACGACTGGCTGGTTCTGGCTCAATCACGATCAGAGCTCGTGGAACACGGGGCCATTTTACTCGATCAACTGGACGAAGAGTTCGCTGAACCCCAGTCAGACGATACTGTTTTTGGGTATAGCTCTGGACTCACGTTCCATGACGGCGCGGCTGTCGCCACAGCGCGCGTTGGGCATTCAGCGCGCAGCGAGCTCTCTCCGCTGTGGCGCGACCTTCTCGCTCAGAGAATTTCAGAAGATGCTAGGTCTCATGGCCTCAGCATCTCCAGTTCTTCTGTTGGACCTGCTCCGCATGTTCCCCCTGCAGTTCTGGCTGAAAGCGCGAGTACCGCGCGGAGCGTGGATATCCGGTCGGTTGCGTCTCAGGGTCAATCAGAGCTGTGTTACAGCCCTGAAACACTGGACAGCGAACGACTGGTACCAATCAGGTGTAAGCCTGGGGACTTCCTCGAGAGGGAAGATGGTGTCGACAGACGCCTCCACTTCGGGATGGGGAGCGCTGCTCGAGGGCAGACCGTACTTTGGCCTGTGGTCAGAACGGGAAAAGCTCCAGCATATCAACTGTCTGGAAATGCTGGCAGTGGAGAGCGCGCTTGACGTTGTACCCGAATCAAAGGCCACCACGTCTTAGTCCATTCGGACAACATGTCTGTGGTGTCCTACATAAATCGCCAGGGCGGTCTCAGGTCCCGAAACCTGTACAGGTTGGCAGAACGCCTCCTAGTTTGGGCTCAGCGCAACTTGCGCTCGCTGATAGCAGTTCATGTGCCTGGGCTACAGAATCTGGGTCCAGACAGGCTGTCCAGAAGCAACATTCCCACGGCGAATGGTCTCTACACCCGCAGACAGTCCAGCTGTTGTGGGAGAGATTTGGCAGGGCGGAAGTGGACCTCTTCGCGTCCCACGAAAACGCTCACGGCCCCGCGTTCTTTTCCAAGAACGAAAGCGCGCTGTCACGGAGGTGGCCGTGCTGCCCGCTCTATGCTTTCCCCCCGTCTCCCTACTTCCGCAGGTGGTTGAATGGGTGAGGGAAACGAGATGCTCAGTACTGCTTGTAGCAACAATTTGGAAGAACCAACTATGGTTTCCAGATTTGATGCAGTTAGCAGACACTGCCCCATGGCCAGTGCCGCTGAGGAGGGATCTTCTCTCGCAGGCCAGGGGCTCGATTTGGCACCCTCAACCGGAGTTGTGGTCCCTCCACGTGTGGGCGCTCAACGGTTACCCGCTGATCTCTCAGTGGGAGTGCTAAATACCATCACTCAGGCTAGAGCTCCGTCGACACAACGGCTGTATGCCTCGAAGTGGTTGGTGTTCTCCAGCTGGTGCACAGCTCGGAGATGTTCACCCCTTAGTTGTGAGGTGACCTTCACCTCACAACTAAGGCCCCTTCCAGGGGCCTTCAGTGCCCACTGGGCGTCAGAGCACACCCCACAAGAGGTGTCGCCTCGTCGTGGGCATGGTCTAGTGGGATCTCCTTACAGGATATATGTATGGCGGCAGGATGGGCCTCGCCGTCTACATTTATCAGGTTCTATAACCTGGAGGTTCCCGCCCTGCAAGCAGGGCTGCTGTCGGTATAGTCGAATCAGGGCCCTGATTGGAACTCTGAGATTGCAAGCGCTATGCGCTGCCGGCTGTTATATGGGCAGTATTGCGTAAGAGCCGCGTTACCACATTCGTCAGGCCTTGCCTTGACTGTGTGATGTCATATTGCCGCATCTACGGATGCTGCTACATATGGGACGGAGGGTCCCCTCCTCTGGTTCTGGACTCTCTGTGAGTCCCTCTGGTGACTGTGCACTGTAAATCCTGGGCGTTGCTTCCAGGTTTATTGGTGTGTGATCCCTGCGCGCACGGCGCTTTACATGGGGTTCCCGTAGCGTCTTAGCTAAGACGCAGTACGAGAGAACTCTCGTAAGAGAACGTACTCGGTTACTAACGTAACCTCGGTTCTCTCTAGAAGAGGGAACGAGTACTGCGTTCTCTGCCGTGCGTACGATTCACTCTGGTTCGCTTCGTCGATGAAATAAATCAGGTGAGTCAGCCTTTTCGAGCTCCCTTTATAGGGCTAGGCCACACCCGTTTCGGCGGGAAGTGGCATGGAGGGCGCGAAGCCATCTCGCCTATGGCTGTGTGCTGCTGCAAATGCGCTTTACAACAATTCAAAATTAAGGATAATTTTTTGCTTCAGTATTTCACCTCTGAGTGGCGCCGATACAGGATGGCTGCCTCCGTGACGTGCTCTGCAGTTGTTTTTGTGTTTTTGTTAGTTTGTCCTGTCTTTAGTTATATTCCTGCAATCAGTTTCACCAGGGACGAATTGCTGGATATTCGGCAACACACATCTCCCGATATTTCACCGGTTTTCGACTATTCTGATGTTTTGCTGGACATTCTTGTCGGCGGAGCGGCTGCCCTGATCACACGCTTCAAGAGGACGCGCAGGCGGGGAAAGCGAGCGGGAGCGCTCGTGAGACTCAGAAAACGCGGATTTCGAACGCCGTTGCCTAGCATCCATCTGGCAAATCTCCGCTCTCTACCCAACAAAACGGACGAACTGCTTCTGCTCTCTCGGACAAATAAAGATTTCTCCCACTCTGCTGCTCTGTGTTACACGGAAACTTGGCTGAATGACACCATACCGGACAGCGCGCTCCATCTGCCGGACTTTCAGCTGTTTAGAGCGGATCGCGACGCAGAATCAACGGGGAAATCGCGCGGCGGCGGGACATGCTTTTACATCAATGAACGGTGGTGTACAGATGTAACTGTGTTAAAGAAGACGTGCTGCTCAAATCTCGAAACGCTCTTCATTAACTGCAAGCCGTTCTATTCGCCGCGGGAGTTTCATTCGTTCATTCTGGTTAGTGTTTACATCCCTCCTCAAGCGCACGTGAGCTCAGCTTTACAGAAACTCGCTGAGCAGATCACAGAGACAGAACAACAACACCCAGACTCTGTTTTAATCATTCTTGGGGACTTTAATAAAGCCAATCTCTCCCGTGAACTGCCAAAATACAGACAGCATGTTACTTGTCCCACAAGAGACAGTAATATATTGGATCACTGTTACACAACAATAAAGGATGCATTTCACTCTGTTCCACGAGCAGCTTTGGGACATTCTGATCACCTTCTGGTTCATCTTATACCGACCTACAGGCAGAAACTAAAATCAGCTAAACCTGTATTAAGGACTGTAAAAAGATGGACTAATGAAGCAGAGCAGGATTTACAATCTTGTTTTGACCTCACTGATTGGAGTGTTTTTGAAGCTGCTGCCACCGATCTGGACGAACTCACAGAGACCGTAACATCATATATCAGTTTCTGTGAGGATATGTGTATTCCTACCAAGACTCAACTAAATTACAACAATGATAAACCGTGGTTCACTGCAAAACTCAGACAGCTCCGTCAGGCCAAAGAAGATGCTTACGTGAAGGGGGACAATGTCTTGTATAAACAGGCTAAATACACACTGGAAAAGGAGATCAAAGTGGCAAAGAGGAATTATTCTGAAAAAATAAGGACTCAGTTCACTTCGAACGACTCCGCATCAGTGTGGAAAAGCCTAAAGAAGATCACCAATTACAAGACACCACCCCCCAGCACTGTGGAAAATCAACGACTGGCAGACGATCTGAACGAGTTTTACTGCCGGTTTGAAAGAACACCCATCACCTGCCCTGAACACCTCTCCACACAACCGTTCACACCAATAACAACTCCTGCAACCAACCCTGAATGCCTCTCCAAACAAACGTTCACACCATTCACAGCTCCTGCAACCAACCCTGAATGCCTCTCCACACAACCGTTCACACCATTCACAACTCCTGCAACCAACCCTGAACACCTCTCCAATCAACCGCTCTCACCATTCACAACTCCTGCAACCAACCCTGAATGCCTCTCCAAACAACTGTTCACACCACTCACAACTCCTGCAACCCACCCTGAACACCTCTCCAATCAAGCGCTCTCACCATTCACACCTCCTGCATCCCCCCTCTCCCCCACACCTGCAATACAGATCAGCGAGGATGCGGTGCGCCAGGTCTTCAGGAAGCAGAAAAGGAAAAAAGCACCAGGCCCAGATTGTGTTACACCAGCCTGTCTGAAATCCTGTGCTGACCAGCTGGCCCCCATCTTCACAAAGATCTTCAACAGATCGCTGGAGCTGTGCGAAGTCCCTTCATGCTTCAAACGCTCCACCATCATCCCCATCCCAAAGAAATCCAAAATTACAGGACTAAATGACTACAGGCCTGTGGCTCTAACGTCTGTAGTCATGAAGTCATTTGAAAAACTGGTGCTGGCCCACCTGAAGGACATCACTGGACCCTTGCTGGATCCTCTTCAGTTTGCCTACAGAGCAAACAGGTCTGTGGACGATGCAGTAAACATCGGACTGCATTATGTTCTGCAACACCTAGACAGACCGGGGACCTATGTGAGGATCCTGTTTGTGGACTTCAGCTCTGCCTTCAACACGATCATCCCAAACCTCCTCCTGCCCAAACTAACTCAGCTCTCCGTGCCCACCTCCGTCTGTCAGTGGATCAACAGCTTCCTGACAGACAGGCAGCAGCTAGTGAGGCTGGGAAAATACACATCCAGCACCCGTACAATCAGCACTGGAGCTCCCCAGGGCTGTGTTCTCTCCCCACTGCTCTTCTCCCTGTACACTAATGACTGCACATCTAAGGACCCCTCTGTCAAGCTCCTGAAGTTTGCAGATGACACCACACTCATCGGCCTCATTCAGGACGGTGACGAGTCTGCTTACAGACAGGAGGTTAAAGAGCTGGCTGTCTGGTGCATTCTCAACAACCTGGAGCTTAACACGCTCAAAACAGTGGAGACGATCGTGGACTTCAGGAGAAACCCCCCTGCACTCCCCCCACTCACCATCATGAACAGCACTGTGACTGCAGTGGAGTCATTCAGGTTCCTGGGCACCACTATCTCTCAGGACCTGAAGTGGGACATTCACATTGACTCCATTGTGAAAAAGGCCCAGCAGAGGTTGTACTTCCTTCGCCAGCTGAGGAAGTTTAACCTGCCACAGGATCTGCTGAAACAGTTCTACTCCACCATCATCGAATCCATCCTCTGCACTTCAGTAACTGTCTGGTTCAGCTCAGCTTCTAAATCTGACCTCAGAAGACTACAGAGGGTAGTCCGGACTGCTGAGCGAATTATCGGTACAACCCTCCCATCTATTCAAGAACTGTACTTATCCAGAGTGAGCAAAAGGGCTGTTAAAATCACTCTGGACCCCTCACATCCAGCACACTCCCTCTTTGAACTGTTGCCATCTGGTCGACGCTACAGAGCACTGAGCACCAGAACGACCAGACACAGGAACAGTTTCTTCCCTCAGGCAATCCATCTTATGAACAGCTGATAATAACTGTGGGACACACTACACTATTTATATTTATATACACTACACTTTTTATCCAACACACATACTTAGCGTACACGTAAATCTTTTGCACATAATATACATGTACATACATGGAACACACTATACTACTTATATTTATATTTATATACACATACACTTATTTATCCAAACACACATACTTAGCGTACAGTTACAATTTTTCCACATAATATACATGTACATACATAAATGCTCTTTTTAATATACCTGCCATACATTGTCAATTTGTATATTGTCAATCCTTACCCACCTATTTGTATTTTTTTGTATTTTTTATTCCTTATTGTGTTTTTTGTTCTGTCGCTGTTATGTTGCACTGCGGAGCTCTGTCACGAAAACAAATTCCTCGTATGTGTGAACATACCTGGCAATAAAGCTCATTCTGATTCTGATTCTGATTCTGAAAAGAGACTTTTCCCGTAGCGTCTTAGCTAAGACGCAGTACTCGTTCCCTCTTCTGGAGAGAACCGAGGTTACGTTAGTAACCGAGTACGTTTTACAAAAGTCTCGTGTTCAGGCTTTATGACGGAGAGAACCACACACTCATCCTGGCACATGAGGCAGACAGTAGTGAAGTATTTTTAGAAGTAAATTTAAAGTAATATCTGTGATTTATCAGAATGTTTTTCTTTGGAAAACTTTACTTTACCACATTCCAAAGCATAATGTCATACTTATTACTGTACTTAATTACATAAATACAAGTTGTTATTTGTTTTACCTTTAATACTTAAGAACATACAAAAAAATGTACTTTCTTGTACTCAAGTAAATCTTTTAATTACTTTTACTTAAGTAAATGTAAGAAATGAATAGATGTATAATATAATTAAGTATTAAATTATTTAATATGAAACGTAGTGAAGTAAAAAGTGCAATATTATGCAATCTGCAATCTATCTATATCTATCTATCTATCTATATAGAAAATATAATGTGAAGATATATAAAGAGATGTAAAGATATATCAAGATAATGTTGTGTAATGTATTGTGAAAAATAACATATTTAGCCGCTCTGGAGTCATTAAAGGAAATTGTTCAAAAAATAATAATGGATATGCCTTTAGTAAAAAAAGAAAAAGAAACAAAATTGTTTCATTTTACACACTGAAGGCAAAACAATAGGCTTATAATGAAACTATTACACAGTGCAAACAATTTTATGAAACAGCAAAAAATTGTAAAAGTTTGGTTTACGTTAATAAACAAGACCTGACATTTATGAAATGATTTCATTTAAAATCTGCCTTCACCCATGTGCTTTATTCTTTTAATTGTTTACACAATAGATAGTCTTAAGTTTTATTGTGGATGACAGTTTAAAACCAACCAACAAACCAATGCTAAAGAAAACATTTGAGTAATTGGACTTTTCTTTCAAAATCTGGTACAGAAAGATATCTGGTTTGAAAATCTAGCAAGTGGGGTTTGTACGCTCAGGAAAACATACAAACGGGAGAATTTGAAAAAATAAACCTTACTGAATTATGATTTATGTGGTTGTTCTGAGGTTTTGTCAGTCAGGGAGAGGTGTGTATGATGTATCAGCAGTAGGCGGGGTTTCGGTCTCACACTAAATATTCAAAATGGCGGACAGAGGATCAACGACTCAAGATGAGCGCTCGACTGCAGGTAATCATTACATTTTACATATTCATATTCCCAATCCGCCTCGCGCAAACAAAGTCAAACACACGCGCCGATCATTTTGCAGACTGAACCGATGGCAATGGCGAAGATGTTTTGTTATTTTAGAAATATTTTGAGTCCGTCAACAGCAGATGAGAGTTGTTTGTCCTGTTCAAAACTCTCATCATTTGAAATGTCGCGCGTGCGCGCTGCATATTGACAGAATCTCGTGCTTTCATAGCGTGTGGGTTAACTGGTGAGCGTGGGTCAAACTGCTCGGTTCGGTCGGGGTTTCTTTTGCGCTATAATTATGTTTGTAAAGTGTTATGAGTGAATTAGCAGCCGTGCTATCATCAGGGAGCATTGTATTGCTTGGGCACGAGAGAAACTCAACGTCCGCATATTTGCATATGTATATGTTTGCAGTAAACGTCATCAGTTTTATCCGTGCGGCGGCGAACTAAAATTAAAGTAAAAATCCAGCCTGATCTTTTCTTCCCTAGATCAAGTCAAACGAATTCCCTCAACAGGGTCTGTTCATGTGCGTGAGTACGCGTGTGTAGGGGGATGATGTTTATTTTCTCTAACACGTAATAAATGACAAAGTCTGAAAGTGTTATCTTTCTCAAACGCATCTCGTGTTTATTAATTCTGGTGTAAAGTTGTTGTGCAGGAACTACATTTATAAAAAAAAAAAAAAAAACTTTCAGAAGTTAAAGTGCATTAGCCTAACTTTATACCTGCTTGTTCAATGCTTTTAATTCTTGTGCATAATTTAGACATCCGTTTCATTACAGATGAGAGAGGTGCCACACAGGGACGTGGGAACTATATTGTGAGAGGGGGGGCGGGATGTTAGTGTAGGCCTATAGTAGGCTGTGTTATGTATCCCGATTAACTTTGACTAGTTAGGGCCCGAGCACCGATGGTGCGAGGACCCTCTTGGAATTGCTCCGTTTATTATTAGGGCCCGAGCACCGATAGTGTGAGGACCCTCTTGGAATTGCTCCGTTTATTATTATTATTATTATTATTAGGGCCCGAGCACCGATGGTGTGAGGACCCTCTTGGAATTGCTCCGTTTATTATTATTATTATTATTATTATTATTATTAGGGCCCGAGCACCGATGGTGTGAGGACCCTCTTGGAATTGTTCCGTTTATTAGGGCCCGAGCACCGATGGTGTGAGGACCCTCTTGGAATTGCTCCGTTTATTATTATTATTATTATTATTATTATTAGGGCCCGAGCACCGATGGTGTGAGGACCCTCTTGGAATTGCTCCATTTATTATTATTATTATTATTATTATTATTATTATTATTATTATTATTCTTCTTCTCTAAGATGAATCGCATTTTTGAGAGCCTAAACATGCTCGAAAAATCATGAAACTTTGCACACACCTCAGAACTGGCGAAAATTTACGTCTGATATGGGTTTCAGAAGTGGGTGTGGCAAAATGGTTCGACAGCGCCACCTATACACGTTCAACGGTGTGCGCCTCGAGCTACGTTTCACGTACATGTATGAAAATTGGTGTACACATGTATCTCTCCAATACCTACAAAAAAGTCTCTTGGAGCAAATCCGAAACCCAACAGGAAGTCGGTTATTTTTAATTTTATGAGCAAATTTTGTGTCATTTTTGTTATTTCCATGCGTTGTATTTTAACGAACTCCTCCTAGAGATTACTTCAGATCAACACCAAAGTTGGTATGCCTAATCTAAAGGCCTTTGCGATGTTAAATTGCGAAGATTTTGAGTTTTCGTTAAAGGGTGCGTCCGTGGCGGCCTGGCGAATTTTGATGATTCGCCATGAAAAAGGAAGTTGCTATAACTCAGACATACAATGTCCAATCTGCCCACATGTTTGATGAGAACTTCACATGTTTGATGAGACTCCGAACCTGAACAGATTGACATGCCCATATTCAGTTATAGTCATAGCGCCACCTATTGGCAACAGGAAGTGACATATTTTACACTGCGAATAACTACTCCTAGAAATTTTATGACATCAATGTCTTTTTTGTGGTCAGTCTAATCTAAAGGCCTGTGCGATGTTAAATTGTGAAGATCTTGAGTTTTCGTTAAAAGGCGTGTCCATGGCGCCGTGGCGAAGTTCGATGTCTCGCCATGGGAATAAAAGATGTTATAACTCAGGCATAAAATGTCTGATCTTCCCCAAACTTCACATGTGTGATAAGAGTCCTGGCCTGAACACATCTGTAGGCCAATATTCCATCGGGTGTGGCAAAATGGCTCGATAGCGCCACCTATACACTTTTAACAGAGTGCACCTCGAGCTATGTTTCACGTACATGTACAAAAATTGGTACACACATGTAACACACCAATACCTACAAAAAAGTATCGTGGTACGAAATCCGAATCCCAACAGGAAGTCGGTTATTTTGAATTTTCCCTGCAAAATTGGTGTTGTTTTTGCCATTTTCAGGGGTTGTACTTTAACAAACTCCTCCTAGAGATTTATTCAGAGGAACACCAAACTTGGTCAGTGTAATCTAAAGCCATTTGTGATGTTAAATTGCGAAGGACTTGAGGTTTCGTTAAAGGGCGTGTCCATGGCGGCCTGACAAATTTCAATGTTTCGCCATGAAAAAGGAAGTTGCTGTAACTCAGACATACAATGTCCAATCTGCCCCAAACTTCACATGTTGGATAAGACTCTTGACCTGAACAGATCTACATGCCAATATTCAGTTATAGTCATAGCGCCACCTATTGGCAACAGGAAGTGAAATATTTTACACTGCGACAAACTACTCCTAGAAATTTTATGACATCAATGTTATTTTTGTGGTCAGTCTAATCTAAAGACCTGTGTGATATTTAGTTGTGAAGATCTCGAGTTTTCGTTAAAGGCTTGTCCATGGCGCCGTGACAAAGTTCGATGTGTCGCCATGGGAATAAAAGATGTTATAACTCAGGCATAAAATGTCCGATCTTGCCCAAACTTCACATGTGTGATAAGGGTCCTGGCCTGAACAGATCTGAAGGCCAATATTCCATTGGGTGTGGCAAATTGGCTCGATAGCGCCACCTATACACTTTCAACTGAGTGCATATACACTTTCAACGGAGTGCACTTCGAGCTATGTTTCACGTACATGAACAAAAATCTGTACACACATGTAACACACCAATACCTACAAAAAAGTCTCTTGGTACGAAATCCGAATCCCAACAGGAAGTCAGTTATTTAGAATTTTCTCTGCAAAATTGGCGTTGTTTTTGCCGTTTTCAGGGGTTGTACTTTAACAAACTCCTGCTAGAGATTTATTCAGATCAACACCAAACTTGGTCAGTGTAATCTAAAGCCATTTGCGATGTTAAATTGCCAAGGACTTGAGGTTTCGTTAAAGGGCGTGTCCATGGTGGCCTGACAAATTTCGATGTTTCGCCGTGAAAAATGAAGTTGCTATAACTCAGACATACAATGTCCAATCTGCCCAAAACTTCACATGTTTAATACGACTCCTGACCTGAACATATTTACATGCCCATATTCAGTTATAGTCATAGCGCCACCTATTGGCAACAGGAAGTGAAATATTTTACACTGCGACAAACTACTCCTAGAAATTTTATGACATCAATGTTATTTTTGTGGTCAGTCTAATCTAAAGACCTGTGTGATGTTTAGTTGTGAAGATCTTGAGTTTTCGTTAAAAGGCGTGTCCATGGCGCCGTGACGAAGTTCGATGTGTCGCCATGGGAATTAAAGATGTTATAACTCAGGCATAAAATGTCCGATCTTGCCCAAACTTCACATGTGTGATAAGAGTCCTGGCCTGAACAGATCTGAAGGCCAAAATTCCATTGGGTGTGGCAAAATGGCTCGATAGCGCCACCTATACACTTTCAACTGAGTGCATATACACTTTCAACGGAGTGCGCCTCAAGCTATGTTTCACGTACATGTACAAAAATCGGTACACACATGTAACACACCAATATCTACGAAAAAGTCTCTTGGTACGAAATCCGAATCCAAACAGGAAGTCGGTTATTTAGAATGTTCTCTGCAAAATTGGTGTTGTTTTTGGCATTTTCAGGGGTTGTACTTTAACGAACTCCTCCTAGAGATTTATTCAGATCAACATCAAACTTGGTCAGTTAAATCTAAAGACCTTTGCGAAGTTAAGTTGGGAAGATCTTGAGATTTCGTTAAAGGGAGTGTCCATGGCGGCCTGACAAATTTTTATGTTTCGCCATGAAAAAGGAAGTTGCTGTAACCCAGACATACAATGTCCAATCTGCCCCAAACTTCGCATGCTAGATAAGACTTCTGCCCTTAACAGATCTACATGCCCATATTCAATTATAGTCATAGTGCCACCTGCTGGCAACAGGAAGTGACATATTTTACGCTGAGACAAACTACTCCCAGAGATATTTTGACATTAATGTATTTTTGTGGTCAGTCTAATCTAAAGGCCTGTGTAATGTTAAATTGTGGCAATCTTGAGTTTTTGTTAAAGAGCATGTCCATGGCAAAAATGACAAAATTTGATGTCTCGCCACAGCAAGAGAAGTTGTTGTAACTCAGGCATAAAATGTTTGATCTTCCCCAAACTTCACGTTCGATAAGAGTGCAGCCCTGAACACATCTGAAGGCCAATATTCCATTATAATGATAGCGCCACCTGCTGGCAACAGAAAGATTGGCACATATATGGAATAAACTTTGATATATTCCACTTATATTTATGAGTTTAAATGCATATTTCTCACCGTTCACCTATTTACTAAAGCCACTCGCTGCCGGTGAGCCCGGTTGCGAGGGCCCGTTCATCGCTGCTTGCAGCTTTAATTATTATTATTATTATTATTATTATTCTTCTTCTCCAGGATGAATCGCATTTTTGAGGGCCTAAACATACTCAAAAAGTCATGAAACTTTGCACACACCTCAGAACCGGCGAAAATGTACATCTGATATGGGTTTCAGAAGTGGGTGTGGCAAAATGGCTCGACAGCGCCACCTATACACGTTCAACGGTGTGCGCCTCGAGCTATGTTTAACGTACATGTATGAAAATCGGTACACACATGTAACTCTCCAATACCTACAAAAAAGTATCTTGGAGCAAAATCCAAAACCCAACAGGAAGTCGGTTATTTTTAATTTTATGAGCAAATTTTGTGACATTTTTGTCATTTCCATGCGTTGTATTTTAACGAACTACTCCTAGAGATTAATTCAGATCAACACCAAAGTTGGTATGCCTAATCTAAAGGCCTTTGCGATGTTAAATTGCGAAGATTTTGAGTTTTCGTTAAAGGGCGTGTCCGTGGCGGCCTGGCGAATTTCGATGATTCGCCATGAAAAATGAAGTTGCTATAACTCAGACATACAATGTCCAATGTGTCCAAAACTTTACATGTTTAATAAGACTCCTGACCTGAACAGATTGACATGCCCATATTCATTTATAGTCATAGCACCACCTATAGGCAACAGGAAGTGACATATTTTACACTGCGACTAACTACTCCTAGAAATTTTATGACATCAATGTCTTTTTTGTGGTCCGTCTAATCTAAAGGCCTGTGCGATGTTAAATTGTGAAGATCTTGAGTTTTCGTTAAAAGGCGTGTCCATGGCGCCATGACGAAGTTCGATGTCTCGCCAAGAGAATAAAATATGTTATAACTCAGGCATAAAATGTCCGATCTTCCCCAAACTTCACATGTGTGATAAGAGTCCTGGCCTGAACACATCTGTAGGCCAATATTCCATCGGGTGTGGCAAAATGGCTCGATAGCGCCACGTATACACTTTCAACATAGCGCGCCTCGAGCTCCGTTTCAAGTACATGTACAAAAATCGGTACACACATGTAACACACCAGTACCTACAAAAAAGTCTCTTGGTACGAAATCCTAATCCCAACAGGAAGTCGGTTATTTTGAAATTTCCCTGCAAAATTGGCGTTGTTTTTGCCATTTTCAGGGGTTGTACTTTAACGAACTCCTCCTAGAGATTTATTCGGATGAACACCAAACTTGGTCAGTGTAATCTAAAGCCATTTGCGATGTTAAATTGCGAAGGACTTGAGGTTTCGTTAAAGGGCGTGTCCATGGCGGCCTGACAAATTTCGATGTTTCGCCATGAAAAAGGAAGTTGCTGTAACTCAGACATACAATGTCCAATCTGCCCCAAACTTAACATGTTGGATAAGACTCTTGACCTGAACAGATCTACATGCCAATATTCAGTTATAGTCATAGCGCCACCTATTGGCAACAGGAAGTGAAATATTTTACACTGCGACAAACTACTTCTAGAAATTTTATGACATCAATTTTATTTTTGTGGTCAGTCTAATCTAAAGACCTGTGTGATGTTTAGTTGTGAAGATCTTGAGTTTTCGTTAAAAGGCGTGTCCATGGCGCCGTGATGAAGTTTGATGTGTCGCCATGGGAATAAAAGATGTTATAACTCAGGCAAAAAATGTCCGATCTTGCCCAAACTTCACATGTGTGATAAGGGTCCTGGCTTGAACAGATCTGAAGGCCAATATACCATTGGGTGTGGCAAAATGGCTCGATAGCGCCACCTATAGATTTTCAACAGAGTGCATATACACTTTTAACGGAGTGCGCCTCAAGCTATGTTTCACGTACATGTACAAAAATCGGTACACACATGTAACACACCAATATCTACGAAAAAGTCTCTTGGTACAAAATCCGAATCCAAACAGGAAGTCAGTTATTTAGAATTTTCTCTGCAAAATTGGTGTTGTTTTTGGCATTTTCAGGGGTTGTACTTTAACGAACTCCTTCTAGAGAGATTTATTCAGATCAACACCAAACTTGGTCAGTTAAATCTAAACGCCTTTGCGATGTTAAATTGCGAAGATCTTGAGGTTTCATTAAAGGGCTTGTCAATGGCGGCCTGACAAATTTCGATGTTTCGCCATGAAAAAGGAAGTTGCTGTAACTCAGACATACAATGTCCAATCTGCCCCAAACTTCACATGTTAGATAAGACTTCTGCTCTTAACAGATCTACATGCCCATATTCAGTTATAGTCATAACGCCACCTGCTGGCAACAGGAAGTGACATGTTTTACGCTGCGACAAACTACTCCTAGAAATCTTTTGACATTAATGTATTTTTGTTGTCAGTTCTAATCTAAAGGCCTGTGCAATGTTAAATTGTGGAGATCTTCAGTTTTTGTTAAAGGACAAAATTTGATGTCTCGCCACAGCAAGAGTTGTTGTTGTAACTCAGGCATAAAATGTTCAATCTTACCCAAACTCCACATGTTCGTTAAGAGTGCACCCCTGAACACATCTGAAGGCCAATATTCCATTATAATGATAGCACCACCTGCTGGCAACAGGAAGACTGGCACATATAAATGATTTTGACATATTCCACTTATATTTACGACTTTAAATGCATATATCTCACCGTTCGCCAATTTATTAAAGCCTCTCGCTGGCGGTGAGCCCGGGTGCGAGGGCCCGTTCATCGCTGCTTGCAGCTTTAATTATTAGGGCCCGAGCACCGATGGTGTGAGGACCCTCTTGGAATTGCTCCGTTTATTATTATTATTATTATTATTATTATTATTATTCTTCTCTAAGATGAATCGCATTTTTGAGAGCCTAAACATGCTCGAAAAGTCATGAAACTTTGCACACACCTCAGAACTGGCGAAAATTTACATCTGATATGGGTTTCAGAAGTGGGTGTGGCAAAATGGCTCGACAGCGCCACCTATACATGTTCAACGGTTTGCGCCTCGAGCTACGTTTCACGTACATGTATGAAAATTGGTATACACATGTAACTCTCCAATACCTACAAAAAAGTCTCTTAGAGCAAAATTCTAAACCCAACAGGAAGTCAGTTATTTTTAATATTATGAGCAAATTTTGTGTCATTTTTGCCATTTCCATGAGTTGTATTTTAACGAACTCCTCCTAGAAACTTATTCAGATCAACACCAAATTTGGTATGCTTAATCTAAAGGCCTTTGCGATGTTCAATTGCGAAGATTTTGAGTTTTCGTTAAAGGGCGTGTCCGTGGCGGCCTGGCGAATTTCGATGATTCGCCATGAAAAATGAAGTTGCTATAACTCAGACATACAATGTCCAATGTGACCAAAACTTCATGTTTAATAAGACTCCTGACCTGAACATATTTACATGCCCATATTCAGTTATAGTCATAGCGCCACCTATAGGCAACAGGAAGTGACATATTTTACACTTCGACAGACTACTCCTAGAAATTTTTTGACATCAATGTCTTTTTTATGGTCAGTATAATCTAAAGGCCTGTGCAATGTTAAATTGTGAAGATCTTGAGTTTTCGTTAAGGGGCGTGTCCATGGCGCCGTGACAATTCAAAGTCTCGCCATGGGAATAAAAGATGTTATAACTCAGGCATAAAATGTCCGATCTTCCCCAAACTTTACATGTGTGATAAAAGTCCTCGCCTGAACAGATCTGAAGGCCAATATTCCATCGGGTGTGGCAAAATGGCTCGATAGCGCCACCTATACACTTTCAACGGAGTGCACCTCGAGCTATGTTTCACGTACATGTACAAAAATTGGTACACACATGTAACACACCAATACCTACAAAAAAGTCTCTTGGTACGAAATCCTAATCCCAACAGGAAGTCGGTTATTTTGAATTTTCCCTGCAAAATTGGTATTGTTTTTGCCATTTTCAGGGGTTGTACTTTAACGAACTCCTCCTAGAGATTTATTCAGATGAACACCAAACTTGGTCAGTGTAATCTAAAGCCATTTGCGATGTTAAATTGCGAAGGACTTGAGGTTTCGTTTAAGGGCGTGTCCATGGCGGCCTGACAAATTTCAATGTTTCGCCATGAAAAAAGAAGTTGCTGTAACTCAGACATACAATGTCCAATCTGCCCCAAAGTTCACATGTTGGATAAGACTCTTGACCTGAACAGATCTACATGCCAATATTCAGTTATAGTCATAGCGCCACCTATTGGCAACAGGAAGTGAAATATTTTACACTGCGACAAACTACTCCTAGAAATTTTATGACATCAATGTTATTTTTGTGGTCAGTCTAATCTAAAGACCTGTGTGATGTTTAGTTGTGAAGATCTTGAGTTTTCGTTAAAAGGCGTGTCCATGGCGCCGTGACGAAGTTTGATGTGTCGCCATCGGAATTAAAGATGTTATAACTCAGGCATAAATGTCCGATCTTGCCCAAACTTCACATGTGTGATAAGGGTCCTGGCCTGAACAGATCTGAAGGCCAATATTCCATTGGGTGTGGCAAAATGGCTCGATAGCGCCACCTATACACTTTCAACTGAGTGCATATACACTTTCAATGGAGTGCGCCTCAAGCTATGTTTCACGTACATGTACAAAAATCGGTACACACATGTAACACACCAATATCTACGAAAAAGTCTCTTGGTACGAAATCCGAATCCAAACAGGAAGTCAGTTATTTAGAATGTTCTCTGCAAAATTGGTGATGTTTTTGGCATTTTCAAGGGTTGTACTTTAACGAACTCCTCCTAGAGATTTATTCAGATCAGCATCAAACTTGGTCAGTTAAATCTAAAGGCCTTTGCGATGTTAAATTGGGAAGATCTTGAGATTTCGTTAAAGGGAGTGTCCATGGCGGCCTGACAAATTTCGATGTTTCGCCATGAAAAAGGAAGTTGCTTTAACTCAGACATACAATGTCCAATCTGCCCCAAACTTCGCATGTTAGATAAGACTTCTGCCCTTAACAGATCTACATGCCCATATTCAATTATAGTCGTAGCGCCACCTGCTGGCAACAGGAAGTGACATATTTTACGCTGAGACAAACTACTCCTAGAGATTTTTTGACATTAATGTATTTTTGTGGTCAGTCTAATCTAAAGGCCTGTGTAATGTTAAATTGTGGCAATCTTGAGTTTTTGTTAAAGAGCGTGTGGCTTTTTATGGCAAAAATGACAAAATTTGATGTCTCGCCACAGCAAGAGAAGTTGTTGTAACTCAGGCATAAAATGTTTGATCTTCCCCAAAAGTCACGTTCGATAAGAGTGCAGCCCTGAACACATCTGAAGGCCAATATTCCATTATAATGATAGCGCCACCTGCTGGCAACAGGAAGATTGGAACAGATATGGAATAAACATTGATATATTCTACTTATATTTATGAGTTTAAATGCATATTTCTCACCGTTCACCTATTTACTAAAGCCACTCGCTGCCGGTGAGCCCGGGTGCGAGGGCCCGTTCATCGCTGCTTGCAGCTTTAATTAAATCATTTTTGCACATGCATCGCCACAGAGTTAACCATTTCAGACAGTACAGGACAGACTCTGTCTCATTCACTTCACGTCTGTGGGCGTTACGCACAGCTCAGTGTGGCCCAGGCACGGCGCCAGGATTCCAGTTTTGGATGGGCCAGACCAATTGTGGGTGGGCCTTAAATTAAAAATGTTAAATTAAATAAAAAAAAATAAAAAAACGTTATCCAATTACTGCTTAACCTAATAAAAAATATTGACTAATAGCTGTTATATTATCTGTGCATATACATAATATAGATTTTAGTAGTTTGATGCTCTTTAAATATTTGTTGCATTGTTAAAAGTTTCGGTGCATAGGACAGACCTATCCGCGATCGCTCTCCATGGTTCTGACCAAAGAAGAGCGCTTTGGAATCTCCATTAGGCATGAAACGCATCATACCTGGGCTGCATTTCCCGATAACATTGTCTCTTAGCGCGCTACGAAGACTCTTTAGGTATAACTTAACTACAGGTATACTAACACTAAAGGTATATCATTGCTAGGCATCTTCAGGGCTATTATCCACTCGCGAGGCAGAGGCGCTGGCGCCCTCCTAGCAACGGCGCTGTTTTTGGTAAAACATGATTTTGACGACTTCATTAAGTTTTGTTTTATAGAAAACTCTCTTTAAAAGTTATTCGTTTTGTATAAATTGTATTTTAATTTTGATCAATGTTTTATCAACCAATTGCCCATATTTAATAAATAAGAAGCAAATATATAGCAGACAATGTAATAACCTTAGTATAATTGACAGAATTACTAAAAAATATTTTGCTACCTAAAAGTTAAAGATTTTTTTGTGTCACGCATGCATCCATGTCTATTTCCCTCATATTAAAAATAAAACGCACGTGGACTGATATTTTTCCAGTGTCTGGACTCCTTTATTAATGGAGTGTATTTTACAGACTTTTCAATATATTGGTATTAAATGCATTTTCTGAGAATTTATATTTCAAGTTTTTACTGCAAATGTCGTAATGCGTGCTCTTTGGTCCATCAGTGCTTGAGTCACTGATCACATTAGAATAAAATATCTCATAATAAAATACTAAATTGACTGATTTATGAATGTATATGCATAGTTCTCATCAGTCGGAAATACAGATAAACGCTTCATTTGTTGTATTTTTGATCCTGATAGAAAACAGAACAACAAAAGAGCAAATCCACTGTCTGCAGTCGTGCTTCAAGTCAAACGCACCCATTTTTAAATCGTCCACAGCTGAGCATCGCGAGAGGCGGATCTGCGCCAGAGCGCACATGTGAATGAGCTGCACAACGTCATTTTCAGATGCAATGAAAAAAAAAAACAACAACCCTGGATAGCCTAGATTAGGCCCATATTTACAAATGTGTTAGCTATGGCATGAAATATCTGATATTCCGATTGTCATATACATGGTGCAAGTGGAAGTATATTGTTGTTTAAACACCTTTATAAAGATCGCGTTAGTTGAGCTTATGCGCGATATAATTTTATGCAGGCTTAAATCAAACATTTTGATTCAGATTCTGTATTTATATATATATATATATATATATATATATATATATATATATATATATATATATATATATATATATATATATATATATAAACAACGAAAACAACGAAAAACAACGAAAAAACAGCTGGCTGACCCCTACAGGGGTGAGGAAAAGTGTTAGGAGGGGGGGCGGCCGCCCCGGTTCCCACGTCTATGGTGCCACACTATCTATTTATCGCGCGTATTAAATATACAGAACTGTTGATGAATATTAATGAGTACAAACCCCGTGTTCATTAATGATTAATTTTTGTGTGCAAATGCGCTGTGATTTGCTTTAGATGCAAGTTCTGTGGAGGATTTTACCTTGTACTTTCAGATTTGTGTCTCTCAGGAACGTTACATTTGCATTCATTGCTTGTGTGTATGTGTGTGTGTGTATATATATATATATATTTATTTATTAAGGCTGGGTTTTGACACAAATTTCACGACTCGATTCTCATTCACAAGCTCTCGATTACCAATTCAATTAGTTTGGATCTATATCTGTACAGTACTTGACAAATTTTCTCAAGGAAAAACAATATCAGCTAATGCTGTAAAATATACATGAAAGTCATTTGGTACTACATAACTATAAAATTGAAGGTTAAAATTTACTGATTTGTATATTTGCTATAGCATACAACTGTTAAAATTACAAAAGTTTTTAAAGGGGTCATATGATGTTGCTAAAACATTATATAAGAACATTATTTTGTGTATTTGGTGTAATGAAATGTTTATACAGTTTAAGGTTAAAAAACACATTTTACACGTACTGTACATGATTGTTTCTCCTCTAAGCCCCGCCTTTTCTCTTTTGTTTTTTAACAAATCTCATCGGTCTGAAAAGCGAGGTGTACTCTGATTGGCCAGCTATCCAGTGCTTTGTGATTGACTGAAAGTTTACGCCCTTGACTATACTGAGATGCGTGTCCTGGTCAGAACACCGCATGAGAAGACAAAAACAAAAAAAATCATTACAATCTAGGCTTGCTGCGATAGATGGTGTTACCGGTTTTAACACTGGTTACATCACTTTCCCACCGTGACACCGTCCCCCTGTCATTTTGATTTTTTTAAGAATAATATTTTTCTTTAATATTTATTTGAATTAAGAATAATAATTATAAACAAATTAGTTTAGAAGAGAGCATACACTATAATTGAAAACTGATGACACATTGGCCACATCGGATGAGGATGGACAACTGACAGCCAACCTGAAAGCTGGCATCATATCTATTTCAGACGAGAAATATGAAGCTCTGCCAGAAGCAAGCCGGCAGCTTATGCGCTAGACCAGGGGTGGGGAACGTTGGATCCTGGAGGGCCTGTGTCCCTGCAGAGTTTAGCTCCAACCCTAATCAAACACACCTGAACAAGCTAATCAAGGTCTTCAGAGTACAGGTAGGTTTTTTTTTTCAGGGTTGGAGCTAAACTCAGCAGGGACACAGGCCTTCCAGGATCAACGTCCCCCACCCCTGCGCTAGACAAAAGTCCCACGCTACCGGGCTTATTACGACCTGAATGTTGAAGAGACCAATAAACGGGTGTCTTCGGTAGGAAAGCGCAGTCAACGCACCCCGTGAGAGAAGAGAGAGAACAAAATGAGGAAGCCGCTTCGAGCTGCAGCCCAAGAAAAACAAACAAAAAAAAAACTCCACAAGCACTGTTAATAAATGCAAATTTAAAGGTTTTATTTTAAATTGGGTTTTTTTTTTTTTTTTTTTTTACAGAGCGCTGACTTGTCATTTATGTAGGCTAAGGTCGTTTTGGAAGTTTTGCTTTTACATCCGTTTCTTATTTATATGGTTTTATCTTATTTAAACTTTGTGTAATTTATTTAGGCCTATTTTCTTGTTCGTTTTAAAACGTTCTAATATTGGCTAGGCAATAAACGTTCTTTGTTCTTATTTGTTTGTTTTTTTATTAAAGGTCTGTATTTAATATCAGGGTTTTTTTGTCCATTCAATTTCAAGCAATTGACGCAGAATTGCCAATTGTCGCTAATTCAAAAGTGAAAGTATAACATGCATGCATTTATAAGCTACTTAAAAGCAAGGAAGCGAATTGCCAATTGTCGCTAATTCAAAAGTGAAAGTATAACATGCATGCATTTATAAGCTACTTAAAAGCAAGGAAGCGAGGAAAAAAGGACCCCCACACACACACAGTGAGACTGGTATTACCGATGTTGTCACACATCGATTAACCGGTGGAAAATTTTCTTCACCACGGCAACGCTATTACAAACGAGCCATTTGTTGCATCCAGTGGGAACATAATTACGTTTTATCTTGTCTTTTTACGCATTGTGTAAAAACATTAAAACCATGTCTGCATTAATTATCAGAGAAACTACAAAAAACAAGCGCTACTCTACACTGCTCAAAAATTGCATTTGATTCATCAGTGGCAAATCGTTAAAATATGTAAAACAGTCAAAACAGCCGGCATCTTCTCTCCCAGGATCAGGAAATGTTACTCCATAAAATGTGCGGCACACATCTGAATATTCTGGTTGAACTGTTCTGAAACAATGTTGTAAATACCCAACCCTTGTGGTTAAATTGTATCGATACAGATGTCAATCACAAGCTCTCGATTCGATTCTCTCTCTCTCTCTCTCTCTTTCTCTCTCTCTCTCTCTCTCTCTCTCTCTCTTTATATATATATATATATATATATATATATATATATATATATATATATATATATATATATATATATATATAATGTATGTATGTATATACACTCACCTAAAAGATTATAAGGAACACCATACTAATACTGTGTTTGACCCCCTTTCACCTTCAGAACTCCCTTAATTCTACATGGCATTGATTCAACAAGGTGCTGAAAGCATTCTTTAGAAATGTTGGCCCATATTGATAGGATAGCATCTTGCAGTTGATGGAGATTTGTGGGATGCACATCCAGGGCACGAAGCTTCCGTTCCACCACATCCCAAAGATGCTCTATTGGGTTGAGATCTGGTGACTGTGAGGGCCATTTTAGTACAGGGAACTCATTGTCATGTTCAAGAAACCAGTTTGAAATGATTCGAGCTTTGTGACATGGTGCATTATCCTGCTGGAAGTAGCCATCAGAGGATGGGTACATGGTGGTCATAAAGGGATGGACATGGTCAGAAACAATGCTCAGGTAGGCCGTGGCATTTAAACGATGCCCAATTGGCACTAAGGGGCCTAAAGTGTGCCAAGAAAACATCCCCCACACCATTACACCACAACCACCAGCCTGCACAGTTGTAACAAGGCATGATGGATCCATGTTCTCATTCTGTTTACCCCAAATTCTGACTCTACCATCTGAATGTCTCAACAGAAATCATCAGAGACTCATCAGACCAGGCAACATTTTTCCAGTCTTCAACTGTCCAATTTTGGTGAGCTCGTGCAAATTGTAGCCTCTTTTTCCTATTTGTAGTGGAGATGAGTGGTACCCGGAGGGGTCTTCTACTGTTGTAGCCCATCCGCCTCAAGGCTGTGCGTGTTGTGGCTTCACAAATGCTTTGCTGCATACCTCGGTTGTAACGAGTGGTTATTTCAGTCAAAGTTGCTTTTCTATCAGCTTGAATCAGTTGGTCCATTCTCCTCTGACCTCTAGCATCAACAAGGCATTTTCGCCCACAAGACTGCCGCATACTGGATGTTTTTCCCTTTTCACACCATTCTTTGTAAACCCTAGAAATGGTTGGGCGTGAAAATAACTGAGCAGATTGTGAAATACTCAGACCGGTCCGTCTGGCACCAACAACCATGCCACGCTCAAAATTGCTTAAATCACCTTTCTTTCCCATTCTGACATTCAGTTTGGAGTTCAGGAGATTGTCTTGACCAGGACCACACCCCTGAATGCATTGAAGCAACTGCCATGTGATTGGTTGATTAGATAATTGCATTAATGAGAAATTGAACAGGTGTTCCTAATAATCCTTTAGGTGAGTGTGTGTATAGATCTATCTATCTATCTATCTATCTATCTATCTATATATATATATATATATATATATATATATATATATATATATATATAGATAGATAGATAGATATAGATTTCTTTATTACATTCAGTAAATATAGGTTTTATACAAATGCTAAAAATTTCTAAAAAAATTAACAGTAAACATCAGTTTACAAATGGTGAATTTATAAAAAGAAATGAAGAGCCACAGGACTGTATTTTAAACCTTTAAAAAAAATGTATAGGGTCCCTTTTTAAACAATAATAGGGCCATTTAAAATGTTCTTAATTTTTCTGGTAATCATATGAAGGCATTAAACAATTTAATTTATCCTAATAAAATGAAAAACCTTTTTTATTTTTTGGCATACAAAGTGCTACACAACAGAGGTTTATGGTTAAACTTAAAAAGAAAACAAATGTGGTTATTTAAAAATAAATAATTAATATTTCTTAGTAGTAGTAGCATTGTTGTCACATTGAGTCTTAAGACTGCTATATAGTAATATATTTTTGACAGTTTGGCGCCCAAATGTTCACGCAAAGAAAGGTGTGGTTTCAGTAACCACAGTTAGTGTTGAAGCAGCCATGTCAGGGAGATGCTGTGTGTATCTAGGCGAAAGCAAAAGCACTTTATTTGGCCTTTCAAAAGTAGATGCATTTAGAAATCATTAAAGGGTTAGTTCACCCAAAAATCAAAACTATGTCATTAATAACTCACCCTCATGTCGTTCCAAGCCCATAAGACCTCCGTTCATATTCGGAACACAGTTATGATATTTTAGATTTAGTCCGAGAGCTTTCAGTCCCTCCATTGGTATACTGTCAATGTCCAGAAAGGTAAGAAAAACATCATCAAAGTAGTCCATGTGACATCCGAGGGTCAGTTAGAATTTTTGAAGCATCGAAATTATATTTTGGTCCAAAAATAGCAAAAACTAAGACTTTATTCAGCATTGTCTTCTCTTCCGGGTCTGTTGTGGGATTTCAAAACAATGCAATTTAGTGATATCCGGTTCGTAAACGAAACATTCGATGTAACCGGATCTTCTTGAACCAGTTCACCAAATTGAACTGAATCATTTGAAATGGTTCGCGTCTCCATGATTGCGTCTCCAGCTTAAGTCATTAATCCACAAATGACTTAAGCTGTTCACTTTTTTTAACGTGGCTGACACTCCCTCTGAGTTCAAATAAACCAATATCCCGGAGTAATTAATGTAGTCAGGCCATCCTTAAAAATATTTTGGTTTGCAGTAACAGTAATAAAAAAAAAAAAAAGGTTGGTAGGTCGGTCTATATATATATTTTTTCAAGTTTCAATGTAAAAAAAAAAAAAGGAACATTTTGGTGATGGTGATGACTAGGGCTGTAGCTATCGAATAATTTGATAATCGAGTATTCTACCAAAAATTCCATCGATTAATCGAGTAATCGGATCAAATGCTTTTTTGATTAATTAAAGTGCAATATTAATTATGCAAGAGAAAATAAGACTACTGGGTCTCTTAAAATGAAGAACTTAGTTTCCTTTTTTAGAAAAGAAAATATTTTTATTTTTTAAATGCATACAATGCAATGCATACATCAAAAATAAACATTTAATTATTACCCATTGTTTCTCTGTCTGTACTTGTACTGTGAACAATGACAAGAAAGTTGACAAATGAATTAAGTGCCATTCAGTTGGGGTTTTAAATAAAGCATTTTCTGAGATGCACATTAAACATTAAACACATAAAATTTTTATCTTTTAATTATTGAAAATTAAGCAAACTTAACTTTTTGGTAAACAAAGGGGATTTACTATTAAAAATAAAACATGGAAGAAATGTTGTGTGATTAAACCTTAAAAAAAATAATGTTTGATTATTTTATTTTTTTGTAGTAGGATATATATATTCTGCTGAACAATAGTAATACATCTCTGCCAAATACTTGTCTTTGAACCGGACTTTTATTTTGACGTGTTGACGTACCTTTACAGTTCTGTTGTGACGCTAGTTTTATTCAAATCAAACGGTCAAATGCTCATGAAGTGACTGTCAGAGCAGTTCTGGAGATGTTGTTCATGTGTTCACGTCCTTATTAGTGAGACAGCAGACGGAGCGTCACTCGCGCTTCAGTGTGTGTAAAGTCACGCTTGTATGGAGCCAAAAGAGTCTCAATAAAGATAATGCACACACTACATTCACATATGCACACACAGGATTCATACATGCACACACATGATTCATAAATACAAACACAGGATACACAAATGCGCACAAAATTTACAAATGCACACACAAAATTTAAAAAGCACAGAAGATTCACAAATGCATACAAAATTAAAAAATGCACACAAAATTCAAAAATACACACACAATTCAGAAATGCAAACAACATTTACAAATGCACTCAAGATTCACAAATGCACAGGACAACATTCAGAAATGTATTTCTGATGCACACACACATATATTTTGATTTACAAACTGCTTGCGGTCTGTGAACTTCACAGCATTTGTGTGTGAATTTTGAGACTCCCCTGACTTGGCTCAACACACAAATGCCTTTTTTAAACAGGGAATGATCTGCAACCAATCATATATCTCCCTTATTTTAGCCAATCACAAGAACGCACTCCACGTGGGGGATTGTTTACTTATAAGCCAATCACACGAACGCGTTCACACAGGGCGATATGCCTGTGGTGCAGCATATTATAGCCTACTTATTTATGAAATTGTATGAAAATACAGATGTTTAGATTACAATTCAGGTTTATTTTTTATCATTTTTTACAAAATATAAATTTAAAAATGTCTCAATACATATAGCCCAGTGACTGCAGAAAAAAAGTTAACCATGGATTCATAAATTTGCAATAGGCAATTATTTCATTTTATTGAAATATTTTAATGAAAGTAAAAAAAAAAATTACACCTTTTTGAATATTTAAATATATCTAAATATTCTTTTGGATGCAATATAGAAGTCACTTTAATTATAATATTCGGTCCCTACATGAAGAGAGAGTCAGTGGTCTCCTGTAGAGCTGAAACAACGAATCGATTTAATCGATTAAAATCGATTATTAAAATAGTTGTCAACTAATTTAGTCATCGATTCGTTGCTAAATAACTTTTATTTGCCGTAAGCGGCTCATTTCGTGCATATTTCAAATCTGCGGTGACCAAAGTGTGGCAGTAATGAGCCACCGGAGGTTTTACTCATCCAGTACAACAGGAGAAGTAGCGAATAGCCAATAGCTGGCCTTGTTTTGTCACGTGCTTCCCGAGCAGCGTCTCTGCAGCCATAGACATCATATGATGTCTATGTCTGCAGCATTCAGCGTGATGTGGGAGTACTTTACATTGAGCCTTTAAAAAAGAAGAGTAACCTGTAAACTCTGCACTACTGCACTGTTTAAGGGGACGTTCACATATCGCGTCTTTTGCGCGCTCAAGTTCGTTATTTCCAACACCGCATCGAGTTAAAAACATTTAAACTTTTCAGAATGCCGCAACCGCACCGCGGGTCATGTGACAAGAACTAACCAATCAGCTTCATCCTTTCCCGTAACAACGTTAAAAGCTCAGTCAAGATGAAAGGAACAGCTGATCATAGTTGTATATGGATTTCCATTTTGAAATAAATTTAGTAGCAGAGCTACTGCAAGCGATTTATTTGAGCTGCAAATCCATTTATCCTTTGCTGAAATTTCCGCGTCTTCAAGGAGAGAGCACGTCATGGTTGCTTAGCAAAGGCAGACGCCTCAGGGGCGCTTCTGCGCGAGCGCTTTGGAAAGGAGGAGAAAGCGGTGCGCCTAGCTTTTTCCACGCGTTTTTAGGCGCGATTTGTGAACGGCCCCTAAGACTTTCATTTGTGCAGATTCTCCAGTACAATGTTGTTTGCAAATGTTTAGTCGTAAAAGCTGATAACATTGCTTTTTAACAGTTAACATTTAAAGCTTTACAAACATGTTCTGTGATCAGTTTGTCGTTTACCAGTTCAAAAATCAGTCGTGCAGCCTAATTATGACTGAATGAGAGAGGTAAATGTAGATATTTGAAATGCACTTATTTTCTAAGTATTCACTGCTCTTTTTCACACAGCAGGTTTTTTGTGTGTGTCCTATTTTTTTCTGGACAACCTTCTGATGGATTTTACTTTAGATTGTGAGTTCCATTCAGGTTTCATGCCATTGACACTTTTTTTGAAGGATTGTTTACAATTTCACAGCAAAAGCTATAAAGCTGTTTCCCAGTAAATAATAAAATACAATGCACTGCAATTTTTTTTTTTTTTATCCTTATTCTTCGTGAAAATATGTTCTGAAAGATTCCTTAATAAGCTTTGTTCAGGATGTTAAACTACTTTAGGAGCTTTAGGGTCAGTGTTCTGATTGCAGAAGAGTTCGACAAAGGATTACTAACACAATAAAACTCCAGGTATATTTTTGATGAGGATATGACAATGCAAAATGGTTACAATCTCTTAAATCTATGCTGAATGATAAAGACCATTTATTAATAATTTACTTGGGGAAAAAATGGAAAAAACTAAAATATAAGTACATAAACCGATTAATCGTAAAAATAATCGACAGATTAATCGATTATCAAAATAATCGTTAGTTGCAGCCCTAGTCTCCTGCGAGAGGAAAGTGACTCTCCGACTGCGAAAAGTGGGTCTCCGGCTGCGTGAGGAAAGGGAGTCGTTCGCTGCGTGACTCGTTAGGAAAGTGAATCGTTCGCTGCGTGAGGAAAATGAGTTGTTCGCTGCGTGACTCGTGAGGAAAATGAGTCGTTCGCTGCGAGAGGAAAGTGACTCTCCGGCTGCGGAAAGTGAGTCTCCTGCTGCGCAAAGTGGGTGTCCGGCTGCGCAAACTGGGCAGCCGGCTGCGTGAGGTAAGGGAGTCGTTCGCTGAGGAAAATGAGTCATCCGCTGCGTGAGGAAAGTGAATCGTTTCGCTGAGGAAAGTGAGTCGTTCGCTGCTTGAGGAAAGTGAGTTGTTCGCTGATTGGCTTATAAGTAAACAATCCCCCACGTGGTGTGCATTCTTGTGATTGGCTAAAACAAGGGAGATATCTGATTGGTTGCAGATCATTCCCTGTTTAAAAAAAGGCATTTGTGTGTCGAGCCAATCAGGGGAGTCTCAAAATTCACACACAAATGCAGTGAAGTTCACAGACCACAAGCAGTTTGTAAATCAATATATATGTGTGTGTGCATCAGAAATTCATTTCTGAATCTTGTCCTGTGCATTTGTGAATCTTGAGCGCATTTGTAAATGTTGTTTGCATTTCTGAATTTTGTGTGTATTTCTGAATTTTGTGTGCATTTCTGAATTTTGTATGAATTTGTGAATCTTCTGTGCTTTTTAAATTTTGTGTGTGCATTTGTGAATTTTGTGCGCATTTGTGTATCCTGTGTGTGTATTTATGAATTATGTGTGTGCATGTATGAATCCTATGTGTGCATATGTGAATGTAGTGTGTGCATTTATCTTTATTGAGACTCTTTTGGCTCCATACGCTTGTGCCCAATTCATTAACAGAGACACGCAGAACATGCAGGATTCATATTTAAATACTCTGTTCCGGTTTAATATTTACAGATATTAGTCCATATCGTGATTTGGTGTAAGTGCAATGACCTATTTTTGATTAATTCATTCAAAATTTGGCAAAGTCCGTGCCATTCCGCGTTAAACTGTAAATTCCGTTTTAATGACTGGATTCCGCGATTCCCTCCGCGTTTTCTGCATCGCAGAAATCCTAGGGCCCTAGTTGTGGTATGACAGCTCTCTTGCAATGGACATACATTTGCCCGCGCCTTCAAATCAAAACACTGCTGACTCCTTGCAGTGTGCGATTTCAGACGCTGTGCTTGTGTCTCCTTCCGCTTTGTGGGTGTAGAAAACGCTATGTCACATTAAAAACAATCAATGCGAAAGAACCTGACGTGAGATTTACAATAAATTAAAAGAGGCTTCGAGGCAGACGAATTTGCCTCGATCATTTTTTGTAATCGAGTTACTCGAGTTACTCGAGGAATCGTTTCAGCCCTAGTGATGACGTAGGTATGAATTTTAAACAAATTAGCATACCGTGAAGTCACTGACTGGGTCTTCAACCCATGCCTTCGGGCGCATAATTGCAAACCTCATTTTGATGTAGGCTATATACAGTCGTGGCCAAAAGTTTTGAGAATTACATAAATATTAGTTTTCAAAAAGTTTGCTGCTAAACTGCTTTTAGATCTTTGTGTCAGTTGTTTCTGTGATGTAATGAAATATAATTACAAGCACTTCATACGTTTCAAAGGCTTTTATCGACAATTAAATGACATTTATGCAAAGAGTCAGTATTTGCAGTGTTGGCCCTTCTTTTTCAGGACCTCTGCAATTCGACTGGGCATGCTCTCAAACAACTTCTGGGCCAAATCCTGACTGATAGCAACCCATTCTTTCATAATCATTTCTTGGAGTTTGTCAGAATTAGTGGGTTTTGTTTGTCCACCCGCCTCTTGAGGATTTACCACAAGTTCTCAATGGGATTAAGATCTGGGGAGTTTCCAGGCCATGGAGCCAACATTTCAACATTCTGGTCCCCGAGCCACTTAGTTATCACTTTTGCCTTATGGCACGGTGCTCCATAGTGCTGGAAAATGCATTGTTCTTCACCAAACTGTTGTTGGATTGTTGGAAGAAGTTGCTGTTGGAGGGTGTTTTGGTACCATTCTTTATTCATGGCTGTGTTTTTGGGCAGAATTGTGAGTGAGCCCATTCCCTTGAGAAGCATGGATGAGAAGGATGAGAAGCAACCCCACACATGAATGGTGTCAGGATGCTTTACTGTTGGCATGACACAGGACTGATGGTAGCGCTCACCTTTTCTTCTCCGGACAAGCCTTTTTCCAGATGCCCCAAACAATCGGAAAGTGGCTTCATCGGAGAATATGACTTTTCCCCAGTCCTCAGCAGTCCATTCACTATACTTTCTGCAGAAGATCAATCTGTCCCTGATGTTTTTTTTTTGGAGAGAAGTGGCTTCTTTGCTGCCCTTCTTGACACCAGGCAATCTTCCAAAAGTCTTGTCCTCACTGTGCGTGCAGATGCGCTCACACCTGCCTGCTGCCATTCCTGAGCAAGCTCTGCACTGGTGGCACTCCGATCCCGCAGCTGAATCCTCTTTAGGAGACAATCCTGGCGCTTGCTGGACTTTCTTGGACACCCTGAAGCCTTCTTTACAAGATTTGAACCTCTTTCCTTGAAGTTCTTGATGATCCTATAAATTGTTGATTTAGGTGCAATCTTATGGCGCTTTTCCATTACCAGTACCAGCTCGACTCGCCTCGGCTCGCTTTTCGCTCCGTTTTCCATTGCAGATAGTACCTCCACAATAGTACCTGGTTGTCATAGCGACGCTGCAGGAAACTGCCGTGACGTAATCTTCTAAGCGACACACACCCGCTACCCACACACACAGGACAATGGAGGAAATCGAGTGCATGTTGTTTTTGATCCTCGGGATGTGGCTGTTTCTCACAGCAAGAAGACAAACGTTGTTTCTGAAGAGGCCGAAGGCAGCAAAACGAAACACTGCTGAAAAAAACAGGAGTGTAATGATGACGCAGTGAATAGTGACGATTCTCTCTGACCAATCAGCAGTCTGCTGTGTTTTCACGTCACATTATAGTATCGCCTCAGCTCGCCTCAGCTCGCTTGGAACCTCGCCGGAGGTGGTACAAAAAAAGTACCTGGAAGCCGGTACAGGTACAACTTTTACACAGTGGAAAACCAAACAGAGCCGAGTCGAGGCGAGCTGGTACTGTGTAGTGGAAAAGCGCCATTAGTAGCCACAATATCCTTGCCTGTGAAGCCATTTTTATGCAACGCAATGATGGCTGAACGCGTTTCTTTGAAGGTCACCATGGTTAACAATGGAAGAACAATGATTTCAAGCATCACCCTCCTTTTAACATGTCATGTCTGCCATTCTAACCCAATCAGCCTGACATAATGATCTCCAGCCTTGTGCTCGTCAACATTCTCACCTGAGTTAACAAGACGATTACTGAAATGATCTCAGCAGGTCCTTTAATGACAGCAATGAAATGCAGTGGAAAGGTTTTTTTGGGATTAAGTTAATTTTCATGGCAAAGAAGGACTATGCAATTCATCTGATCACTCTTCATAACATTCTGGAGTATATGCAAAGTGCTATTATAAAAACTTAAGCAGCAACTTTTCCAATTTCCAATATTTATGTAATTCTCAAAACTTAAACAAAAACATGTTTATTGCATGAATTTCAGGTGAAAAGAAAAAAAATGAGGTACTGTTTTACTTGCATCCACAGCTATGTATCAATGCAACCTACAAATGAGAGACCGTTTACTTTGCTTTCTTGTTTTCACTTTTGTGAAAAAAATCCTGTTTGATTTGAGTGACAAGTGTTCATTGAATCGATTGTAAAATCGATTTTGCATGTCTAAAGTTTTATACGGCAAATAACACCAAATATAGGTAAATCCACAGACAACAGGCAGAACGAATGTAAAGACCAATATTTCTGATGATTTATTGGCGTGAAGTTACATGCACAATGACAAACATTTTCAGAAAAAAGTGCAACATTTTTGGAAAACAATAAGCAGAGTGGACAGCCATATTGCAAAACATTTACTGCAGGCTTCAACATGGCTGTGTTTATGATTAGAAATGTCAACAACAACAAAAAAACGCATAGGCGATTCTAGGGCTGTCAAAAAAAAAATAAATCGAATTTCGAATATTCGTCAAATTTAAAATAAAAATCCAGATTCAAATTGAGCCCCGGTAGTTCACAGTCCGTGTTCCATTCCATCGCGCCACACGCACAGCCGTGTCTACACAACTTTCAAAGGCGGACAAGCTCGACACGCAGTAGCTGCTGTCTCATCTTTCACCTCGTGTACGCTCACCGTCCGCGCAGCCTCAAAAAATGCCCGCGCACGGATGACGAAAAGGACATAATGCAGACAGTGTGTGGACAGCCGAAGTATTCTTGATCTTTATCAGTGGCACACGAGATGCGATGATGATGTATGTGGCATTGCATTATAAGGTTATGTTAGCCTATCCAGTTGAAGCCACTACAAAAAAAAAAAAAAAAAAATAGAGAACATCAATGTGGAGAAAATTTTGTTTACATCAAAACTGAAACCAAGCCATTCACACAGAACGCGTATTTCGCACATTTTCTAGAGGGACACCCGTTGGACTCGCATCTCGCACAAGAGAGCCGCATGTTTAGAAAGACATGTAAAATTAATGTATTAAATTTAATTTTCTAAAAATATCTCGATACTTTTTGTTGGGTTTTTGTTCCCCATCCCACTGCATCTCATGTTTTTAAATGAAAAAAAATTATTCTGTGGTTTTCCGCCCTTTTTATTTAACAATGCATGCATACATGATGCTGTTTTGTTTATAGTTCTTTAAGCAACTTAATTAATAATGATTGGTTCATAAAAATTATTTTAAATATTATGTTGTTTCTTTCACAGTCATGTATTCTAATGCTTTGAATAAACGTGCAGTAATATTATGCTCGATGCGCTATCTTGAAGCCTCAGAAGAGAAGCAAAAAGCTTTTCTTCACCCTAACTGAAATTATGCATTTTAAATTTGAATACAATTCGAATTTTGATCATATTTAAGTAAAAAAAATCGAATTTAGGTTTTCAGCTATTTTGACAGCCCTAGGCGATTCTAGCCCGAATCTGTATCCGTATGGACGAGACTGTCTGAATACCGGCAAAATTCACATTTCTGTTGTAAAAAGAGAAACCTTGTGCAGAAGTATTATTTGCTGTTAATGTGTGTGTCCGAAGCTGCAGTTGCTGTGTGACGCGCTCCAAAAAAAAAAAAAAAAAACCTGGAGGCGCTCCGAGAGAAGGTTGTTAAAATCAATTTCCTATTTTCGTTTTCGAAACTTGTGTTGGTTGGTCCAATCGATTTGTGCAATAGATTTTCGAACATAAAGTGACAGTCGACATGGACACGGTTTTAGACTAGATGGGAGAAGGGATAGAAAAAAGATCTGGGCACAGTTTTTCGGAACTTCGTGCCAAGTTAAAGTGGTGTCGAGCTGTTTTAATGCATTTTTTAGATGTATTATGGTGCACGAACCCATATGACTTTGAACAGTGACCGTGAACATTTACTGCAGCCACAGCCATCATTACCAAGCGCGAACCGTTGACTCTGACAGTGAATGAGAGGAGACGAAGCGAACGCACATGGCCATAGTGTGACATCCGTTAACCAATAGTGTAAACATATAGATGACGTCACAGGTTTTTTTTTAATTAAGGAAGATAGCCTTCGTTTGTATGTAGGCCTAGGAAATGTATATATTTACAATACTTAAATATTCTTAAGAAGAGAAGAGAAGACAATGCTGAATAAAGTCGTAGTTTTTGCTCTTTGTATTTCTATATTGTATTATATTCTGTATTGCTATAATGTATTTTCAGTGCTTCAAAAAATTCTAACTGACCCTCTGATGTCACATGGACTATTTTGTTTTTCTTACCTTTCTGGTAGGGATGGGCGTTTTCCGCAAATATCACATTTGAATATTTGAGCTCACAAAAAACGAGTATCCGAATATTTTTAATGAGACAGACGTTATATTTCAGCAACATTTATTGTTTCCGTCATTTTTGAACAAGCTTACACACAATAAGCTTGAACATTACACGTCGTGTTTTGTAGCTGAAAACCTTTAACAATGCGTGCAAACAAACAAAAGTACAGATTAAAAGCAACAAAAAAAAGTGAACAAAAAAAAAGTGAAAAAAGAAAAAACGTAAAGCAGCCTGCAGCAATTAGGCTATTGTAGAACGTAGCCTACACTTAACTTTGAAACTTTTAAACTGTCAGCAAATCTTTTTTGCTTTTTTTTCTATTGTTTTATATGTTCTTGTTAAGAAATACGGGCATGTAAACATGATCGGGGGAAAGTCGGCTCCTTAGTCTGTTAACAATAAGGCCTGCTGCGGAGAAAACACGCTCTGGCACAGCCGTTGTCGGGACTCACAAATAACTGTGTGCTAAGCGAATAAGTTTTGTGAAGCGCTTTGTGTTTTCGTTTCACCACTGAATGGGATCCTCATCTGGTGGAATACATGGCTCCAATAAGAACTGTTCCCACTCGTTCGTTATTTCCAATGTAGGCGCGCGGTATGTGCGCTCATAATGGAAGCGGCGGGTGCGACGCGCCCGTTTTTCCCAGGCGCGTCCGCACCGCATCGAGTTAAAAACATCTCAACTTTTCAGAATGCCGCAAGCGCACTGCAGGTCATGTGACAAGAACTAAACATTCAGCTTCATCCTTTCCCGTAACAACGTTGAAAGCTCAGCCAAGATGAAGGAACAGCTGATCATAGCTGTATATGGATTGCCATTTTGTAATAAATTTAGTAGCAGAGCTACTGAAAGGGATTTTTTTTGTGCTGCAAATCCATTTATCCTTTGCTGAAATTTCTGCGTCTTCATGGAGAGAGCGGGTCATTGTTGCTTAGCAACGGCAGACGCCTCAGGAGCGCTTCTGCCCGAGCGCTTTGGAAAGGAGAAAGCGGCACGCCTAGTGTTTTCCACGCGTTTTTAGGCGCGATATGTGAATGGCCCCTTATTAATTCATTCATTATTTTTTGCTTGCATACATTTTCAAAAATACCGTGGAGAATCACAGAAAGTGACCAAATTAGGTTTTATTGTGAACATTTTTTTTTTTTTTTTTTTTGCGAAATTCGAATATCATTTTAATTTATCGAATAATTAGAGCAGAACGAATATTCGAATGTTCGATTATACGTGCACACCCCTACTTTCTGGGCATGGACAGTATACCATTCACACAGCTTCAATGGAGGGACTGAGAGCTCTCGGGACTAAATCTAAAATATCTTAAACTGTGTTCCAAAGATAAATGGAGGTCTTACGGGTTTGGAACAACATGAGGGTAAGTTATTAATGACATCATTTTGCTATTTGGATGAACTATCCCTTTACTGCATATCAACATATTCTGTTGCACATATTCTGTTTACAACATATTCTGTTTTGACTGTTAATTCTCAAAATAATGATCTTTTAAACAAGTATGGAGTCAATATAATGCTGCATATATATGCAAAAAAAAAAAGTTTTGCAAATTAGAGTATTGAAAAAAGAAATGTGCTTTTTGCAAACAAAAATAAAGAATTGAAAACATAAATGAAACAATAAATATTTGCAATAAATATTTTTCATGGCCATATCTACTAATTTATTTGCAATGCTGCTTTTTTTTTTGCGTTTTCAGTCTAGATTAAGCTTGCAAATACCGTTTTTTTATGTATATCGTTTCATTTGGTTAACTGCAAGTGTATTAACAGTGTTTGTTTAAAATCTCTTAACCCATGGGAGGATGCCAGCACACAGAAGCGTTCTTTGTTTACATTAGTTCAGAGTTACTGCTAGTTTAAACGATGCTTTTTGAAAACGCAGCCCTGAAGAGTTTTATAAATAATCATACTGTAAATGTCCATGTAAGGGAAACAGGTCAATTTAGCTCAAAGGGAATCATTTAAGATTTTAAAGGGAATTTGAACAGAATCACTGTTTCACGGCTGTTCACTGAGGCGCCCTGCGATTCACTGAACGATCCGTTTAACATCAAATCTGCGCTGGATATTAATATCTGAACTATAGTGAAAACACTATCAATTAGCACAGTAACAAGATCGGCAGTTTAAGACATTAACTTGTAAGCACAAAACACAAGATACTTCTCTTTTCAATATGAATAAGGCTTTATTAGATAAATCTAAGACATATAAACTAATCTAACACATAAGCACACCAACTCACACATTTATACAGGAAGAGTTGCAGGAAGATAGAAAGTTAGGGAAGAATGAGTTTAAGAGAATGAAAATGTGAAGTCCCAAGTTTACAGCAATACTTGAAATTGCATAGACATGAACAGCCATCAATCACTTAATTAACCCTCGCATTGAGTTCCTCAATGAGGTTAAAATTATACTAGATACACCAGTACAAATGTCTGGAGGTACTACTTGCGTCTCCTGTGTAAAGTTGTCATTGAAAGGGGGTTTCCCGATGTCGCTGAAGGTCAGTAGTGACGTCTTGGGAAGCCCGTGTTTGGGTGTTGGCTGCAGTGTTGTTTTTGGCAGCCGTTTTAGTTTTAGTCTTAGTCTTTTGGACGAAAATGCTTTTTAGTTTTAGTCACATTTTAGTCACTTATAAACTTGATAGTTTTAGTCAAGTTTTAGTGGACGAAAACACAAAAAGGTTTTAGTCAAATTTTAGTCGACAAAAAGGTTTTAGTCAAGTTTTAGTCAACGAAAACGCAAAAAGGTTTTAGTCAATTTTAGTAAAAAACAAAAAAGTAGTCTTTAACAAATTAATTTAGGTTAAAAAGTATTGGAAATGGACTTAGGTTTGTTTGACAGGTTGTAACGAGTGTTGCAATTCATAAAACAACAGTTAACCTTAAAAGCTTTGCATAATAAACTAGACTTTCTCATTGATGGAGATGCAGTGCTGCCAAGCTGTACTTCATGGTCGCATTGGGCAGAAACCTTTTATCCATATATTTCAAGTTATATTTTTTCCATGAATTGATGCTCTTCTAAAATTTCAGCACATTGCCTATTTTCACCAGTAATCACAGTAATAAAAAAATGGTTTAAAGTTTAAACAGCAAAAAACTTTGAGCTACTACAACATTACACACAGATCACTGTTTTACTCCAAAAAAGCCAGGAATAAAAACATTTTTACATTGGCAATTGTGGCTTTATTTGAGAAATTGCTAAAGTGCAATGAACAACGTGCCCAAAATATAAGCTATTTAGGAACACATACTTAAGCTCTACAACTTGTGCTTCAACTTGTCTGCCATGCAACAACAAGATGCATATTATTTGTAAACACAAACAACATACAACCCTGTCTATCTTTAACTTGTTCAAACTGCAAAGTTGCAAACATTCTGAAACAAAATAATAAAATAAATAAATAATACTGAGGTGCATTGAGCATAGGTTCTTAGGAATGCATACTTGAATTTAAAGTATGAAACAAACATGACACTTGAAGTGTGTTGAACATAAAAATGAATAAGACAATCCCTAAATACTGTAAACACTGTATTTGGTATTAAAAGAAAGCAAACTAATTTACTAAATAAATAAAAACAACATTGGTTTAACACAATGAATTAGAGGAGGGCCCTACCTCTAGTGCAGTCTCACAGCAAGCCCAAACAGAATATCACAGTAATCTGTAAAAATTTTTTACTTACCTACTGACCTCGATTCAGTTTCAGGAAAGCACTTCTTTCTAAAATGACTCTTGCTCTATTACGACGGCCACGACTGAGGTCACCTGTAATGCTAAAGACTCTCTCAGCAAATGCTTGAGATGCTGGCATGGCCAGAAGGTCTAAGGCAATAGTGGCAATGTGAAAGGAGTGTATCTACTAATGTCAGAGGGGTTATCCGCAGTTTAAAAAAACAAAACAGCATGTCCCAATATAATAATACCCTACTAAAGCATGTTAGCTATTTCAGCTTATATAACTAGTAGCTAATGTTAGCATTTTACCTGTTGCACTGTCTGCTGCTTTCTCGTCGTCAGACCGATAGCACTCCTTTCACTGGTGACTTTGTGTTTGAGGCCACAAATGTTACAAAGCTGTCATTAAGTTGAAGCTACCACACAGTCCTCGCTCAAGCCGCTCACTTGCTCTGTTTCATTACAGAAACAGAATTACATTACTTTCATTACAATGTGCTCCTTAGCACTGGGAGCTCCCTATGCTGTCCATAAGGTGCCTCTGCGCCCCAGCCATTTCAAACCCAGCCTCCAGTATTTGGGCCATGCCTCCTAATTTGCATACACTCCTCAATCCTCAAATGCCCAATCCTAAATCCCCAAATCCCCAATCCTCAATCCTAAATGGCTAAATGATTAAATGCCCAATCCTAAATCCCCAAATGCCCAATCCTAAATCCAAAATGGCTAAATGACCAAATGCCCAACCCTAAATAGAAAATGCCCAATCCTAAATACAAAATGCCCTATTCTAAATACCAAATGCCCAATCCTAAATACAAAATGCCCTATCCTAAATACCAAATGCCCAATCCTAAATACCAAATTAATTTTCGACTTGGACTTTAAGTTTCAAATTTAGATTTTTAGATTTGGTTTAAGGCTTTTAGTTTTAGACTTTGTTTATAATCTGACCAAATAAATCCTCCATATGTTAGTTTGGCCTGTGTTAGGAAAAAAAAGTTTGAAAACCACTTTGAAACTCTCCTTTTATTTTATTTTAATATAGGTGACATTATGAACATAACATTTCAAACATACTGAAATAATTTAACTATGGAGCGAAGGCGAAGCGGTCTTTCTGGTATCAGTGAGCGCGGAACGATTATTAAATGCTCGAAGCGTGGAGGGGAAATTGTTGCCGCTCCACTCAGCTCACATACTCCGTTACAGAGTAAGAGAGATGTTTCACCCTACGAAATGATCAAGACCGCAGCAGCACAAGCACAGCATATCCGCCCGAAAGCAACTTGCAGCAGTGATACTCATAAAATGTCATATTTCAAAGATATTTCATAAAAACATTAAAAACAAGCAGGGCTATAACATAACCCATTAATAAACTCGCACCATGTCTACAACGGACACAAGTGTCACGATCCGACAAAAGACAATAGAACCCAGTGTTGTTGTCTACACTGGACGCGGTGTGATGCGACAATCTCCATCAGTAAACTGATGCCTAGTTCTATTCATGACTAAATGTACTGACACTACGTTCAGATGATTTACAACTGTAGTGTGGAGTCAGAGTCAGTTTAGACAGACTTTTAGCGGAAGCTACGCTATATCGTGTTCATTTGCTGCTGCACCATTTGAAAGCGGGTGATGTCAATGTCAATGTCACCTTTATTTATATAGCGCTTTAAACAAAATACATTGCGTCAAAGCAACTGAACAACATTCATTAGGAAAACAGTGTCAATAATGCAAAAATGATAGTTAAAGGCAGTTCATCATTGGATTCAGTTATGTCATCTCTGTTCAGTTAAATAGTGTCTGTGCATTTATTTGCAATCAAGTCAACGATATCGCTGTAGATGAAGTGTCCCCAACTAAGCAAGCCAGAGGCGACAGCGGCAAGGAACCGAAACTCCATCGGTAACAGAATGGAGAAAAAAACCTTGGGAGAAACCAGGCTCAGTTGGGGGGCCAGTTCTCCTCTGACCAGACGAAACCAGTAGTTCAATTCCAGGCTGCAGCAAAGTCAGATTGTGCAGAAGAATCATCTGTTTCCTGTGGTCTTGTCCTGGTGCTCCTCTGAGACAAGGTCTTTACAGGGAATCTGTATCTGGGGCTCTAGTTGTCCTGGTCTTCACTGTCTTTCAGGGATATAGAGGTCCTTTCTAGGTGCTGATCCAGCATTTGGTCTGGATACGTACTGGATCCGGGTGACTGCAGTGACCCTCTGATCTGGACACAGACTGGATCTGGTGGCCACGTTGACCTCGGAACAAGAGAGAAACAGACAAATATTAGCGTAGATGCCATTCTTCTAATGATGTAGCAAGTACATAGGGTGTTATGGGAAGTGTTTCCGGTTCCGGTTTACCTAATTAATGCAGCCTAAAAATCCTTTAACGGATTTGGATAATAAAAGCATATTAGTATGTTATGTGTATGCCAGGTTAAAGAGATGGGTCTTTAATCTAGATTTAAACTGCAAGAGTGTGTCTGCCTCCCGAACAATGTTAGGTAGGTTATTGCAGAGTTTGGGCGCCAAATAGGAAAAGGATCTGCCGCCTGCAGTTGATTTTGATATTCTAGGTATTATCAAATTGCCTGAGTTTTGAGAACGTAGCGGACGTAGAGGATTATAATGTAAAAGGAGCTCATTCAAATACTGAGGTGCTAAACCATTCAGGGCTTTATAAGTAATAAGCAATATTTTAAAATCTATGCGATGCTTGATAGGGAGCCAGTGCAGTGTTGACAGGACCGGGCTAATATGGTCATACTTCCTGGTTCTAGTAAAAACTCTTGCTGCTGCATTTTGGACTAGCTGTAGTTTGTTTACTAAGCGTGCAGAACAACCACCCAATAAAGCATTACAATAATCTAACCTTGAGGTCATAAATGCATGGATTAACATTTCTGCATTTGACATTGAGAGCATAGGCCGTAATTTAGATATATTTTTGAGATGGAAAAATGCAGTTTTACAAATGCTAGAAACGTGGCTTTCTAAGGAAAGATTGCGATCAAATAGCACACCTAGGTTCCTAACTGATGACGAAGAATTGACAGAGCAACCATCAAGTCTTAGACAGTGTTCTAGGTTATTACAAGCAGAGTTTTTAGGTCCTATAATTAACACCTCTGTTTTTTCAGAATTTAGCAGTAAGAAATTACTCGTCATCCAGTTTTTTTATACCGACTATGCAATCCATTAGTTCTTCAAATTAGTGTGTTTCACCGGGCTGCGAAGAAATATAGAGCTGAGTATCATCAGCATAACAGTGAAAGCTAACACCATGTTTCCTGATGATATCTCCCAAGGGTAACATATAAAGCGTGAAGAGAAGCGGCCCTAGTACTGAGCCTTGAGGTACTCCATACTGCACTTGTGATCGATAGGATACATCTTCATTCACTGCTACGAACTGATGGCGGTCATATAAGTACGATTTAAACCATGCTAATGCACTTCCACTGATGCCAACAAAGTGTTCAAGTCTATGCAAAAGAATGTTGTGGTCAATTGTGTCAAACGCAGCACTAAGATCCAATAAAACTAATAGAGAGATACACCCACGATCAGATGATAAGAGCAGATCATTTGTAACTCTAAGGAGAGCAGTCTCAGTACTATGATACGGTCTAAATCCTGACTGGAAATCCTCACATATACAATTTTTCTCTAAGAAAGAATATAATTGTGTGGATACCACCTTTTCTAGTATCTTGGACAGAAAAGGGAGATTCGAGATTGGTCTATAATTAACTAGTTCTTTGGGGTCAAGTTGTGGTTTTTTGATGAGAGGCTTAATAACAGCCAGTTTGAAGGTTTTGGGGACATATCCTAATGACAATGAGGAATTAATAATAGTCAGAAGAGGATCTATGACTTCTGGAAGCACCTCTTTTAGGAGCTTAGATGGTATAGGGTCTAACATGTTGTTGGTTTAGATGATTTCTGATGGGAATTTAACGCTAATCATGAAACCGTCCTTACTGAAGGGATGCACATGATTATATCATTCAATATATTGTCCAGCCATACAGTATATATAATACACTAATTTAATAATTAACAATGTTTAACCAATAATTAACCATGTTTTCTAACCAATATTTGATCTAACATATGTACAGCTGTTTTGCTGCTGTGTAACGTATGACAGACACAGGATGTAAACGCAAGGTGTATTTATTGACAAACAGCTGAAAGGTCAGCAAAATGAGCAAGATCACAGGAGACACAGGCTGGCGGACACAAGGCTGATGGACAGATCAGTGTTTCCCACAGAATTAGATTCTATTTGTGGTGGTGCGGTGTTTGGGGTCCGGGGGGGGGGTGTTAAGTTAAATATATCATATATATATATATATATATATATATATATATATATATATATATATATATATATATATATATATATATCATAAATATATCTAATATATTTTTAGTGACAAGTACACATTTCCATTGCCAACACTTAGTGTCAGATACCTTAAAGGGATAGTTCACCCAAAAATGAAAATTCTATCATCGTTTACTCACCCTCAAGTTGTTCCAAACCTGTATTAGTTTCTTTGTTCTGTTGAACACAAAGGAAGATATTTGGAAGAATGACAGAATCAACACAGGTTCAGAGGTTTGGTACAACTTGAGGGTGAGTAAACGATGATAGAATTTTCATTTTTGGGTGAACTATACCTTTAAAGACATTGCTATTGCTATGCCATTGCTACACTTTCTATGCTATGACTGCTCCACAGACTTCTCGTTGCAAATTTTGCTCACACACACAAACTTACTGACACACTCAAACACAGGCTCACACACTCAAACATTCAAAAAGACTCACACACACACACTCAGACACACACAGGCTAACACACACACACCAAATGGGCCTGGAGGTGGACACACACAGACTCTGACACACACACACACACACACACACACACACACACACAAACCTGGAGATTGAGGTGGACAAAAACCAACACACCAACCTGAACCTGGAGATAATAATAATATAATGTCTAGTCTGGTGGCTGTGATATATGTAAACCTACCAACGTCCGTTGGAATGACTGATCGCGAGAGGAAAAAAATTACGTTTTAGTCGCATAACATCGGTTAATGGAAACGCCGTCATTTTGCAATAGTTGTTTATCGATATTTATAAAAAAAAAGAAAAAAAGTTTTGCGCGAATCTGTAATGGAAACGCGACAGCGCTTAACATAGACTACCTTATCAGAGTTATGTTGAGCAACAGTGTTCATTACTAACCATTCAACTCCGGATTGATTCTGGAATCTTCGCTGGGGACATAAGCATTAAGCAACAATCCGTTCTCTAACTAACGCATGCTCATGTTTTGATTCAGATCGTGTTCGAAGGGGAGGGGCTAGTCGTGCGTGCCTCCGTTTTCAGTTTGTGAGCGGGAGGGAGCAAGCAGCGCGCAGCTCTACAATAAAATACAATTGTACCCATATTAAATAGTTAAAAAATCTGAATCAATCCGTGGCGGTCAGCGTTGATATTGTGGTGGGCCGCCACAAATTAATGAATGTATGGGAAACCCTGCAGATGACGCAGGGACTTCGGTGGACAACAGGTGGTGGTGCTTGGTCCAGTGATGATCCCTTGAATCCTGGTGAGTGAGTAATCCTAGTGACGAAGCGGAAATCCAGTGTTGAGTGACGATCCAGGAATGAACGACGAAGACAGGAAGACTAGGCAGGAACAGAGAACACAGGAACAGCACGGGAGCACACCGGGGAGAAACAACGATCTGACAACATGAAACACCATTTACTGAACTTATATAGGAACAAACAATTGAAACCAGCTGGCACTGCTGATCATCGCTGATCAGTGACCACGCCCACACACACACACACACAACAGCACACTAGACGAAAGAGAGAGAGTGAATTCATGAACCGTGACATGCTGATCTTCAAATTAACATTTGTGACGATAGTGTTTTACTTGTAAAATTTAATCTGAGATTCAGTCATTTGAATCAGTAGTTTGGAAAAAGTCTAACTAGTAAAATGTTTACACGTTGTGTGAAAACTAGTACAAGTATATACATAAATAAAAGTACTTACTCACGTTTATGATCTCTTATGAATAAAGCGATTCATTCTTTTTTGCTGAGGAAATCCAAAATGCAAATCCTGAGGTAATCCTCATCACATCTTCTTCGGGTGGATTATGTCTTATTCCTCTCACCGCAAAGCAAGCAGTAAAATAAAAAAACTTGAAGAACAGTCTCGCTGCTTTGTTTTCTGTTGTATGGGCATTTACAAGCCGTAATCTTCAGTGAAACATTATAATCTCATTAGCGTGTTCAGCGCGGGGGCGTGGTCACATTAAATATAATGAAGGGAGACGTGAAAAACGGACATCACATTGTTTTCATATGGATTACTTTATCACAGGATATTTGTTTTTGCTAGCACTTGTTTAGTTTAAAACTAGACATGTTTAGCTTTCTATGGATATATCTCTCATGTCTCTTCATTGAGTATTCACTGAGTTACAGTTCATTTTAATGACGCATTTCTAATTAAAGATCACTGCAGACCAAGGCTGCAGACAGCACACCTTGTTTGTTATCTTTATTTTATAAATGTTTTATGTATGTATACAAATATAAGTAGACCCTTTACAGATTTGATTGATGTATTGCTCTTATCTGTACGATCAAAACAGAAAGTGTAATTTAAGTTCTTTTCGGGGTTATCAGGAGAAAATGGCTCATAACGCCAATGCGTGAATCGACTCCAAAGGGTTAAACGTCTGATTTTGATTGAAAAAAAAATATAATAAAATACACGTTAATAATGTCTTGCTCCATTTGTGAGTGAGACACTTGTGCAGTAGCTCCAGTCAGTCACCTCTGATCACTCTGTAGTATTACACAAAAGAATGAAACTATTATTTGGTAATATAACAAGTACACTGTTAATGGCATGAAAAATAAATCCGTAGGTTCAAACCTAATTGAATGCATGCATGTAGTAAGACATATTTAAAGGCGTCATGTGATGCGATTTCAAGTTTTCTTCTCTTTGGAGTGTTACAAGCTGTTTCCTGAATAGATAACATCCCTAAAGTTGCAAAGACTAAAGTCTCAAACCCAAAGAGATATTATTTATAAGAGTTAAGACTGGTCCACAACGTCCTAAATCGCCTCGTGGGTGAAGCAGGCACAGTGATATTACGCAGCACCTGAAAATAGTCCTAGTACCCATGGTACGGCAGCAAAGTTGCTTGATCATTTTGCCGGAATGAAAGTCTAGTTCCTAGCCATATCGGCCTAGAAAATCTCAACTTTTGAGTGTTCCTTAATAATCTCACTTACGGATGGGTATCGGTAAAGGTTGATTTATACTTCTGTGTCGGACCTATGCCATAGCCTACGCATAGACACACTCCCTTATGCTGTAGCCTGATGTGCACCTCTCCAAAAATCTAACAGCGTCAATTCTACACGCAAGCACTTTGATTGGTCTGCTAGAATCCCTCCCTCCATATGTACTTGAGTTTTGTGTGTTTGTGCGCTTTAATATATTTTAATGTTACACCTTCTTATATAAAATAAAACAAAGCATTTATAATTTATTATACTACACAGCATTTATACATTACTAGTTGTCCGCGACAATGTTGATCTGACGTGGTACAAGTCCTTGTGGAGATGGAAAGAATGCCATCTTCTCTGTTCCGTTGTTGTCTCCTTTTGTAGTTTTAAATAATGATTTAAGTGTCTAAGTGTCACGTGTCTAAACAAACAGCATGTGCTGTCAGTGATTTCAGCCACTAGAGACCACTCTCGCACTGTATAATGAAAACAGACCCTACTCAGACGCTCCAGCAACGGACTCAACCCAGAAAAACTATCGGCATGGATTTTTGCCGATAACTGATTGTTCCAGCAATCAACTATCGCTGCCGATTAATCGGCAAAGCCAATACATCGGTCGACCTCTAGTTGACAGCTTTTAATGCACAATTACCATTTTAGATCAGATAAGATTTCTATTCATACTGAAAGCATAAATCTTTATGATCTTTAGCTAAATGACTAAATGTAAATCTAGGCTACCCGCTAACGTTTTCAAATTATTTTTTTTACAATTTTGTAAATGAAAAATGTAAATAATTCAAATCAAAAATAATTAAGGTGAAAATTTAAATAATAAAAAATTATATTAATAGAATTTTATTTTTAAGTTTACTATAAAATAATTGTGTTTGTATTTAATACTCCCTTTTTATTTTAAAATAATTTGGTAACGCTTTACAATAAATTTGTTTTATGTTAATTAGTTAACATGAACTAACAATGAACAACTCCACTGTTCAGGATTACTTAATGTTTTGATAATGTTAATTTATACATTTACTAATGCATCTCTTTACAATTCAACAGATTAACCTGTTATGTTGTGGTTAAAACATTAGTTAAAATTTACTAAAAATTAACAACTCATCTGTTCAGCATTACTTAATCTATTCTCATGTTTACTTATTCGTATACTGATGCGTTAGTTCATGTATTTGTTGAACTGACAATAAACTATGACTGTAAATAGCTTTATTTAATAAGCTTTATTTAATTATTTAGCAGCTAACAAACTAAATGGATTAACAATACTAACTCTCCATTTGGGCACTGATTTGGGCTATTGGTAAATTTGGAAACCATCTAAGCATCAACTGTTTCTCATACTAGAATCCCTGTTTCATGCTAGAAACAGTTTGTAGACTGTTTATTAACATGACTTACTACTAACAAAGCATTATTTAAGGGAATTTGTGAGCCTTATTGTAAAGTGTACATTAATCCAACACTAACTGATGTGTTACTAACATTTTTAGACAGTTTATTAACATGAATCAGGTATACCACTTACGGACAAAAAAACAAAACAGATTTAACAGTTTTGTTCATATAACTTTAAAGTGAAGTGCAATAATTTTTTCACTATTATCAATTTACTCTTTATAGTTATATTTAATGGGTCACGACATGACCAAACCAAATCTCCAGGTTCTCAAATGAGAACCAGACTGAAAAACTTATGTGTACCTCTGGTTATAAAGGCACTTTAAATGTTGGGTTTAAAGTAGTGGGGTCTATATATGGATTACTAATAGCCAAAACTTTCATTTTATTCACTTATCTTTTTGATTATATCACATATCCTAACATTAAAATATTTTTGGATGGGAACAAAAAGAAAATTGACAGAATCAGAATTGACTTGAACTGCATGCGTTGAACCGCGATGTACGAATCCACGATAGTCACATCGCAGGATGTGCGATGTAGGCTGACGTAGTTGATCCGTTGATCCGTTAGGGCAGAGAGGGAGAGAGCGCGCGAGGGAGAGAGAGAGAGCGAGCGAGCGAGCAAGCCCGGCCGCACGCTCACCGTCTTTAAACAACACGAGCGCTGTCTTGCTTTCTCTCCCTCGCGCATATTAATCAATTGACACGATGGTATCGATGATTAAATCGTTTAAAATGAGAATGTAAGTGTGCTCACCCGATTTTTGTTTGTAAGAAAAAATTAGATTAGATTTCATATCGCAATATATATCGCAGAAAAATAAAATATCGCAATGTCATTTTTTCCCAATATCGTGCAGCCCTAGTCACTAATGTTGACTGCACTATACCGTCACTGTAGCATCAGTCTGCCATCACTGAACTGTCACCGTAGCATCACTGCAGCAGTGCAGCCTGTCTGTACTAGGTTTTTGAGCCACTTGTTATTAAAGACTGGCTCTGATCTGGTCATATATGAGAGTAGAGTTCAGTTTAGTTGCAAAGGCATCGCAGAATTGGAGCACATGATTGACAAAACAGAATGAAGGCCTAATTAAAGCTGATGAATATTAATGAGTTCTTGAGGTCTAATAGAAAAGTTTGTACTGCAGTTGAGTTGAAATGTTTCTGTTCTCTGAATACTTCATTTCTCCTACATTGTGCCTCATGCCATTTATCTGTTTTAAATTATGCAGCGCTGCGTTCTGTATTTTGAAAGGCTAATTAATTGCTTATTTTAAATTCTATTAATTAAAACATTTGCATAATCAGTTAGCTTACTGAAGCCCTCGCAGCAGCAACATGTAAATTGTGTCTCTCAACTGTTTTCTTTTGTTAAAGATCCATCTGTCTTTCTCTCTCTCTCTGTCTGTCTCTCTGTCTGTCTCTCTCTCTCTCTCTCTCTCTCTCTCTCTCTCTCTCTCAGTAGGTTTGATGTCATGGCAACAGCTTGAGCTTAAGCCACATCATGACTTAGTTTGTCTCTGTGTAACAGAGCAGCAGATCTGTGAATTTGATGCATGTGAGTCTTTGAACGCTGCTGCGTGTCAGGCTGAGGAGCATTCTTCACCTTTATAAAGCTTTGGTTTGGCTGTTCAGTTTGAAACACACTCTTCACTCTTACACAGGACATAGTAGTGGTTAGTTAGGCCTAGCTGTAGTTCAGGCTGAAGCCCTGAATGTTTTCAGTAAGGCCCCGAATGTTTTTACTATGCCCTGTACAAATCAGTTTACATGGACATTAAAATCATTTCTGTTAGTACCACAGATTTGCTTTCTGGAAATCCTACAGTGTCTACTTGCATTGTCATTCATCCCCCCACACTGAGGCTCATACTTCTGATTGACATGTAAACTGACCAACCGGCAATAAAAAGTTACAGCAGCTGCTTCAGGTGTCTGAAACTTATGCAGGGTACACACTAAAATATTTGTAATATATTATATATAATATATTTTTTAAAATATTTTTTCCAAATGTGAGAGACCACAAACATGAGGACAGAAAATCCTAGATTTGACCATTTTGAAATCTGATTAGATCATCTTTAGAACCACCAAGATAATCGGGACATGATTGTCGGAAGGGGAGAAATCGGCCCCAAATCAGCCCAATTATCATGTGGTGTGCACCCAGCATTAGTGTAGGCCTATAACTTATCGCTGTGTGTTACTTATGAAATGAGGTTATTTGTTACTGAGCATTGTCAAGTGAAGCAAGAAATATTGATATTTAATCATATAATTGTATTCTCTAGGACAAGTGCATTTAGAGCATTTATATAAATGGTTTGGTTGGTTAGTTTCACCCAAATTCAATTAGTCTTTTAATTAAATGTATACATGTTTACATACGGTGTGTACATATTTACACCAAATTTACTTTTTATAAATCCTGATATGTTCGTGGAAAATTGTGGATGCAATTTCTATGCCCATTTTGTGCATACGCAACATTCATAAATAAGACCCCAGGTTTTGGCTTTATTTTCCTCAACTCATTAGTATTTGGGGTGAAAATAATTAGTCTTTTAATATGTCATAAATAGATTTTTGTTGTAAATATGCCTGACAAGAGTGGCGGGATGAAGTAGGAAACGACACGAGAAGGAGGGTAAGTTCCCCGAAGGGTGGATTTTATTAAGGGAATTCCGTGAAAGAACTGGTGATGCTGTGAGGTGGTTTGGGTGTTTGTTGCTCGCCGTCCTGTCTTGGAAGTGCTCTAGTGCAGTGTGGGTCCGTGCTCTCCTGTGGCGTTGGGGCTGGCGGTCACACGCTGCTTTCTAGGGCAGAGGAAAAGACAATGTTAGCAGAATCTCGTAGAGACATCTCTCACCTCTGTCCCCACTTGCAGGGTTTATATTTGCAGCGGCTGATGGCACGCAGGTGTGGCCGCTCAGCCCACGATGAGTAGGCGCAGGTGTGTCTGCGCTATTGCCAGGGCGATGCTGATATGCGCTCGGGACACGTGTCACACTCGGCCACCCTAAGCGTCGTTCTATACCTCTGGAGATGTGGGGAGATCGGGGGAGGGCAGGGAGTGGAGCCTGACAGACCTGCGAAAGCTGACCACAGGCGGGAGAGTCCGTCAGCGTTGGCCGTCCCCGCCCGATGTTGTAGGGTGAAGTTAAAGTCCTGGAACGCCAGAAACCACCGCGTCACCCTGGCGTTGGTCTCCTTCGCCCGGGCCATCCACTTCAGGGGAGCGTTGTCCGTGAAGAGGGTGAAGTGGCGGCCGAGGAGGTAATGACGGAGCTCCTCGGTTTGCAGCAGGAAGGGGCGGTTGAAGTCGGGGGCACAGAGGACCGGTTCCGTCGTCAGGTTCCTTGATCTTGAGGAATGCTGCTTCTGTTCCGGAGTTCCACAAGAAGCTAAGGAGGAGAAGTTAGGAAAGAAGCAGCGATAATATCCCGCCAACCGAAAAAAAAGGCCCGTACCTGTGTTTTTTGAGGCGATGTCCGCTGGCACGTTGGACAGGCCTGGCAGAATCGACGGACCTCAGCCTCGAGGCCCGGCCAGTGGAATCAGTCACGGAGGCGCTGTATGGTGTTTTGTGCTCCTAGGTGGCCTGCCATCGGATGGGCGTGGGCGATCTCGATCACTGCCTCCGTCTTGCTGCGCGGGACCAGCAGGGTCTTCTCCTCCCCCCGCCGTTGGGTGACACAGTAGAGCAGGCCATTTTCCACAATAAAGTGTGGTGTTGGGTGGGGTGCCGGCTGCTCCTTCGCCTCGGAAACCCTCACCTGAGCCCAGGAATGTTTAAGGCGATCGTCCTCGTGCACCGCTCCTGGACCACCCTTCGGGGAAATGGCATCGCTCTCTCCCCTATCTCCCGGTGTTGGGTGGCCTCCGCCAGCTCGAAGTTCATCTACGTTGGCCGGGTTCCGCATCCCGGCGGCCTGACGTAGTGGGCGGAGAAGGGCACGTAGGAGGCGGTCGACCACGATGCGCTCCGCTACCTGGTGTACGGTGGGACCCCCGGCCAGCAACCAGTGTTGAGCCAGACGGGAGAGGCTAGCGGCTTGGGCCCGGGCTGGCTGCCGTGGGTCGAAGGTCCACTCGTTGAACAATTGAGCAGCGCTAATCAGTGACAATGCCATTCCTCCCAGGATCTCCTTTCGTAGGTCCTCGTAGGAGGTGCTTAGCTCCGGGGGAAGCGCGAAGTATGCTCACTGAGCCTCTCCCGTGAGCAGGGGTGCAATGATGCATGCCCAATCTTCTTTGGGCCACGCCTCCCTCGTAGCTACGGTCTCAAACATCTGAAGGTACATTGTCACGTCATCATGGGTGGTCATCCTGGGCAGCAGCTGGGTTGCTTGGCTGGCGGATGCTCACCTCGGTGAGATGTTTCAGCAGCTCTTCCATCTTCGGGGGAGGAGCGCCACCTGGGGAACCAGAGAAGACTTGTGAGGTAGAGACCGTGGGGAAATAAAATCAAACAAAGAAATCCAAACCAATACCCTCGTTGCACGCGGTGAGTGGTAGGGTCGTCTGTGTCCACTTCACTGTATTGCCCGCATTCTCCACCAGTGTGGCGGGGTGAAGTAGGACACGACACGAGAAGGAGGGTAAGTTCCCCCGAAGGGTGGATTTTATTAAGGGAATTCCGTGAAGGAACTGGCGATGCTGTGAGGTGGTTTGGGTGTTCGGTGCTCGCCGTCCTGTCTTGGAAGTGCTGTAGTGCAGAGTTAGTCCGTGCTCTCCTGTGGCGTTGGGGCTGGCGGTCACACGCTGCTTTCTAGGGCAGAGGAAAAGACAATGTTTGCCGAATTTCGTGGAGACATCTCTCACCTCTGTGACCGCTTGCGGGGTTTATATTTGCAGCGGCTGATGGCACGCAGGTGTGGCCGCTCAGCCTGTGATGAGTAGGCGCAGGTGTGCCTGCGCCGTTGCCAGGGCGACGCTGATATGCGCTTGGACACGTGTCACAATATATATATATATATATATATATATATATATATATATATATATATATATATATATATATATATATTAGGGGTGTAACGGTACGCAAAAATCACGGTTCGGTACGTACCTCGGTTTTAAAGTCACGGTTCGGTTCATTTTCGGTACAGTAAGGGAAAGAAATGCAAACATTAAACTGCAGGTTGTTTATTACTATAAACTTTTTTTAACAATTTGTTTACACTTTTTTTTAAATACTTTTTAATAAAATATATATAAATAAAAAAGAATAAGAAATAAAATATATATATAGATCAACCATCAAAAGATCCAGTTGACCACTAGCAGAGAGACTGCCAATAGAAAAAACAAAGCTAAAATTTTGAAGGGCAGATCACCCTTGATTCAATCATCATCAGTAGCCTCCCTTTAACCAGGTGATAAACAACATTAACCAGGTGATAAATGTGTTTGATCTCAGTCGGTGGCTGAGTTAAGGGTTTGTTATTCCTGTTGTTTGAGATGTTGTTTAAATGAGCTCCAAGATATTTTGAGTCAGTGGTCATTAGCAATACATTCTTTCATCGTAGCCATGTTGCATGCTGGGAAGTGCCCCCCCCCCACCCCCCAGTAATTAAAATAGTCACACATGGCTGGTAATTGGCCTTGTCTCACTTCTTTCTCGCTGTTATGTTCACCGTTCCTCTGTCCTAAAAGCTATCCAATTAATATGCTAATGAGCTGATAAATATTTATGTAAAATGTTGAATTATGCAGAAAGCTTTCAGAGGTCCATGTGAAATGAATTGTGTGCAGAACTTCAAAGCGGCTCTCTTCTAATGAGCAACGGGGTATAAGATATGCATATGGCTTTAATCAGATGCATACTGAACAACTTTTATTATGGATGCGGTGCTTCTAGCTGTAGTCTTTGTGTTTCACTCGCCACAGAACAAACAACCATCCTGGTGTTCACCATCGGAAGCATCAGCATAGGAGTGGTTGTTGTCGTTGATGCGCTGGCTCTATCTTTGAACATCCAGTATTGTAGCACAGCCCGTCATAGCTTGTTTCTAGAGCTCCTAGTGTGTCAGGTAGCGCTTGGGTCAAGTGGCCACTCATGGATGCAGGTGAGTTTCTCATGCGATGATCCAGATATTAATGAACTAAAGCGGGCAGCATTTACTTTGTTGATTGTGATCATGTATCTGCCATGAAAGTGAATCAGAGCTGTAAAGTTCTGCTAGGAAATGTGATGGTGGGTTAATACTGTTCTGCTTTGGTTGGCTTTGATATTCTGTGCTTAATATTGCAGCTGGAACTTTTTCTATATATATATATATATATATATATATATATATATATATATATATATATATATATATTTTTTTTTAGAATGTTTGACTGTTTTTTTTAAGTGTTTAACTAAATAACAACAACAAAACGTAACTGCAGCATGAATAGAGTAACATTCTCTTTATTAATCGTCTAGGTAAAGTTCTGTTCGAAGTACAGCACAATTTAAGTTCAACATGGGGTAAATTAATTCAATTGTTAGCCTCAATATCTTTTATATGTATATATTTGCCTGTATGTTCAGATTCAGAAATAATATAAAAGAAAATTGCTTAAATGTTTATTATGACTGTAGTAGTACTAGGTGATTATTAACAGTAAATGAAAATAGCATCAGGCAAACATGATACATCAAACACACAGTAGTAGTTCAGCACAGGTTTCTGCTTTTCCTTTGTTTTTGTTTAAGTAAACATGCACTTGGCGGACATCTTTGACCAATACACTCGTGTCTTGCATCTTTTGCAGAATCTTCCGAATGAAATGGCATTAACCCTTTTATGGTGTTCAGGTCTGTGGTACCTGTTCACTTTTTGTCAAAAGAAAAATTATACGATGAATTATTGTTTTTCAAACTTGTACTCATTGGCCTTGGCCCATTTTCTGTGAAGAACATATATCAGAACAAATTTTCAATGACCACACTCTCTACTACACCAACACACTTATATTACATACAGGGTGTAATAAAAGTGTGGAAATTGTAGGTCCTTTGTACCTTCACTTTGTCCTCCTACTGTGTGGGACTGCTATTAGTATGGGTATGTGTGTTTATGAGAGAGACAAAGAAGAGAGAGAGTCTGTAAGAGTGTGAGTGTAAGTGTGAGTTTTGCATTACTGCCCCTACTGTTCCTGCACAAGTTTGTAGCAGTTTAATTAATAAATGTGATCTGACAAAGTTAAAGGGCAAATATCAAATATCTATTGAGTATTTTAACATATATATTTTTTTAATTGTGTTGATTTAAAAACCGAAAAATGCAACCGGTCCACCAGACCCACGAACACTGGCGGAGTAACAAAAATATGAACACCGCACAAGGGTTAAAGAAACGTGGTGCTAGAATAAAAATTAGTTCAACTGACATCTCATAACTTTGTATTTTTCCTGTTTCACTGCAGCATCTCATTTATTTCAGCACAATTTCCTTTAGTGTGAATCGCCACTCAGGACTAGTGATATGTTATACGTTATGCTCCATATAGCTCGTCAAATGTGAGCACTTCATCAGCACTTGGTGGATTGTCAAAATGTCTCACTGCTAATATTTTTTATTCAGAACTGAAAAAAAAGATGGAAAAACATTACATTCGAATTAATGAAATTGTCCAGCCAATAAATTTTTACTTGTTGAAAAGGGCTGCACTGGTTCTTTACACGTTTTCCCTCTGAACAGATTCCAGTGGCCACCCAGCAGATCGAAGTAAAAGCAGCATGGAAAACGGAGCACAAGGAGGTGAGCTATGATGTTTTGACTCATAACATCTGCATGTCTGTCTCACAGTTGCTGATTCATTAACTCTCATCTGTTCATCCAACAGCAGATCAGGCCAATGGTCTGGACGCCCATAAATCAAATGGACAAGGAACAAGTGCAATCAACAATGTTCAGGTACAAGCACTTCTCCAACAGGTACACGAAGAACACAGAATGTCAATGTATGGTGAAATTACACAGATTTACATGAGGCTGTTAAACACAGCGTCCATCATTTCCATGGCACCGGTGTTTGTTATCGCTGGAGGGATCAGTGCAGTGTGTTAATTAAACAGTGCTTTTGTCACTCGTAAACAGGTTGAAGAGAATATGCAAATCTATGCAGAATTTATATGCGCTGCATAAAGTTTCACTTAACGAGAGAAATATTCCCCTCTTGATGGGACTAGAGTTTCCAGTGAGTTGTGCTCGCATTTGTGGATTCAGTCGTTCAGTCTAGAACACAGCTGGTCATCTTTGTTCCTGGAGGGCCAGTGTCCTGCAGAGTGTAGCTCCAACCCTAATCAAACACACCTGAACAAAGCTAATCAATGGCTGCATCTGAAAACTGAAAAATGCTGAGTTCAGAGGATGCATTCCAAGACAGGGAGGCATCAAGGCACGTCCAAATTCAATGTTAGCTTCAGTTTCTGTCTCCTGAGATCTGGCCGATTTTTGAAGGCAACATAGATGTATCCTTCACTGCCTTTGATATCCCACAAACCTTTTGCATTCCATTCTCTTACAGATAAGCTAAAAAATAAATGTGGCATCTGAAAGTTGCAGTGGGTTGTCAGTTTGTGTGTAAATTTGTGTGTAAAACGTTTTCCATTTTTAATGTCTTTCACCAAAGCTCTCTATGTTTTGCTGTAGATCATTAAACCATTACTCTGCCTCAAAAGCCTGTCCGAAATCAGTTTAATGAGTTGCCTTCGTGCAAAAATGCTGCCTGCAAAGTCATTGCCTCATATGTCAGCGAGGCAGCAATTCAGCTGCCTAATGCCTGTTTCACACTGCAAGCTTGAGCAGTGCGTGAGTGTAATTACAATTTATCTGAAGTTTAAAATCATTAATTACCCGTAAGCCAATCACATAACGTTTGGTTATGATGTGTGTTATGCGCCAGCTCAGCCACCTCACACTTCCACTGTAAACACAGGTATGCTGCGAAAACAAAACCATCGAGCGAAATACCAGAGTGAACATGGCTGTTCACAATCAGAATTATCGCCTTGCCAGTCTTTGGCCTCCCCAGTTTCTCGCTAACGATCGGTAACAGTTGATATATTTAACTTTTCCCAAAACCTGTGGGGACTCGAGGGCCACAACTTCACCTCCATTCAAAATGTGAAACAAACACTCTTCTTGCTCGGGCTTCAGTTGGCAAATGCCGGGAATGTTCTCCACAACAGAGCGAATAGCATCCTGTGTCACCATGTCCACTGTTGTTTTCGATTTCCCTAACCTAAACTACAATCCTAAACTCGGCGCTTAGCGTCTATGTCATGGCTCTCAGCCCGCCCTCTTCTCGTTGTTTTGCCGCCTGTTTTGAGGCCAGAGGAAAACTGGGAGATAGGTCACTATCTCAGACTGAGTACAGAAGCGAACTGAAATTGAGTGGAAGTATGAAGTCTTGAAAGTTATAACACAGGAATTCGTGTAAGGGAAAACGTCTCCGGTTACGTTTGTAACCATGGTTCCCTGAGAAGGGAATGAGACACTGCGTCCTCTAGGGGTCGCTATGGGGAACACCTCGTCATGACCCGTGTCTGAAGCATACATTAAAAAAACACCAACGAGTTGGCCAGCAACAGCCTCTGATGTCACTACTGGCGCGACTATAAACAGGCACCGGGAGAACACGTCATTCACTTCTTTGTTTGAAGCTTGCATCCGAAGCATGGCAGGGAGCTAGAGGGCGCAGTGTCTCGTTCCCTACTCAGGGAACCATGGTTACATTCATAACCTGAGACGTTCCCTTTTAAGGGAACTTCTAAATGCGTCCTCTAGGGGTCGCCATGTGGAACAGTATACCCACGCCGCCATGCTGAGGGGGGTGCAGGCCAGAATCATGGTGAACACTAAGTACCAACTCTACCATTTCCATGGGAGTTGCCTCTGGGATGTTTAGACGGCTGTCTGAGACAGTACCCCTTATGGCCAAAGGCCTAAGCTACATACCCAACTTAATCGTTAGAGCCTCAGCCCAGGGTAGAGCTGAAGGCTTGGAATCAGGAAAGATTCCTTTAAGTGGATACGGCTAAGAACCTAGCATTGTATACCAAGTCTTACCTGTCACACGGGCTACGGCTTGCTTTCGCATAAGCTTGCTGAAGGAGCTGTCTCAACAGATCCCTAGTAGCAAGACCCTGTTTAGATGGGTATCCGAGGATACATTGGTGGAGTGGCACCCAAGAAGAATGGGGCTTTTATCAACTCAAGAAAGGGCACAAAGCAACCGCGCGAAACCCTCAGCATATAGGATTTTCGAAAGAATGCAGAATACTAGCGTACCCACTTACCATAGCTTGGTTTTTTAAATACTGTTCTAAGGAGGGGCTCTCGTGGCACTCTGATAGAGCAGCTCATAGATGTAATGGTGCATCTCAAAACAGTATGTTTGAAAGTCATCAACTCGATCTGTGGAAATAATGCTGGAGCGCTCTGGGGAAAAAACAGAGAACTCAGTCTCATATGAGAGGAGAACTCCGAATTCAGAGTAGCGAACTCATAGGCGACCCTTCTTGGAAAAGGGGAGCGCTGCCTAAATAGCCCCTCATGTTGAGGGAAGCGATGCATGAGGTGTATAAACAAATACACACTGGCTGAATGGAGCTCAAGGAACCAAGGTCTAATCATCTCAAGAAAGGGGAACGAGGCGGAGTGCGTAACCATTACCATACAGGATTTCAGAAAGTGCGCAGAGTCTTGCTTGCACACTTACCACTTATGTGGATTTTAGAAAGTGTGCAAAATGTTCACGTGCACACTGACCACCATGTGGTTTTGAGAAAGTACAAAAAGCTTAGCGTGTGTACCTAAAGGTTCCTAAGCATCGCAGAGGCGCTGAACCTCACGGGAGAGGCAAGCTCAAATTTTACACACCTCTGGCGAGGGGAACATCACCAGAGGCAGCATGTACAAGAAGATTTCTGTAACTGCCACCTCCACTTCCCGCTGGATTTGACAGCACAACTAAGCGGCCAGGAGACCCCTCAGGATGACCTGGCCGGACATCCATGGAATTCCTTGCAGTGCTGTGCCAGGCCTGATGATCAAGGAAGCTCCCGTAGAAACCTGTGATCTCAGCCGCCTAATACCGGAACATGAAGCCGGATGACTGGTGCTGCCTAGTGTTTAGTAAACACTGTAACTGAGCACTGCAAAGGAAACTCGCAGAGTTTATTAGTAGACACATAACCACCAGCAATTTAAACCACATAAGTATATACAGAAAGGGTTACATACTCACCCACCCTACTGCGCTGGAGCCCCGTTTAAGGGGTGCCTCCTTTTAGTCAGGACCATCAGTAATGTGGTTGCTATGAACATAGAACCAGCCAAAAAACATTATAGGTCCAGCATAGAAGACTGTTATGCGAGAAGTTTCCACCTAACCTCGATCAGGTGGAGAGCTGGTGGTTACAGGAGAATTAGGAAGAGTAGTATAAAAGCAGAAGTTAAAAATCCCCAAAGGGAATGAGTAGATACCTAGGTATCGTGGGGAGCAGATGCCTGCCTTTTTTTCCCTTTTTTTCCTCTGAAAGAGAGACGAACGAGAGCGGAGCTTTTTCATTGCAAAAACGCTCACAATGCACTTTGCCTGCCTCCTTTTTTTAATGTATGCTTCAGACACGGGTCACGACGAGGTGTTCCCCATAGCGACCCCTAGAGGACACAGTTCGAAGTTCCCTTGAAAGGGAACCACTTGTTTCAGTCATTGGCCTACTCAAATATAGAATGTGCTGTTTATATTGTTGTTATTGTTATTATTATTATTATTATTTTTATAATACATACTTCTACCATAGGCTCTTACCCATATGTGTGGTATTAACCAAGTTCAGTGTGTGTCCATAATATTCATATCGATTTCTTAAAAGCTGTTAATATGCTTTAGGATATGTAAATTACTTGCGATTAAGCTTGAAGATTAATTATGTGAATTATTTGTTGGATTTGAAATACTCATTAGGCTAAGTTAAAATCTCAAAATTGATTTATGTAGACCTGAATAAATAAAAAAATGGTTTCTAGCCAATTGTAATTTTAAATATTAATATTTTTCTTAGAAGCTGTCGATGATTTATACGATTGTTTTATGTTTGTTTATCTTGTGTCCTTAATTATAATTTTTGCCTTTTGCCTTGTTGTCTGCTTTTGTAACTGATGACCTGGAGCAATATAATTTTTTTTATTTTCTTTTAGCTAGTTGTTAAGTAAGAATATTATGTTTAAGTCATTATTTGTTCAGAGAGATTCATTAAAAAATCTAAAGGTTTGTTCTAACCGAGGTGAACACTGAGCATTCATAATATTTTTATTCGGCTGAATATTGATGTCAATATGTTTTATATGTATTTATTGTGTCTAGCTCCATTTCTGTAACTGTGGAACTGAAAATAAATAAAAGGCACAAGTTTGCCATGTAAATCGTAAGTCAACACGTGCAGTATTTACAGAATACAATATTTACAGAACCGGTCAATGTATAAATTCAATTCTTACGTATGTGCTTCATTAAGTAACTTAAGATCCTGAGCAAGATTAATTGTTTGTTGTGAGTTTGATAAAATGTTTTAAGTCATAATTTGCTTATATGGCAATTAAACAAGTTAAAATGGGTAAATCTTCAAAACATATATATATATTTGTGTGTGTGTGTGTGTGTGTGTGTGTGTGTTTGTGTGTGTATTAGGGATGTAAAATATCCATTAATTTCATAATCGATTGTTGTTTTAATTAGCGATCAATTCATTGATTAATCGTCAACCACAATGCTGCAAAATGCATCTATTGCAGGCAGTGGTCCCTGGCATGACAAGATGTGCAAAAGCCACATACACACACACACACACACACACACAAAACACTTCTTACTTGAATTAATGGGGTTTTAGTCTGACTAAAATGCTAGTAGCAGGATTATAAAATGAATAGATGTGATTATGATCATTTGATAAAATGAAGAGAGCGCGCCATACGTTTGAGGTCATTTACTTTGTTGACTGTCCTATCCCACACGTAGACCGCTGAACACGCCTCTTTACATGGTTTTGTGGTGCTTGTTGTGCAGTGTTTTCAACTAACATTATGGCATTTAAAATAAAATTATCCCAAACGTAACTGTGGCCCGCATGTGACTGCCTTTTGGCCCAGCCTATATGTTTTTAAAAATCCGACACACAGGGCATTAGATCGTCGTGATAGTGCGTGCGTTCTAGGATGAGCGAGCACAGGTTTGGCTAGATTTATTTAGAGATTACTGCTCATGTCTCATTCGCCACAAATCAAAATGTTACCATATTCGCAATGTATTGGAATGTTAAACTATTATTTATAATGTAAACTACTTAACACACATTCGCACATAGACGGAAAAGATGATCCTCTTCATATGAGCAAAAACGTCCTTGGAACTGCAGAGTGGACCAGTATACAGTATTTAAACTGACCAGTGTAACCTTTTAAATGTTTAGTTGACTGCATTTTATTTTGATAATGAACAGACTGAGATGTAAGTGTTTACTTTCATTTGTGCACACTCACAATAAAAACAGAAGATTTGTGCTCTTATAGGGTTAGGAAAATGTTAGCTCGTGACCATGCCTCTGAATGCCGTTCAAGATATAGCCTTCATTTAGGTGGCTATGTTCTGGCTTGTTGGTTTCTTTTCTTAAATCTTCACAGTCTAACCATCTAATTTCGCAGGTTTATTTTATTATCTTTCACTTTTAATTGTTTCTCTTACTGTGTGTGGTAAACATGGGAAGGGAAATTAAAGATTTCATGAATTAAGAATTTGTTCGATTTATTAATTTGTTCTCTTATTCAGTTAAATCATGGGTTACATAGGGAACAAAATTAATGAAACATGGACAATTGCCACAAATTAATAAATCGTAGGAACGAATTAACAAGTTGTAGGAATGAATTGTCTGTCCTGTGTCCCGCAGCCCTGTGGAGCGCAGTTATCTGATGAAATGACTTATTAAATTACTATTGCTTTTCATGTTGAAGAACTTTTGCGTTGTTTCTATTTTAATGTACTTTTAAAGTTTAAATCACATTAAAAGCTTAATTAGTACACTGTGAATTAATGATGATGCATTTATATACGGTCACCGTCACTCACAGCCGCTCGCACGTGTTCTGTGCATGAGCCGCACGCAGCACAACATTAACCGACCATCGACAGCCTTAATCGATTGCATGTCTTATCGACAATTAACCGATAATCGATGAATCGTTTACATCCCTAGGATATATATGTATTTTCTTCCCTTACATACTCCAATTCATGTTAAAACACACTAGACATGCATATTCTGTGCATATTCTGAGCATGTTTTGTGTGAAATCATTGTTTTTTTTATATTTACTTTGTCCATCAAAGTGTGTTGTCACTTTAATTGAGTGTCAGCAGCACAGCAAAAATAGACTCTCGCCAAAACCCCCGTCAAAGTCAGTCACCTTTATTTATATAGCGCTTTAAACAAAATACATTGCGTCAAAGCAACTGAACAACATTCATTAGGAAAACAGTGTCAATAATGCAAAAATGATAGTTAAAGGCAGTTCATCATTGAATTCAGTGATGTCATCTCTGTTCAGTTAAATAGTGTCTGTGCATTTATTTGCAATCAAGTCAACGATATCGCTGTAGATGAAGTGTCCCCAACTAAGCAAGCCAGAGGCGACAGCGGCAAGGAACCGAAACTCCATCGGTGACAGAATGGAGAAAAAAACCTTGGGAGAAACCAGGCTCAGTTGGGGGGCCAGTTCTCCTCTGACCAGACGAAACCAGTAGTTCAATTCCAGGCTGCAGCAAAGTCAGATTGTGCAGAAGAATCATCTGTTTCCTGTGTTCTTGTCCTGGTGCTCCTCTGAGACAAGGTCTTTACAGGGGATCTGTATCTGGGGCTCTAGTTGTCCTGGTCTCCGCTGTCTTTCAGGGATGTAGGGGTCCTTTCTAGGTGCTGATCCAGCATCTGGTCTGGATACGTACTGGATCCGGGTGACTGCATTGACCCTCTGATCTGGACACAGACTGGATCTGGTGGCCACGGTGACCTCGGAACAAGAGAGAAACAGACAAATATTAGCGTAGATGCCATTCTTCTAATGATGTAGCAAGTACATAGGGTGTTATGGGAAGTGTTTCCGGTTCCGGTTTACCTAATTAATGCAGCCTAAAAATTCTTTAACGGATTTGGATAATAAAAGCATATTAGTATGTTATGTGTATGCCAGGTTAAAGAGATGGGTCTTTAATCTAGATTTAAACTGCAAGAGTGTGTCTGCCTCCCGAACAATGTTAGGTAGGTTATTCCAGAGTTTAGGCACCAAATATGAAAAGGATCTGCCGCCCGCAGTTGATTTTGATATTCTAGGTATTATCAAGTTTTGAGATTTTGAGAGTTTTGAGAACGTAGCGGACGTAGAGGATTATTATGTAAAAGGAGCTCATTCAAATACTGAGGTGCTAAACCATTCAGGGCTTTATAAGTAATAAGCAATATTTTAAAATCTATACGATGCTTGATAGGGAGCCAGTGCAGTGTTGACAGGACCGGGCTAATATGGTCATACTTCCTGGTTCTAGTAAGAACTCTTGCTGCTGCATTTTGGACTAGCTGTAGTTTGTTTACTAAGCGTGCAGAACAACCACCCAATAAAGCATTACAATAATCTAACCTTGAGGTCATAAATGCATGGATTAACATTTCTGCATTTGACATTGAGAGCATAGGCCGTAATTTAGATATATTTTTGAGATGGAAAAATGCAGTTTTACAAATGCTAGAAACCTGGCTTTCTAAGGAAAGATTGCGATCAAATAGCACACCTAGGTTCCTAACTGGTGACGAAGAATTGACAGAGCAACCATCAAGTCTTAGACAGTGTTCTAGGTTATTATAAGCAGAGTTTTTAGGTCCTATAATTAACACCTCTGTTTTTTTTTCAGAATTTAGCAGTAAGAAATTACTCGTCATCCAGTTTTTTACATCGACTATGCAATCCATTAGTTTTTCAAATTGGTGTGTTTCACCGGGCTGCGAAGAAATATAGAGCTGAGTATCATCAGCATAACAGTGAAAGCTAACACCATGTTTCCTCATGATATCTCCCAAGGGTAACATATAAAGCGTGAAGAGTAGCGGCCCTAGTACTGAGCCTTGAGGTACTCCATACTGCACTTGTGATCGATAGGATACATCTTCATGTGTCAAACGCAGCACTAAGATCCAATAAAACTAATAGAGTTACAAATGATCTGCTCTTATCATCTGATCGTGGGTGTATCTCTCTAAGGAGAGCAGTCTCAGTACTATGATACGGTCTAAATCCTGACTGGAAATCCTCACATATACCATTTTTCTCTAAAAAGGAATATAATTGTGAGGATACCACCTTCTCTAGTATCTTGGACAGAAAAGGGAGATTCGAGATTGGTCTATATTTAACCCTATCAAGTCGATTAACGCGGATACGCGTTTTGAGTCATTTTCTCCTGATAACCCCGAAAAGAACTTAAATTACACTTTCAGTTTTAATCGTACAGATAAGAGCAATACATCAATCGAATCTGTAAAGGGTCTACTTTTTTTTTGATACATACATAATATCAACAAAACTTTGTGCACTTATAAAATAAAGATAACAAACAAGGTGCGCTGTCTGCAGCCTTTGTCTGCGCTGATCTTCTTTTACAAACACGTCATTTAAATGAACTGTAACTCCGTGAATACTCAACGAAAATACATGAGAGAGATATCTATAGAAAGCTTGACATGTCTATTTTTAAACTAAACAAGTGCCGCCAAAAACAGATATTCTGTGATAAAGTAATCCATATGAAAACAACGCGATGTCTGTTTTTCATGTCTCCCTTCATTATATCTAATGTGACCACGCCCCCGCGCCGAACGCGCTATTCAGATTCAAACTGAAGCGCGCGGCTTGAATACGCCCATAACCGAAGAAAAAGCAGCGAGACTGTTCAAGTTTTTTTTATTTTACTGTTTGCTTCGCGATGAGAGGAATAACACATAATTCACCCCAAAAAGATGTGATGTGGTTGAGGATTTGAGAAATGGATTTCCTCAGAAAAAAAGAATGAAGCACTTTATTCAGCAGAGATCATAAACATGAGTAGGTCTCTTTTTATTTATTTATATACTTGTACTAGTTTTCACATAACATGTAAACGTTTTACTAGTTAGACTTTTTCCAAACTATAATTCCTGACTAAATGTATAATCAAGTGAAACATTATGAAGTTTCAATAACAATATACAACACTATACCCTTCGAAAGCTTGATGTAAATAATATAAATGTAACAAATACATAACTGTAACAAATGTAAAAACAATGCTTTTCTTTCCATTTATTCCCCCTAAAAACCCAGAAAAATATTCTCAGCTCTTTTCAACATTAATAATAATGATGATGATAATAACAACAAACGTTTTTTTTTTTTTTTTTGTAGAAAATAAGATTGTTAAAAGGATTTCTGAAGGATTGTGTGACTGGAGTAAGCATGCCAAACAATTTGTTTGAAAGTCAGCTTTGATTGTTTCTAATAAACTGTTTAACTGCTCCCCCAAGTGGATATTATATTATGTTGTGGGATAATTAAATATATTCTTAATAAACTACAAACGTAAAATTATATAGATTTATTTTGTTCTCACATTCTCTCTTGTAACTCCTCACTCACAGTGGCACAGATGACTGAGAGGCTCATTATGCAGCTCATTATGCAGGCCTTTGTCTTCTCAGGTGTAAATCACAATGATATTCATGGTAGTTGACGCCTACTCGCATATGACGTTTACCAACAAAAAGTGTCTTAGAAAATTTAAATCAATATATTGTTTTCTGTGAGTGAGTAAACAAGATGATTTTCACATCATTTAGAAAGAAAAATTCTAGGCTACAAGCTCCAGTTCTCAAAAATACCCTTAGACTCCAGAGGGTTAACTAGTTCTTTGGGGTCAAGTTGTGGTTTTTTTGATGAGAGGCTTAATAACAGCCAGTTTGAAGGTTTTGGGGACATATCCTAATGACAATGACGAATTAATAATAGTCAGAAGAGGATCTATGACTTCTGGAAGCACCTCTTTTAGGAGCTTAGATGGTATAGGGTCTAACATACATGTTGTTGGTTTAGATGATTTAACAAGTTTATACAATTCTTCCTCTCCTATAGTAGAGAATGAGTGGAACTGTTCCTCAGGGGGTCTATAGTGCACTGTCTGATGTGATACTGTAGCTGACGGCTGAATGGTTGCAATTTTATCTCTAATAGTATCGATTTTAGAAGTAAAGTAGTTCATAAAGTCATTACTGCTGTGGTGTTGGGAAATGTCAACACTTGTTGAGGCTTTATTTTTCATTAATTTAGCCACTGTATTGAATAAATACCTGGGGTTATGTTTGTTTTCTTCTAAAAGAGAAGAAAAGTAATCGGATCTAGCAGTTTTTAATGCTTTTCTGTAGGATATGTTACTTTCCCGCCAAGCAATACGAAATACCTCTAGCTTTGTTTTCTTCAGGCTGCTCTCTTTAGGGTGCGAGTATGCTCATTATACCATGGTGTCAAACTGTTTTCCTTAACCTTCCTTAAGCGTAAAGGAGCAACTTTATTTAAAGTGCTAGAAAAGAGAGAGTCCATAGTTTCTGTTACATCATTAAGTTGTTCTGAGGTTTTGGATATGCTAAGGAATTTGGTTACATCAGGAAGATAACTTAAAAAGCAGTCTTTTGTGTTAGAAGTGTTAGTTAGCTCCTGCTTGACGCTCACGTGCTGCTCCTGCTGCACTCATTGCTTAAAATGCACACTGAAAAAAATATGCGCCGCTCACGCTTGCAGTGTGAAACCGGCATCAGTTTTCGGATGCAGTCAGTGTCTTCCAGATCACTAGAAAGCTACAGGAAGGTGATTGATTAAGGTTGCAGCTAAACTCTGTAGGACAGTGGCCATCCAGGACCGAAGTTGCCCAGCCCTGGTCTAGAATATGGAACATCATATATAAACCTGTTAATTCTAGGCAGCTGCCTGTGAAAACAACATTTATAGGGACAGTTCCCCTAAAATTAATGTTCTGTCATTTACTCATCCTCAAGTTATTACAAAAACATGTTTTTCTTTCTTCTGTTGAACACAAATGAAGATATTTTGAAGAATGTGGACATGTGGAATGCTGGTCTCCATTGAATTTCCATTGTATTCATTTTTCATTCTATGGACCAAATACGGTTTAAATAAATGTGTAGCCTGTAAGTCGCTTTAGATAAAAGCATCTGTAAAATGTAAATCTACATTTCTTACAGTCTATATGTAAACTACAGACTGTTCTATACACCACAGATATGTGAATTTTTAACGTATTAAAATTCACACGTTTGTACGTTTGAAACTACATTAATAGATTTTTTTTGTTTGTTTGTTTCACCATTTTTTTTTTGGTATTTATTAGGGCTGCAACTAACGATTATTTTGATAATCGATTAATCTGTCGATTATTTTTACGATTAATCGGTTTATGTACTTATATTTTAGTTTTTTCCATTTTTTCCCCAAGTAAATTATTAATAAATGGTCTTTATCCTTCAGCATAGATTTTTAAGAGATTTAACCATTATGCACTGTCATATCCTCATCAAAAATATACCTGGAGTTGTTTTATTGTGTTAGTAATCCTTTGTCGAACTCTTCTGCAATCAGAACACTGACCCATACTCTAGCAAATTTCACAAGTAGATTTCAAATAATGTTTTCACCATGGCAGTCCTTAGAGCTCCTAAAGTAGTTTAACATCCCGAACAAAGCTTATTAAGGAATCTTTCAGAACATATTTTCACAAAGAATAAGGATAAAACAGAATAAAATTGCAGTGCATTGTATTTTATTATTTACTGGGAAACAGCTTTATAGCTTTTGCTGTGAAATTGTAAACAATCCTTCGAAAAAAGTGCCAGTGGCATGAAACCTGAATGGAACTCACAATTTTAAGTAAAATCCATCAGAAGGTTGTCCAGAAAAAAAAAATTGGACACACACAAAAAACCTGCTGTGTGAAAAAGAGCAGTGAATACTTAGAAAAAAAGTGCATTTCAAATATCTTTAAACATTTACCTCTCTCATTCAATCATAATTAGGCTGCACGACTGAATTTTGAATTGGTAAATGACAAACTGATTACAGAACATGTTTGTAAATCTTTAAATGTTAACTGTTAAAAAGCAATGTTATCAGCTTTTACAACTAAACATTTGCAAACAACATTGTACTGGAGAATCTGCACAAATGAAAGTCTTAGGGGCCGTTCACAAATCGCGCCTAAAAATGCGTGGAAAACGCTAGGCGCACCGCTTTCTCCTTCTTTCCAAAGCGCTCGGGCAGAAGCGCCCCTGAGGCGTCTGCCTTTGCTAAGCAACCATAACGTGTTCTCTCCTTGAAGACGCGGAAATTTCAGCAAAGGATAAATGGATTTGCAGCTCTAAAAATCGCTTGCAGTAGCTCTGCTACTAAATTTATTTAAAAATGGAAATCCATATACAACTATGATCAGCTGTTCCTTTCATCTTGACTGAGCTTTTAACGTTGTTACGGGAAAGGATGAAGCTGATTGGTTAGTTCTTGTCACATGACCCGCGGTGCGCTTGCGGCATTCTGAAAAGTTGAAATGTTTTAACTCGATGCGGTGCGGTGTTCGAAATAACGAACTTGAGCGCGCAAAAGACGCCATATGTGAACGTCCCCTTAAACAGTTCAGTAGTGCAGTAGTTTACAGGTTACTCTTCTTTTTTGAAGGCTCAAAGTAAAGTACTCCCACATCACGCTGAATGCTGCAGAGACGCTGTTCGGGAAGCACGTGACATAAAACGAGGCCAGCTATTGGCTATTCGCTACTTCTCCTGCTGTACTGGCTGAGTGAAACCTCCGGTGGCTCATTACTGCCACACTTTGGTCACCGCAGATTTGAAATATGCACGAAATGAGCCGCTTACGGCAAATAAAAGTTATTTAGCAACGGATCGATGACTAAATTAGTTGACAACTACTTTAACAATCGATTTTAATCGATTAAATCGATTCGTTGTTTCAGCTCTAGTATTTATTAAAACAAACAAATCTTAAAACTAATAGTTAAATTACTGTGTACCATTCTTTGAAGTATTGTTATTTATAGGGATGCACGATCATGATTTTTCATGGCTCGATTCCGATACCGATTTTTTTTTACAAGCAAACTGATTGAATCCGATACCGATTTCCAATTTTTTTTTTTTTATCTTTAAGCAACAAACAAGAAAGAAGGAAAGTGTGCATAAACAAGATGTTTATTTGGTATTTAATAGGCCAAACTGGTTTTTGGCTATTGAAAACAAAAACCGTAACCATCTGAAATTAACGGCAGTAACTGCACAGTAAGTAGCCTACAATTAATTCAAACATATAAAAAAATAAAATAAAAAATTTTCTATATTTTTTTACTTGAGCCAATGAAAAATAACTATTGTCTCAAGTTAAAAAATATATATGTATCATTACCCTAAAAATTTTTAATTGGATGAATGAAAACTTTTTTCAGTGTGCTACAGTAGGTGATTTTTAAATCAAATTAAGACGATTTAATTTTAAGGTAAAATAAAAATAATCATCCTATACAGAACTGAAGTTTGCTTCTGGCTTTTCAAACGTGTATGCAAGTTCTACTTTACAAAAAAAAAAAAAGCATTTCAGTTTGTCACAGTTAAGTCCGTTTCGTTTCTCATCCAACACGCGAGAAGTTGAGCTGAACAACTCTTCACGGTCTACTCCGTACGCACTGGAAAGACTTTTATTTGTGCGCCAGTACACAAGCTCAGTGTGGCCAACTTAGCGACTTTTCAGACCCTCTCAGCGACTTTTTTCCCAAAAAGCGACTAGCGACAAATCTAGCGACTTTTTTTGTCAGACCTTATTTAGTCTCTGAGACTCTCCGGTACTGCCGCACGAGCTCTCTCTCTCTCTCTCTCTCTCTCTCTCACCCAGCGAGCGCACACGCCTCTCTCTCTCTGCATCTGCTCTAGAGGAGCAGCACTTTCAGTTAAAAAAATATATTCTGTTGCTTCTATTTTACATACAAGTATAGCCGAAATCACAGTACACCCATTGTCTTAATCTTATGTGTATGTGATTTCATTAGACAATGTCGTGAATAGGATTTTAGTGCAGAGATTAACATCTTTGAGAGCTGGTTATTTAGTCTTAATGGACCGCGTTTCAGTCATTATAATATTAATTCCATTGTCGGACAACAGAAACATTAACATATAATAAAAAAAAAAAACGTTTTATTGAGAATTTTGGCTGCATTAAAATGCTGTACATGAGCACAGAAAGGGCAAGATAATATGACGCACTTACGTCATGAAAATGCTAATTAACATATGACGTCATCTAGCGGCATTTAGCGACTTTTCAGGCACGGTTTAGCTACTTTCCATTGAAAGAAGTTGGCAACACTGCACAAGCTGCTGTTCGCTTCCTGCTATCTGTGCCTCAGACGTGTAGCTCTGCACTTCCAGTGCTGAACGGCTGCCCGTGTCCTGCGCACAGATTTCGAAATACTTCCTCTACAAACGACATGATAGCGAATGATTACAATGTAGTCTGTGCACGCGGGCGCACGTCCGGAAAAATCGGCCGAAAAAAGCTAATTACGGATTAATTCAGTGAAGAATTCATTTGAAAAGACAAATGAAGTTTAGATAAATGTTGAATTAATGTGACATTTCAAATGGGCTATCCCCAGTGCTTGGGAGTAACGAAATACATGTAACCGTGTTACGTATTTAAAATTCAAAATATGAGTAACTGTATTTCATTATAATCCATTATTAATAAATAGGGTAATCTGTGTGGAAACCATTGGTTCACAAACTGGATAGATATGAGGTACAGGGCTCGCAAAATCGCTAGCCCGACGTCCCGGGGCTTATTGTGTTTTCCCGTTGGGCTCCAAACTGTATCACTGTCCTGCCTGACGGGCTATCGTCAATAGTGATTAAAAATTCCTAACTTGATTTGTGTCATTCACTCTCTTGTAGGGGTGAAACGGATCATAGTTGATCGTTTGGACTTGTTTCTAAGTCTTGCCGATTCAAATGTTTTAAACAATCTGCGCGCATTTGGAGCTTGCGTGCACTCATTCAAAGCATGCGCCGAGAGCAGCGTTTCAGACAATGTGCTTACACAGAATTTATTCCTCTTTCGCGCATCCTTGCTTCTGAATGAACACATACACACAAAATTATCTCAAAATAATTGTCTCTGCAAGTATTCACGTAAACACAGTTGATTATGTCTTAAGTGACCATATAGAGTGGAGAAAGAAATCTTCTGTGCATTATTATATTGGATCCGTGCATTTGGTCTTAAAGGGGCAGCAGCCTTTAAATACCTGCTGTTCCATTAGTGGCACTTGCTGTCAGAGAGTGACAAAGGTAAAATCAGACCTTTCTGTTTTTACTTCAAATTTTTTATTTAGACAATCCAAATAACATGTATTTAGCATCTTTTTTTTGGATAGTAATTAAAATGTTCTCCTCTGATTTGAAATAGAGCACAGATAATTTTTTGTTTTGTTTAAAGGTCCCGTTTTTCGCGCTTTTTTGAAGCTTTGATTGTGTTTACAGTGTACAATATAACATGTGCTTTTCAGTTTGCTTTTCAAGTAGGAATAAGCTGGTTGACCAAATAGTCCCTTGAGGGCTGTCACAATAACATAACATACAATAGCACACATAATAATAGCAGTCTATTTATTTAGTGGTCCAAGTTGAAGTCAGTATGTATATTAATGACAGTATGGGACAAATATAATGTAATTTAGATGCGGCAGGGTACATGCATAGTCAGATAAAACAACGTGCACAGTTATCAAAGGCACGAGTGCGTGTGCAGTTGTGGAAAACGATGTGTCGAAGTAAAATACACAGCTGCTGCTGCCACCTTATGACAATAGATTTACACTTCAAAATAGGAAGTCTGGCATCGATGACAGTAGCTCATTGGAAAAAGATTAGAAAATTCCCTTCATTTTGTTTCCACTAAAAAATGCTGCTGCCTGCCAGCTGCAATGACCAATAAAATGTTGTTCCAAGGTTTATTATATATATATATATATATATATAATATTAGGGCTGGGATAAACGATTATTTTTTAAACGATTAATCTAGCGATTATTTTTTCGATGCATCGATTAATCTAACGATTAATTTTTCAGACCGATTCGATTGTGATTATCTCCCCATTAATTGACTACTAACAATTTATACTTGTTGATTTACATATCTGAATGAAAAAAACATGAATTCCTTAACATTGCAATATATGTTTATTGCTCTTAAAATTACAAAATAAAAGACTGACTAAGAAAGCATTACTTTGCACTTGTATAGAGATAGCATTCAATAAAACCTTGAAGCCTTGAAAACACATAGCTTACTGAAACAACCTCACTGAACACATAGGGCCTAGCTTACTGAAAAAAAAGTTCTTCTTTCAGATGAAAATAACAACAACTTGATGTCTAGCATTCAATAAAAAAGTTCACCCAAAATACTTGTTTAGAGCAATTGAAAGAATACAGTAACCAATGTAAACTTTAGGGCTTTAAGCTAATACAGAGAGTGCTTTTCCAAAAAATAAAAAATAGAAATTAACAGTGGGAGCCAGCAGCCTGTCATGTAGAAAAAAAAATCTCAGAATGCTCCACGTGGAACTTTGGCGTTCCGCCCTTTTTCTATCGTGTCTAATGATTTTGGTTAATATGCACGAGGGAGGGAGGGAGAGAGAGAGAGCGCTCGTGTAGTTTGAAGACTGTGAGTGCACGCGCGCAGCGGGGCTCTCTCTCGTACGCACCGTGTCAGGCGCAGCACAGTCATTCTATTCTACATCACTCACCGTTCGGTACGAGGCTTTCGGTTCGGTACGCGGTACGCATTATGGACCGAACGGTTCGTTGGACTAATTAATTATATTTGGAAAATAAAAAAAATTGTGAAATATAATGATATGCGTTCAACAAGGTAGCCCAATAACCCAAACGACGTAACAGGCAACGCCCCTGACACCCCCGAAGAAGAAAAAAACACCATATTATATGTTTATGTTAGGCTACTCAGTCAGGCGCTCGCTCACTCAGTAATACACGCTGAAGGTGCGTTGCAAAATGGCCAATGCGTTTAACAGGGAATCCAAAGTGCACCCAAACACCACACCTGTTAGTTATTGGAGGATCTTCTATTTCTGGTCTGTTAAACGCATAAGCCATTTCACAATTTTTTTCAGAAGAGCCACATTGGCAGAGCAAAATCAAAAGGCGAGCCACTTTTACGACAACATACTAAGTCACCTTTGCAAATGTGCATTTCTACATATAAATTGGACATCCCACAAAAAAGAAATAACACGGCCAATACATTTTCGTTTAAGAACAGATTTACTTTAATAGTGGGATGAGCGAAAGCTGGCATGCATGTCAAACAAAATGCCCCCAAAATAAAAAAAAATCTCTGTTTTCATTGCTGATGCATTCATGTAACATTTAAGGGCACCTAAAAGCTGTCACAACGAACCGGCAAAATTAATGATTATGAATATGTAAAATATAGCAGAAGACTTTTAAAAAATTTTTTATGTCTGTCGTCTAGAAAGATGCTGACTCGTGATCTTCGCAGTAGTGAACACGCCTGAGAGAAATGCACATTTCATACGGGAGGGAGAGCAGTCTGTTTTCTTTCGTTTTGAATTGTTTTGTTTAAAAGTAGACATTTCAAGCTTTATATATAGCCTATTTGTCGGGTCTGTGAGGCAAGTAGGCTATACGCTGAGTTTCGGTTCATTCATGAGACAAACTCCAGGTTCACACCGGCTCCTTCGTATCGTGGTTAGTTATTTTCTATTTACTTCTTATTAAATCCAGACAATTGGTTGATGAAACCTTGATTAAAACTAAGATACAATTAATACAAAACGAAATCAAATTTAAAGACAGGCTTTGTGCTTTCTGTTTGAGGTCTCAGTGAAAGTTTTAAAGAAGTCTTAGTGCCGCTGTCAGAGAGCTTTTTGAACTCCATTATTGAGCCGAGTTTTGCTTGAAAATAGTCTACTGTTGATGACTGTGCAAGACTAATGGATTCAGGGTCAGGCTTGAATGAGCATGCTTCAGACTCGTGGTGTGAGCAGAGCGAAATTTGAGCGGGAAATGCGTCCACCATCCTTTTGAAATTGCCGCTCTGCGCTCTGTCCAAGATCCGCCCGCTCGCGCTCCCCGCTCGTGCTCCCCGCTCGCTCCCGCCTCACATGCTCTGAAGGCAAGTGGCAGTGTGATACTGTAAGCTACTATGCAAGCCGCCAGTTATAGCTTGACGAGCCGCATGCGGCTCGCGAGCCGCGCAATGAGTAACTGTGCTGTAGTGGAAAACGTAGGTTTTAAGAACATGCTTAATGTAGCTTTTCTTTTTGCTGTATCTAAAACGTACCGAACCGAACCGTGACACCAGTGTATTGTATTGAACCGAACCGTGAATTTTGTGAACCGTTACACCCCTAATATATATATATATATATATATATATATATATATATATATATATATATATATATATATAGTAATACATTTTATATATATAGTAATAAAGATCATTATCGCATTTATCTTTGAAATATTGTGATATAATTTTGAGGCTATATTGCCCACCCATAACCAGAACGCTCAACAGACATAGACAGTAAAAGAAATGGACACAGCGACCCCATTGGATTCAACGGAGACAATTAGAAGCACGCACTTCCTGGGGGTCAAGCGTACTGCGCAGACTCAAACTGAACTTGATGACGTAAATGTCACGTGAGCAACCTGTAAGTCTTCTAACCGCTGTGCCAAGAAAAATCTGAATCACCCACCGAATCTTGCAGACGTTGTTGAATAATCTTGTCCCGTTGCTTTTATGGACTCTTTGGGCCTGACGTCATGCTTCAAAGTCCCCCGATTGCCTCATAGACAGTAAAAGATTGCCTGCAAGCTTCTCCTCCTGTCCATACAGTAATTTCTCTACTGTGCGACAGAGAGTCGCAGGTTATGACGCAATCGTTAGCCTATTTTTTTTTTTACAAAAACTGCTTCTACGAGGCCACAACGTAAGATACAAGGTAATGGGGCCTTTTATATATTTTCATGTTTTTTTTTTTAGAAATAATGAATGGACAAATGGAGTCTTTAAATGCCTCAGATGTAAAGTTATTTGCTATCAAAGTGACGCAAAAATGAATGGGAGTCAATGGAACGCTAACAGCAGGTGGGGGTCCGCTAGCCAATGGCGGCGCCCAGGGGTGCTTCAAAAAAATATGAAACCCTGCCCACCTGGTGAGAGCCCTGAACTGAAATCACCCCACTCTCTTCCTAAAACCCAAACAAACCCCCTACCTCCTGAAACATGGACCATCTACACGCAGTTGTAGTAACACACACTTCTCTATGCGCACTAGAGACCTTTCACACACACTGCTTTTTGTACATAATCCCAAAAAAGACAATATGTGTATGTTTACATGCTCATCCACTACAAATCATCTTGCACTGTTCCCCAGCCAGCTTCTTGACTTGACTTTTTTTTGCACAGGTACAGTATTATGTGAAGCATTCGTATCATCTTTTTTTCCATTTATGTATAGGTAAACACACACACACACACACACACACACACACACACATAAATAGTATATTTATAGTCAAAATCTGTTAGTAGTGTATAGGTACAGTATTTATGTGAAGCATTCGTGTAGTTTGTATTTTTTAGTTTGTGTAGGTAAAAATTTATATATAGTATATTTATAGTCAAAATCTGACAGTAGGTTAGTAGTGTATAGGTTTATACTGTTTTACTTCATTGTTGTATGTCTGTATTTATGTAGCAAGGTGGTCCTGTGAGGCACGACTTTTCGCTCCACTGTATATCCACACATAGCAGAGATTGAAACTGTAGCATCACGCTACATAAGACAATAAGATTTATATATATATATATATATATATATATATATATATATATATATATATATATATATATATATATATATATATATATATATATATATATATGAATGTATATCGTTAATGTATACACATCATAAATCTTTATTGAGATTTTGTGATCACTTTGTCATTTGAAATACATATGTTGAGGATCTCGTCTGTATTATTTTTATTATGTTGCCAGAGGTGAAGGGCAAGAGAGACTACATCAATGACCTGTTAATCACAGGCTAATTCAATCACCAATGCCCATTGTTCACACATAAGCGCTCTGCATCTGGAGCCAAGGTGCAAATGACCTGGGCCATCAGGGCCGCCAAACTAGTTTTGGCCAGCAAATGCAGCGTTTCCACCGCTGGAACTTTACCCAGGAACTAGGGCTAGTACTCAGTGTGTCCACCACAGGGACCACGAACTAAATAAAGTTCCGGGTAAAAAAGTGCCCCTCAGAAAGTCCCTGCTGGTAAGGTAGTACTTCTTCAAAGTTCTGGAACTTTTGGGGGCGGGACTTGGGCGCTAAACAGGCTGATTGGTTGAGTTCATGCAGCATTGTGATTTCAACCACCATTTATTCGGATCATTTCCTTAATATTACTGTTATTGTGTCATGAAATGTAATTTAATTTTAAAAATGTTTCGCAGATTTCAGAAACGGTCAGCTCCACGCGATCAGCGTGAGCTCAGTGCTCATGTTTCCATCTAGAGCAGCCTCACCTCGGCTAGTCCTTCTGATATGTGCTGCTGGCTCTGATGTCTCTTTAGAGGTTAAACATAAAATATAATTCATTTTGGGTAAATCTAACAGGTAATCTTTGGTCTATATTAAATTTATCTATATGTTAAAATGCAAATAAAAAGAAACAATTGATATAATATTTAGTTTCATTGTAATGGCTGTTTATATAAGGGATGCATCGATACGATCCTGGCATTTTCTGCAGATCGGGTATCGCTCGGATGAGACCAGTCCAAATCCGATACTGTGCTTATACTATTCTGTTATTGTTGAGCTCCACAAAAGGCACAAAACATTATAAAGCACCAAAACATTTTCAAGAAAATTTTTCAAGTGTTCTGAAGCTGTTCCATAGTTCAATGTGAGGTACAGATTAATATTGAAGTCATTAAATTCAAGTTCACATAAACTCTTCTTTCCACTGCGGCTGTCTGTCATCCTCCATTCAGTGTTCAAACTGCATGTCGCGTTCGGTTACTACAGTCAAAACGATGAAACTCTCTTCAAGAGCGCACAGTAACTGAGGTTTATAACCGTTCAAAGAAAAGGCTCATTAAACTAATGCACAGATTTAATAGACTACGCATCAATATCTCTTCCCTTTGTACTAGTGATGTCTGGTTCGCAAACGAATCGTTTGATTTGACCGGTTCTTCTTAGTGAACCGGTTGAACCAGTTCACCAAATAGGACTGAATTGTTTGAACTGATTTGCGTCTCCAGTTAGCATTTATCCACAGTTTATTTACTTTTTTAACGTGAGTTGAAATAAACCAATATCACGGAGTAATTCATTTACTTAAACAGTACACTGACTGAACTGTTGTGAAGAGAGAACTGAAGATGAACACGAGACGAGCAGCTTTCTATGCAGACTCGGCGGGTTGCGCAGCCTGTGCACTGTGACTCCGTGTTGTTTCAAGCTCATCATTCTGCACACAGGATGTGTATAAGCGCTCTGTGGCGCTCTATATTTGCGCCTTCAGTATTATAATATTTTCTGCGAAATCAAAGATTATTCATTGTATTTCTTGTTCTGTCCTGTCTATGATATGTTGCTGCCTTTATTACTGTGCTATAGATTTTAAAGAAACATCTTTTAGATTTCTATATAAATGTCTATACTTGTTTTTTTTATAATGTATTTTACAAAAATACAAAGAACAGTGTGTAACATTTTACCAGATTTTAGACTTATTCACTCTTATTTGTAAATAAAATATTTCAATAGATTTTACAAAATTATTGTGCTCCTGTGATTTTTCTAGAATCTATAGTATCTTTTGCTGCTGAATTATCTTCCAACCTAGTTTATAATAATATTTTTGTAATTGTTTATGATTATATATTTTTTCATTTGTTATTTTTCATTAAAATGAGGTTGTGTTTATGTAGCAGATTGTGATTAACACAAAAGAGTGATGATCAGGTCAACACAGAAGTATAGAAATTCTATATTGAATTAAAAAAAAAAACTGTGCTGATATCGGATTGGATTGTATCGGCAAATACTCAGAATTTTCAGGATCGGAACGGTTCTGAAAAAATGGTATCGTTGCATCCCTAGTATATATAAACATTTCCCTGAACTAAGTACATTTCTGCTGCTACTATTATGTTTAAATGAAAAACGAAAGGAGGCAGTGGTATTTGATATCCTATTTTGTTTTATTATAAATATACCGTATTTTTCGGACTATAAGTCGCACCTAATTATAAGTCGCATCAGTCCAAAAATACGTCATGACGAGGAAAAAAACATATAAGTCGCACTGGACTATAAGTCGCATTTATTTAGAACCAAGAGAAAACATTGCGGAAAAAATTGCAGTTGTAGACGGTAATTAGGGCTGTGACGGTTGCCGTGACAACCGCCTCACCGCGGTGGTCGGTTGCTACCGCGGTTGTCTACTGCCACCGGCGGTAGTGCACGTGACGTCACAAACTCTATAGCAAGCATAATACAAAGTTTTGTATATAAGTGTAATAACTGTAATAGTTGCAAATTCTAAATCAATGGTAATTAACAAATTACCTCAAACACAGAGTTTCCTTTAGATTGGCAGATTTGAGCGCGGGAAAATACAGTTTATGCATTCAGCAAATTAATTTAGTGTTGGGCGATGGATCTTGTTGGGAAAGCAAATACCACATCGCCGATCTGGAGTCATCTGCATTCATGTCACCCATCAGCGTTTGCACAAGTTCTCGTGATCGCAAACGCTGGCTGGTCAGATTTGGTGAGGCTTTCTATAAACTGGACAAATACAAAGGTTCCTGGTACAGTTGTTCCGGGTACAATTGTTCTGGGTAATTTCAGTGGAACCATGGAAAAAAGAACAAATAAAATGCCCCAAAAGAGAGACAATCTATATGCACACATTGGCTTGAAACCACCAAAAATGGACAGGGGCATAAGGCTTAAAAAAATATTAATAAATAAATAAAAACCGAGAACAATGCCTAAAGGATGCTGTTGACAAGGTGTACAGTAAAAAGGTGTACAAAAAAAAAAGAAAAAACCCAGAAGTAAATTTTTATAAGCTTTCGAAAAAACAAACGTTTAAGGACACAAATGTAGAGCACAACGTGTCATATTAGTCTGAGAACTATGCCCATTGGAGGGAAACATTCCCTATTTGATTATAAACAAATACTTTTAAATATCACAATTTTATCAAATAGTTCATATTAAGTTGTATATATCAAAGTGGATGATTGGCCCAAGCTACAGCTTGCTAACACGCATAGCTAATATAAGCTTTCTAAAAGCTAATTTGTCCCATCATTTTAGTAATCAACTGCACCCCTGCTTCCTTCTAACTTTCATAAAACTGAGGCTATTTTCTGTCATTATCATTACGTAAGTTATGATATGTCTTAGATGGTTGAAGCCATCTGAGCTGTGTTTTTATCTTTGTTAGGTAGATTAAATGATGCTGTTACCTGGTGATTTGATCAAATAGTTGGAGATGTCAGTGTATTTCACATTTTCAGGGCCACTCAGTTGGATCATTTCTCCAACAAAAGGAAGGTAAGGAAAGTGTCTGGCACTGACAGAACAATAAAATGTAGTGTCCTTCGAGTTCACATAAGGTGGTGAAATAATCCTTTGACATGGTTATAAATAGTGAATGTTTCCTGTCACTGATTACGATTACGTTTCCCTCCAGTGGGCATAGTTTTCAGAGTAATATGACACATTGCTCTCTTCTTTTATGTCCTTAAATGCTTGTTTTTTGGGGGGTTGACATCTTATAAAAATGTAGTTCTGTTTTTTTTTACTTTGTGTACTGTACACATTGTCACACAGCAGCTTCTACAAATTCAGTTTTTTGTTACAAGTCAGAAATGACAAGGAGGCAGCTTCCTGCAATTCAAAATCAATGGAGAGTGTGGGCATGGCCTAAATGCGCTCAGTTTCTGTTTCTTGAGGTCAGAAAAGTAGTTAAGGTTGTCTTTTTTTTTTTTCACTGCAAAACAACACAAGAAATCATGCAAATATTGCTTCAAGTTTTGAGAAAAGCCACTGCAAAATCAGTTAAATATAACAAAAAAAGGTCATATGAATTTCTTTAGGGACTGTGTTTTACCCTATTTGATTGTGTTTGTGTTTATAACTGTTATGAAGCTTAGCTGTCTCTGTGTTTGTTTGAGCAGCTGTCAATTACAGATCCTCTATTTTCTCTCTCTCTCTCTCTCTCTCTCTCTCTCTCTCTCTCTCTCTCTCTCTCTCTCTCTTTTTGTTTCTGTGCAGTTGAGTTTAACTCCAGCGCAGTTATTGTTGCCGCAAACGCAGGCGCAGCTCCTCGCCGCCGCCGTGCAGCAGTCTGGAAGTCAACAGAGCAGCACCACTGGAGCCAATATCTCTGCCTCTGCAGCCACGCCCATCACACTGTCCCAACCAATTCAGATTGCGTCTGTAAGTGACATCTCACTGTCCAAATTTAAATTCAAGATTACTGACACTCCCTCTAACACTGGATGCATTACTTTTGTCTGTCTGTCTCAGATTAAGAATGGCTGCTCATTCACAACTGGTTTAATCCTTAAAAACAAAATTAATAATTTTTCTGAGGCCCATTCTTCGTACATCACTAGTTAGCTGGATTTGATTTGCTGGCAATTTGGCATGATCTTGGATTATTTGGTTCTTCGAAGCTCATCCTGTCATAGCCACAGGTCCAGAGCTCAGGAGCAGGCTTATTTCATGTAAACAGGATTAGATTGCATCTTTTTTAAGTGGAATTCATATATAAATCTATCACAGCCACTGCTATTTATTATAAGAGTACCCTACTAATGTGGGGACAGTAATTTAAAATTATAATAATGTAAAGATTAATTGGAAAATAATATTATAATGTTGTGTAATCTATAATACTATAGCCACAGCAAGTTTAATTAATTTAAAGATTTATTTGTGATAAAATAATTATTTATAATTGAAGTCTTGCATGCTATACCAGTGGTTCTCAACCCGTGGTCCGCGGGCTGCATGCGGCCCATCACGAATTCAAATGCGGCTCACCATGCTGAACACAATTTTTAAAATAACTTTCAGTTTTACAATTCATTTTAGTTCTTACATTAATTTAAAAATGTACTAAACAAATATAAGCTATAATGTTTTTATGTAAATTAAGTTTGTTTTCATATATTATTTTCAGACATGAGCAGACCTGTAGGCTACTCACATAATTAACATTACGCGTGCTGGACTTTCAGCATCAACTTTCGGTTTGCCCCGCCACTCACTTGAAGATGTTCAGCCCGTATTTTTTCCCCCTTTTCCCAAAACAGCTTATACTACAGTTTCAGCTATTTTAAAATAGTTAAGTTTTGAATTTAATGGTAAAATGATTATATTTCATTTCGCATTATTTTCCAGATACTGTACATTATTGTTTCTACTCTATGCCCCGTCTTATGAAACGCACCGATTTTCACAAGCCACATCTCTCTGAAAAGCGAGATGTGCTGTGATTGGCCAGCTATCCAGCGCGTTGTTATTGGCCAAATGCCTCAAGCGCGAGACAAAAATGTTACGCCTCTTAACATATTGTGAAGCCTTGTCTGGCCGGAGCGACGAGACACAAACATAAAACCCATTATAAACATGATATAAACATGATTTCTAGTCGTGTTTTCTTTTTGGAAGGCAAAAACAAGAGTAGTTTCACTTTCTCAATCGAACAACATCACACACTGCGGGCTTGAGTGAGCAGAGGCCGGAGGCCTAGAGTGACAACTCCGGGCCGGACGCAGCTCCGTCCATGGTGAAAGCTGATTTGGCGATCCGCAGTGCAAAGTTGATGTATTTCCTCAGCGAAAACAGCACGGATCAGCTCCAGGCATGACAAAGCAGATATCATCTTCTTTAGGAAGGCTTTCACAGTGAAACACAACATCTATACGACATGGCGGTGGTGGCAATAACAATACTACAACGAGAATAAAAGTTTGCAAAATGTTAGAATGAGCCATTTCAGGGGGGTAGAGATGCGTGGATGGGCTATTATTTCGTTCGAAACCGCTTCACAAAACTCATCATCCGTCCGCCATCCATCAGCACCAGCGTTTTTGACCAATTTCAAAACCACACCCACCCGCCATCCGCTGATTGGGCAATGCAAGGTGCTGCTGATGACAGCCGCGAGACTAGAAAGCTCTCAGAATATCAGCAGTGCACATTAAACGCACTGTACTGTACAATATTTTCATTGTAGCCTAATAGAAAACGCATTTTGGCAAAATCATTTCAAAATGCTGCTATTTAGCCTTCTACTAAATGCCTATTTCTCTTAATTTTTTAGCAAATAGAAAGAAAGCTCGAATAAAATAAGTCATTTACATTATAGGCTAATAATGTTCACATTTGTAGTTGTCCATAACAACCCCAAAAACTTACCTGCTTACCTTGCACATCTAATTAATGGGCATAGTTTTGCAACTATTTTTTATTTTATTTATTTTTTGCTGTGAATGTTATTGAGCTTGTAGAAATCTGAAAAAACACCAATTCTGCGATACAGATGAACCTTTATTGATATCTCTATCAGACAATGCCTATTTTATATGCCAAAAGAAACAATAGGCAGTAAAAAATTATTTAAATAAATATCTTAATGTAGGCATAGGCTATAGTCACATGTTTTGGCAAACAGTTGAAAAAAATAAATAAAAAAAACGGCATATCGTAGCTAAGCCTTATAGGCTCAGTCACCCCCACAAACTTAAATTAGAAAAATAAATATGCCATCCCTCTTTGAACGAACATAAAGTCTGACCAGGCTAAATTGCCTGTATGACAAGTCTATGACCAAATTGCATGGACTTAGGATCATCCCCACAAACTTGAAGCATCAATGAAATACTACGCCATCAGTTGCGACAAAGAAATTCTGGCAAAATAGCCTTAAGCCTCGGAACGTAAAAGCGAGGCCAAATAACTAACACACAAAATGTCTAGAATAGAATAGGCAAAACCAATATGAACGTAAAATTATCAGCTGACCGAACTCAAAAGTTTGTTAAACATGGGCTATGTGTAGCCTAGATAACATAGGCTAATTGGTTTAATATGCCTTACCTTAGGTCTAGTTTGAATTTTTCTTGGCATTATGCAGGAATAAAGTAGCATCTACAGTGTCAGGATTCAGACAAGAGCGTCTGGCCTCTATAATGCGCCCTGCTGCACTGAAGGAGCACTCGCTCACAGCACTTGTTGCTGGAATGCATAGAATTCTCTTGGCAAGGTGCTGTAGTCGTGGGAATGACTGGCCTTGTTTCTCCCAAAAGGAAAGTAGATATTCCTCTGCTGATCTGTCTAAACGGAAGTTTGTAGAGGAATACTTCTGTACTTCATCCAGTATTATTGTATCCGATTCCTCCTCCCATTCTGTGAAGTCAGTCCTAGGCTTTTTCATTGGTGCGCCATCGGCTATGCCTACAAAAGACAGATGAAATCTAACATTAATAATTGATCCACGTTGGTATACACAGGCTAATATTTTACACTTTAATATTACAAAAATAGCCTACACAATCGAGATTGGTAAATTGGTTAATGAAACATGGATTACAATTAAGATACAATTAATACAAATCAAAATTCGCTTTAAAGAAAGGCTTTGTGCTTTCTGATTGAGGTCTCTGTGAAAGTTTGAAATTCTTTTAATGCCGCTTTCAGAGTGGTCACGTCCGTAATGCAGAACTGTCACATAACATTGTTTCCCTTTCGATACTTCACTCATACTGCGTATGGGGAAAAGCTCCTTTTTTCATCGATACTGAAGCCTTTTCAGTAACGCAGTGCAACTGCACTGCCATTGGTTTAATCTGTAAACTTTTTCAAACCAATGACAGCGCTGCGTAGCTGCGCGAGCCTGTGGTGATGCAGCGCGCCAAAGCCCGCCAAAATGGGTGGGGCGAATGGCTATATAAGCAGGCAATCGCCAGAGGAAATCAGATCTTACTCCTTCAGCGACGACTTCACTTCGCTGGATCTTTGCTGAACGCCTACGCCTGGAACGAGCTCTCCCCGTCGAAGAGGCACCGCAGCGGACCAGCTGAGACCGCCGACCGCCGGTGTTCTCGCAGACAGCCGCTCTTAGCGCCGATCTCGGGCTTCCCGCTTCTCAGCGATCTCCTGCCGCCATCCGGCGATCACAAAAGAGCTTTTTCCAGCGCTTTTCACCGCTCTAAAAGAGCGTTTCTAACGCCGTTTTAACGGCGGCGGCCATGCCGCGCCACAGCTGTGGCACATGCAGAGCCCCTCTGCATGAGGATGACAGCCATAGTGAGTGTGTTTTCTGCCTTGAACGACTCCATGTCACTCGCGGCTTCTAAAACGGAGGACTGGGCCGGTGATTCTGACCCCGCCCACTTACCGTCACAAGAGCCCATCGACGCCAGATCTGGGATGGATGCCGAGCTTCTCCGCATCCTCTCCAAGGCCGTTGAGGAACTCCATCTGGAGTGGGCCCCCCCTGAAGAGCCAACACGCAGCAGGCTGGACGAGTGGTACCTGCCAGGACGCCGCCAGGCCCCCCGCCAGCGCTCTGCCCCGTTCTTCCCTGAGGTTCATGATGAGCTGACAAAGTCGTGGCGCGCCCCCTACTCGGCTCACCTACGCACTTCCTCTGCAGCTCTCAGCTCAGTAGACGGCTCTCATGAGAAGGGCTATGAGCAATTGCCGCCCCTGGACGAGGCCGTGGCTGCTCACCGCGGCTGTGGGGTGGAAAAACAAGAGAGTCCTTCCTTCCAAGCCCTGCAGGACGACCTCTGCCATGGCTGGCAGAGCCTACACTTCTGCGGGCCAAGCCGCTTCAGCACTACACACCATGGCCATATTGCAAGTGTTCCAGGCAATGCTTCTCCGTTCCCTGGATGAGTTTAGCCCTAGTGAACCTGCTTTTCGCGACCTCCGCAGCGCCACAGATTTGGCCCTGCGCGCCACGAAAGCCACAGCCCAGGCCATCGGACGATCCATGGCCAACCTGGTTGTGCTGGGGCGCCACCTCTGGCTCAACCTAACAGAGATTAAGGAGAGCGACAAAGTTTCTTTTTCCTAAACCCTATTGAAAAGCCCGTTTTGGAAAAGAGCTCCTCAATTATAAATGATTATTAATAAATTACAATACAATTAATCAAACAAGTTATACTACGTATATATGGATTATGGCACAGTGATGAATTTGGAAACTTAAAATGGCACTTTATAACGAAAAGGTTGCCGGCCCCTGATAGGCAAAGTATCGACCCACCTTGCTTTGTTGCTGGCATGGGCTCGGTGACAGGGTTGCTGCCTTCTCCATTTTGACCATTTTGACGGACGCCTTCCTCTGGTAGAAGTTGGCGAACTTGCTTAATCACCTCTCGTCTCTCCTCTTCTACCAGCATTTTCAGGGACTTAAATTTCGGGTGGAGAAAAGTGGCGATTTCATGAGTAGCATTGAAACACGCGAGAGCGGAGACTTTTCATGTAAGGTGGGTCTCCAAACTTGGGCTCACAGTGTTTTTTGAGTTTAAAAAACCATAGCAACACCATGTGAATGGTTGGCTAATGTTCCCCTTCAAGCTCGCTGATTGTTAACTTGAAAAGGGTGAGAAAGTCGATCAGGTGTGTGAGTTGATCCTGGTGGATGCGGAGCACGGAATCCAGTGGTATGACCGGAGTTATATTCGCGCCCTGGTCACTGACAAAAACTATTTTGTCTGTCTGTATTCCGTAGGACATTAAGACACTTGTTATCTGCTCACTAAGGTTTTCGCTGTTTTTTTTTCAGGGTAGGGTCAAGTTCCACCATTGCCAAAATACGATTTTCCTGCTTCCACTGACTGATGTAGTGACACGTCAGGACTGTATATGCCCTCTTTTTAAATTCATCTGTCCACAAATCTGTGGTTACGGCAATACCACCGTTGCTGGTTAAATCTTTTTGGATGGCCTCCGTAAGTTTCTGCTTATCAATGGAAGCCTGCTTCTTTGCCCGAAAGTACACTGTTTGGCGATGGGGTAAGATGGCACCAGCATCAACAGCACCAAACTTAGCTCTTATGTCGATCAACGTCTGGGCCACTTGGTGGAATCTTTTACCAGAAACAATATCAAACAGGCGCATATCAAGAGAGCACAGGTTCACACATGCATCCATTAGCTTTGATTTTACATCCTGTGGTACTCTATTGGGATCTCGACGGAAAAAACTTGTCAAGGTGTTCGTTGAGGTTTGAGGTTTAGCAGCACACTTGTGATGCACCATGTTAGACGTACCCATCTTGTGGCTGTTATGAACATAAATTGCTTCACAGGTTTTGCAAATTACATAGCCTGCACTGGTGTCATCCTGATTTACCACTTTGTAAAACTTATTCCAGGCAACACTTTTTTGACCTTCTATTTCCTTTGTTTTTAATTCTCCTTTTTTGAGTTTGTCACGTACCTCTTTCGCCAGCATTGCCATCTTTGATAATAACAAGCAGTTGATCTGCATAGACTCCACTAGCCATATTACTGCCTGATGAAAATTTGACTTTCAAAGTGTGGTCTATTTTTTGGATGTAGGCATAGTCAAAAAACAATATTTAACAATGTATACATATATTTTTAATTTGATTGGTTCAACCGCCCACCACATGCCCGAATTTAATTCAAATGTTATTTTTCGTCACATCATCCGCCCGATCCCCGGTTTATCCGCGGAGTCCGCGGCTGTAACCGCTAACCTCGCATCTCTACAGGGGGGCATAGATTTATAAAGAATATCACTTTGGATTTGAAACTTTAGTCTTTGCAACTTCACAGATCTTCTTTATTCACCAAGAGCTTGTAACACTCCAAAGAGAAAGGAACATTTGAAATAGCATCATATGATCCCTTTTCACCAAGATAAATGTGTGCTATATACAATGGTTTGTGTGGAAAGTGAACGTAAAAGCGCGCTTTGCAGGACAGTTGCCAGCATGATCACTTGCATTTTTTTTTACAAAAATGAACCTAAACTCAGCGAATACATGCCTCACAAACATGATAAATATATGTGTGTTGGGGAAAGTCATGGCCCAATGGTTAGTGAGTTGGATTTATAATCCAAAAGGTTGCGAGTTCGAGTCTAGGGCTGGCAAGAATTGTAGGTGGGGGGAGTGAATGTACAGCGCTCTCTCCACCTTCAATACCATGACTGAGGTGCCCTTGAGCAAAGCACCGAACCCCCTAGCTGCTCCCTGGGTGCCGCCACATAAATGGCTGCCCACTGCTCTTCATATTCATGGTAGTTACTTGGTAATGGTAATGGCTTTAGCCTATTGCATAAATGCAGAACAGTTCAGCTGCGCTGACGGCGTCACCCATGTACTATCCATAGTAACCCGAAGTCTCAGTGCCGGCTGGATTTGTAGGTGGGGAGAGTGAATGAACAGTGCTCTCTTTCACTCCCAATACCCATGGCTGCAGTGCCCCAATTGCTCCCCGGGCGCTGGAGCAAATAGCTCCCCACTGCTCTAGGTGTTAGTGTTCCCTACTCACTGCTGTGTGGGCACTTGGATGGGTTAAATGCAGAGCACCAACCCCGAGTATTGGTTACCATACTTGACAAATGTCACGACTTTCAAATACTAGAAATCGTGAATATAAATGATTGGTAATCACGTAAATTGTATATATATATATATATATATATATATATATATATATATATATATATATATATATATATATATATATATATATATATATATTTAATATGAAATAAGTGTGCATTTCATTTATCTGTGATAACATTCATGTAGTTTTGTTCACTTGACTGTTTCCTTATAAAGGTCCAGAAATTTGTCAAGTTTTTCATCAGGTGATTTTTTTAATTATATGATGTCTAGGGATGCACGATCATGATTTTTCATGGCCGATTCCGATACCAATTTTTTTTTTTACAAGCAAACTGGCTGATTCCAATACCGATTTTTTTTTTTATCTTTAAACAACAAACAAGAAAGAAGGAAAGTGTGATTTTTATTTGTAATTACTAGTGTTATTTTTCTATTTTTACCCAAAGCAACACGATGTGAGCATTATGGAGCAGGGTTAACCCTAACACTCATGTACTTTAATTCTGTTTCACAAGTGAGACCCAGGAAATCCCTTATGTGGACAAAGGCATCAGATATCACTACAGCTGAATAACATGCAGATAGAGATTCTTTGTCTGATGAAATGTGGAAGACATTAAACACCCAGTTGCAATGTAATGCTAATTGACAGCTTGCTTCACAGTATAGAATTTTATAAAAAAAAATATTTTCTGTCTCACTGTGATAAGAAGCAACATGGAACCAGAAGCTAACTGTTTCAAACATGACTGATGTTATATAGTGATTTTGGAGCAAAACATTATGTAAATCTCATAAATTGTCATGTTTGATGCTATGCTAATCAAACTTACTACCTATCCCTGTTGCCAGGAGCAATGGTTTTATAACTCATTTTGAAAAGTACATTCACATATAAGATTATGTGGTTGTTTTTATGAAGGGCAAAAGCAAAGAAGGGTAAGCGAGGGTTTAAAAGAAAAGAATGGGTTTAAAACTGTGTGAATTAAAAGGTGCCAATAAAAAATGTATTTGGGGTATGGGTAAGTTTGGACCTCGTTATGAATTTTTATGATTCAGATTCTTGTCAAACAGCCCGTGAGTCTTGGCTTGAATGTTTTAAAATCACATTGAAAGTGCGTTTGTAATAATAACAAAGGTGGACTCCAGGTGGACTTCAGTAGGACAAAAAAAAAGCATTTTATTTAGCATTTTAACCCATACCTAGACTTTAGAATTCAAAATCTATTCCTATTCTGGAATAAAATGCTTAAGGTCAGGAATCATCTGGTTGTTATAAAATTAAAATTTAAATTCTTCTTATCGATTCCTTTGTGCGCATTTTAATATGACTTTAAACTATTTAAGGTTTTCTGTGCTGCACACATAGGGAATGCCATCATTTCAGAAATGAGGGGGACAGAAATATATATTTTTTAAAAAGACTTCTGACTTGTCTAATTGACAGCATTTATTTTTTCTTACGTATTTTGATTGGATAAGAAATTTTGTAAGGTTTGTAAGTTTTTTTTTTTTTCAGACATACCAATAAAACACAATTTAACTTAAAATGATTAAGTTATAATATTTTAAGTTAATAATTAAAATAATATATTTTGCCCATTTTTGAGACCCCCTTCTTGAATCAGGCATGTATTTTTTTTTTTTACTGTACAAATAAATGCAGCCTTGCTGAGCAAAAAAGAATTATTTTAAAACATTAGAAAATATTACAGATCCCAGTCTGAACACTGTGAATGCTATAATAAATGTTAATAGAACAATTGTAATTATTATTATCCTTATTATTGTCTTTTTTATTTTATTTTACAGAACAACAGTAAAATTACAATAATATATATATATTTTTTTATGTTGATTGAGTTCTTGCTTTTTCTCAGCTTTTATTTTTGGCAGAATCCCACAGGAAGACCTCTTTTTGTTGACAACAGCAGATTTATAAATGATTCTCATTACAAATTTGGGAAGACATTTGTTGCATGTATCGCATTGTTACAAGCCTTTTAAAAATCCCTAAAATTGTTACTAAGCAAATGACGAATAACACCATTTTAGCACAGAGTGCTAAAGGACTTTAGTGCTTTGGACTTTAAACCATGGTGCCGTCATGTTTGCTGCATTAGTGTGCGCCTCTATTTGATTGTGTCATGTTATTGTTCAGTACAATTTATTCTATCCTTTTATTTGCTTATTTGGCAACCAAAATTATTTGGCCGAAAATCGCAACAAAAGCTCTTTCAGTGTTCAGGTGAATAATTTTGGTTGCCGAACATTCGGTGCATCCCTAGTGCTGCTTCTAACAATATACATTGCTATTTCTTCTTCTTTTATTTGGCAAGGATGTGTCAAGTTGTTAAGAAGTGATAGCAAAGATTTACATTGTTAGAAAATATTTATATTTTGAATAAATGCTGTTCTTTTTAACTTTTTATTCATCAAAGAATCCTGAAAAAAGTATCGCCGTTTCCCAAAAAGATTTGGCAGCACATCTGTTGCTAACATAGATAATTCTAATTGTAAATCAGCATATTAGAATGATTTCTTAAGGATCATGTGAAATAAATCATATTTTAAAGGATATAAATTAGAAACCATTGTTTTATATTGTGATAACATTTTGCAAGATGACCACAAAAGTGTCGTCTTAAATGTACATTTTTCCAAATTGAGATTTATATGTCTGAAATCTGAATAAATAAGCTTTACATTGATGTATGGTTTATTAGGATCAGACAGTATTTGGCCGAGATACAACTATTTCAAAATCTGGAATCTGAGGGTGCAAAAAAAAATCTAAATACTGAGAAAATACCCTTTGAAGTTGTCCAAATGAATTCTTAGCAATGCAAATATCTTCATGGAACATGATCTTTACTTAATATCCTAATGATTTTTGGCATAAAAGCAAAAAATATATAATTTTGAACCACACCATTTTTTTTGGCTATTGCTAAAAATATACCCCCAGCAACTTAAGACTTTTCCCTAACCTTATTAAATGCATGTTATCTTTCATATCAAATTCTTACATTTTATTAAAGGTCCTATGACCATGAAAATTTCACTTTCTGAGGTTTTTTAACATTAATATGAGTTCCCCTAGCCTGTATATGGTCCCCAAGTTTCTAGAAATTTTAATCGGTGTAAATAGAGATTTTGCTATCTTTCTCTGCCTTTGAGAAAATGGAAGCTCAAACGGGCTGATCTTGAATCTCCTCCTTGTGACGTTGTAAGGAGAAATGTTACCTCCCCTTTCTGTGCTTTGACCGCCCAAATATTTACATATAATTCAGTCGCAACAGCTGTAACAAACAGACTTTTATGATATGTATTCGACAGCACCGCCACAAACAGTGAGTAACAGTGTTCATTAATGCCTGATCTGTGATCAGTGATTTCTGATGTGTAGCTAATCATTCAAGTTCACACAGACTTTCTTTCTAAATCATTTAATACTGTTTATGCATCAGGGAATTAAGTCGGAGACTAAACGTTCAACTTCTCTCTTAGTAGCATGAAACAAATCTGTTATTTAAATTGTGATTTAACTACAGAGAGTGATCAAAGAACGCTCCCTTTATTTTTTCGGAGCTGTCACACATCGCGAGTATATCTGCACTCTTGCCTAAACTGCCATTACAATGAATGACACTGTTATGCTGCACAACAAAGCTCTTACTGTATTCATGTGGTGTGTTCATGTGTTTGCTGTTAGTTGTGGTGAAAGCATTTTGTGAGAGAAAACGTGTTGCAATAATGATGAGATCACTGCATTCACACGATAAACTGACTCTGTCTACTCAATGCTTATCACTGCAGCCATTCATGTGATGGGAAAAGATCAAAAAAATAATTATATTATCAACACTTCCACAATTCTTTAATCTCGACAGCTGTAATAGTAATATATATATAAATACTGAGATATATATATTTGAGAAGGGTTCCACATGTAATATGCATTTCGAATGCAAAGATGTCAGCCAATCACAACAGTTGTCGTTTACTCAGTCTCACAGCAGACACGCCCCTTCAAACAGAGCATTCAAGCCAGAGGGCTAATATCAGGATTTAAAATTCTTTTTGTTTCTAAATTTTAAATGTAAAAATCATACTAACAATATAAGTACACCTAAGGAAACATTAAAAAGCATTTAAAGAAAAGGAAATAATCCATGTCATGGGACCTTTAATAATTTCACTTCATATAATAAGATACTATAGATCTGTTCACTGCAGAAGAAACAGAAACAGCTGAAGTGTTTCAATGCATTTACAAAGATAACTTAATTAAGATGAAATGTAGTATGAATGTATTTACACTGCAAAATTACAACATAATAATGCTATGAGCTTGGTGTTTTAAGTTATTTAATATAAAAATATGAAATGTTGGGGGAAAATGCAAAGGTAAGCTACTTTTAAATATGAAAGTAAAACTGCCAGTAGTTGGTGTTAATTAGTGAGTTATTCATTCAAAAAAATTCGTTCAGGTGGCTGGCTAATTTAAGAATGAAGCAAGTGACTGTTTTTATGAATAAACCACTGAATCATTGACTCAAATGATTCATTCAAAAATGCCAAATTATTCAGTAATGAAACACCACAGTGTATCTCAGAGATGCTCAACTGCTCTGCTTGTTATCTTTGTTTAGAAGTCACTTAATATTAACTACTTGTTTGACCTCATAAAATGTCAACTCTTAGTCATGTTGCTTAACTAGGCTATATGTTATAAAAGCAGTTTTTACTGCATTATATATTTTTTGTGTGTAGTTGTGTTAAGGCTGATTTATATTTCTTCATCAGGACATATGAAATAGCCTCGGTTTTCATTTACACTTCTGCATCATTGTCCGCGTCGAAGTGCAGTACACATGCAAACCGCTAGTCTGCAGTGTCCACAGGCACATTGCTTGTATAACTCGCAGACCACAAAGAAGAAGAAGCTTGTCAGAGAAGCATCAACCATGACTGCAGCAAATAAATATCAAAGAATAGATAATTTAAAACTACAAAAAAAGAGAGAGATGACAGCGGAACAGAAGATGGCAATCTTTCAATCTGCACAAGGAATTGTACCATGGCAGAACAACTGTTTGTCGTGGACAGTGGAAGTGATCTAATGCTGCGTTTTATAATAAGAGACTTATTCTTTGGTTTGTTTTATTTTAAATTACAAGGTGTAACATTAAAATATATTAAACTACAAAAACCACATACAATACTCAAATACATATGGAGGGAGGGGTACTAGCAGACAAATCACAGCCCTTGTGGTCCTCGTAGATTTGACGCGCGGTGACATATTTGGAGAGGTGCACTTCAGGCTATGCCGTAGCCTGCATGTACTACACACAAACTACTGCATAGCTATGTTGTAGTTTCAATGCAGAAGTATAAATCAGCCTTTAATTTGTTTTGATTTGTTCACAAGATTCTTTCACACAGACAGGCTGTTTAAGCATCAACTGATGTGATCTTGTTACTGTCAATACATTATCCATTATGAATTGTGGTTTACACCAAATTTAACAAAATGCAAACCATTCTCCCCTAGTTAGACGTTTTAGGGGCCTTTCATATGTCGTGCGCTCAATTTCATTACTTTAACATTCCTGGGCGTGTACTGAGAGACTGTGTATTGGAACTCACTGATGTCTTCACAGACATTTTCAACATCCCACTTCAGGCTGTTTTCCCCACATGCTTAAAATTTACCAAAATCATTTACCACCACCCCGAAGAAGCTGTCTCCATTCTGCTTTAATGACTTATCCTTCAGTTGCACTTACTCCTTTTCTCATGAAGTGCTTTGAACGGCTAGTTATGCACCACATCAAGTCTGCCATCCCCCACCCTCCCTGGACCACTTGACCGATGACCCCATCGCCACTGCTCTCCACTCAGCACTCACACATCTAGACAATAAAAGACTCATACGTCAGAATGCTCTTCATATATTTCAGGTCAGCATTCAACACAATCATTCCTCAACAGCTCATTCACAAACTGTTTCAGCTGGGGCTCAATACTTCGACTTTCTTACTGGAAGACCTCAGGCAGTATGGATCGGCAGCAACACACCCAGCACCATCACACTGAACACTGGGGCCCCCCAAGAATGTGTCCCCCTCTTTCTGCTGACCAACGATTGTACACCGTCATACAACACCAACCTCTTCATTAAGTTTGCAGACGACACAACTGTAATGGGTCTCATTAGCAACAGAGATATGACATACTACAGGAGCAAGGTGGGTCGCCTGGCCGGGTGGTTCAGTGACAACAATCTCTCTCTGAATAAGGAGAAGACTAAGGAGATTGTTGTTGACTTCAGGAGAGTGCACACTCAACATGCTCATCTGACCGTCAATGTTGCAACTGTGTAGAGAGTGAGCAGCCCCAAGTTCCTCGGTGTGCACATCACAGAGGACCTCTCCTAAACTGACAGCACCACAGCACTAGCCAAGAAAGCACAGCAGCATCTCTGCTTCATCTGCAAACTGAGAAGAGCCAGAGCCCCATCCCCCATCATGTCCACCTTCACCAGAGGCACCATCGAAAACATTCTGACAAGCTGCATCACTGTGTGGTATGGTGCCTGCAATGCGCCATGCCGCAAGACACTTTAACGAATAGTGAGAGCAGCTGAGAAGATCGTTGGTGTCTCTCTCCCCTCCCTGCAGGACATTTATTGGAACCAGTCTCAACCGCAAAGCGTAGTAGCTTATAAGTGGTGACTGTCAGTTTATGCGCATATGACAGGATTTTTTTTTAGAAAAAATTAATACAAGACGTAGTCAGCCAGACGATAAACATTATTAACAGCAATTATTATATGATGCAGTCACACTTGTAGCAATTATTTGTTAGTTCTGTTTGTTGATTCAGGGTTAGCATCATCTGGGGGTCCTCTGAGGGGTTGGCATCATCTTTTCTCAGGTGTTCTGGATACAGACTGGAGCTTGTGTATATCCTAGTTACTGTATGCAAAACAGAGAAACAAATAGAGACATCATTAGCATAGCTTCTGTTCCAACAAAGTAAAATTAATTAGTTTAAACTAAGCTAAAGAATAAGAATGCGCATTTGATCAGATGCAACTGCAGTCACAATTTAAGAGATGCATTATTCAAATGCTTGGCGAAAGAGATGCATTTTTAATCTAGATTTAAATAGGGAGAGTGTTTCTGAACCCCGAACATTATCAGGAAGGCTATTCCAGAGTTTGGGAGCCAAATGTGAAAAAGCTCTACCTCCTTTACTGGACTTTGCTATCCTAGGAACTACCAAAAGTCCAGCGTTTTGTGGTCTTAGGGGGCGTGATAAGGCTAGTTAGGTAAGGACTCTAGCCACTGCATTTTGAACTACCTGTAGCTTGTTTATTGAAGATGCAGGTCAAGTCACCTTTATTTATATAGCGCTTTAAACAAAATACATTGCGTCAAAGCAACTGAACAACATTCATTAGGAAAACAGTGTGTCAATAATGCAAATTGATAGTCAAAGGCAGTTCATCATTGAATTCAGTGATGTCATCTCTGTTCAGTTAAATAGTGTCTGTGCATTTATTTGCAATCAAGTCAACGATATCGCTGTAGATGAAGTGACCCCAACTAAGCAAGCCAGAGGCGACAGCGGCAAGGAACCGAAACTCCATCGGTGACACAGTGGAGAAAAAAAACCTTGGGAGAAACCAGGCTTAGTTGGGGGGCCAGTTCTCCTCTGACCAAACGAAACCAGTAGTTCAATTCCAGGCTGCGGCAAAGTCAGATTGTGTAGAAGAATCATCTGTTTCCTGTGGTCTTGTCCTGTGGTCCTCTGAGACAAGGTCTTTACAGGGGATCTGTATCTGGGGCTCTAGTTGTCCTGGTCTCCGCTGTCTTTCAGGGCAGTAGAGGTCCTTTCTAGGTGCTGATCCACCATCTGGTCTGGATACGTACTGGATCCGGGTGACTGCAGTTACCCTCTGATCTGGTGGTTACGGTGACCTCGGAATAAGAGAGAAACAGACAAATATTAGCGTAGATGCCATTCTTCTAATGATGTAGCAAGTTCATAGGGTGTTATGGGAAGTGTTCCCGGTTCAGGTTTACCTTGTTAATTCAGCCTAAAAATCCTTTAACGGATTTGGATATTAAAAGCATATTAGTATGTTATGTGTAAGCCAGGTTAAAGAGATGGGTCTTTAATCTAGATTTAAACTGCAAGAGTGTGTCGGCCTCCCGAACAATGTTAGGTAGGTTATTCCAGAGTTTAGGCGCCAAATAGGAAAAGGATCTGCCGCCCGCAGTTGATTTTGATATTCTAGGTATTATCAAATTGCCTGAGGTTTGAGAACGTAGCGGACGTGGAGGATTATAATGTAAAAGGAGCTCATTCAAATACTGAGATGCTAAACCATTCAGGGCTTTATAAGTAATAAGCAATATTTTAAAATCTATATGATGTTTGATAGGGAACCAGTGCAGTGTTGACAGGACCAGGCTAATATGGTCATACTTCCTGGTTCTAGTAAGAACTCTTGCTGCTGCATTTTGGACTAGCTGTAGTTTGTTTACTAAGCGTGCAGAACAACCACCCAATAAAGCATTACAATAATCTAACCTTGAGGTCATAAATGCATGGATTAACATTTCTGCATTTGACATTGAGAGCATAGGCCGTAATTTAGATATATTTTTGAGATGGAAAAATGCAGTTTTACAAATGCTAGAAATGTGGCTTTCTAAGGAAAAATTGCGATCGAATAGCACACCTAGGTTCCTAACTGATGACGAAGAATTGACAGAGCAACCATCAAGTCTTAAACAGTGTTCTAGGTTATTACAAGCAGAGTTTTTAGGTCCCATAATTAACACCTGTTTTTTCAGAATTTAGCAGCAAGAAATTACTCGTCATCCAGTTTTTTATATCAACTATGCATTCCATTAGTTTTTCAAATTGGTGTGTTTCACGGGGCCGCGAAGAAATCTAGAGCTGAGTATCATCTGCGTAATACAATTTTGGCTATATGAAGTTTGCACAAAACTAAATAATGATCTGAGATATCAACATTTGGCTGCATAATTTCAACACTATCAACATCAATTCCATGTGACAGTATTAAATCTAGAGTATGATTTCGACAATGAGTAGGTCCTGAAACGTGTTGTCTAACCCCAATAGAGTTCAGAATGTCTATAAATGCTGATCCCAATGCATCTTTTTCATTATCAACATGGATATTAAAATCACCAACTATTAAAACTTTATCTGCAGCCAGAACTAACTCGGATGTAAAATCACCAAACTCTTTAATAAAATCTGTATGGTGCCCTTGTGGCCTGTATACAGTAGCCAGTACAAACATAACAGGGGATTTATCATTAACATTTGTTTCTCTGGATAATGTTATATGAAGCACCATTACTTCAAACGAGTTATAAAGCCCTGCATTTCAGCCCGAGCCCGACAGGCCCCGACTTATTTATGCCCCTAGGGCCGGGCTTCGGGCCAATTTTCACGTTATAGCTCACATGCGGGCCGGGCCTCGGCCCTTTTTTGGGTTATCCTTCTATTTATATTTTTAGACATTAATAAAAATAAAAAATGAGAAGTTGACGTCGACGATAGAAAAACAAACCTAGACATTTCATAACCTCATAACTTTCATAATCTGATAATTCAACCCGTTATAATTACACTGACATACTGACATGACAGTCTCACGCATGCACGCTTTTCCGTCAGCGCGACCCACGATTATACTTCACTTATATCCACTTACTGTAGTAGTAGCTATTATAGGCCTCTAAATTAATGTATTAATCATAGCCTAGTTGGCCAACTAATAATTATGAAATTATGATTCATGCAGCGGCGAGCATTTCTGTGTCTGCACCTGTTGTTGCGGGCCACGCAGCAAAGAAGAGAACGCTGGCCGAGTTTGAAAACATTGTGGAGCAGGACGAGGATGACGACGATGAAGTACAGCAATACATGCGCCTCAATCACAACATGGAAGGTGATGGACGAGATGTGCTGCTATGGTGGAAACAGCACGAGACCCTGCTACCGCAACTGGCAAGACTGGCTCGCTCTGTGTTTAGTGTCCCGCCAGCAGCAGCAGCGAACGTGTCTTCAGCGCAGCGAGAAGAGTGATGGAAGAGAGGAGGACTGGGTTAAAACCTTCCACTCTGGATGCTATTCTTTTTCTCCACGATGCTCTGTAAGAGACAGTTCTCAAGTTTTCATTTGACTGGACTTTATTTTTGTTTAACTGTTGGAAACTAATGGAAAAAAGAATGGACATGTTCTGTGGTGCATTTTTGAGGTAAGATAACCTGCAAGTTTGTTTTTAATTAATTTAATTTGTTTAGATTGTAGGCTATTTCTCATTTCGTTTGCGAGCGCTGTTGCGAGCCTGCCTCAGTATTTCAATTTTTTTATTTTACTCACTGTGGTTTAATAAATAAACATATATTAAACTGTCTGTGTGATATGCTTGAAGTGTTTTATATCTATGGATTTTATTGTAGCCAAGTAAAGTATTAGCGTTAATTTGAGAGGCTTAATTGATTAAATATGTTTTAGGCTACTCGCTGTCGGCTCGGCTGATTAACGTTAATCGTCATTTTAAAAAAAAAGCTCCAAACGTTTTTCTAAATTAACTTGATAAAGAAATGAAAAGAAAACATAACACAAAACTGACCCCTTTTTTAATTGTTGCAAATAGGGCAGGCTTCTGTTGTGTAATAAAATAAATAAATAAATAAAAACACAGGCTCGTGTCGGACTCGGGCTGATAATTCTGATGAGCTGTCGGACACGGGTCGGGCTAGGGCCTGAGCGTCTCGGGCCAGGGCCGGGCTCGGGCCTAGATTTGAGGCCCGTGCAGGGCTCTAACGAGTTATGCTTAAAGCCTGCCCTCTGAAAAATCCAATTATAAATTGAAGCAACACCTCCCCCTTTGCCTTTTAGACGCGGCTCATGTTTATAACAGTAATCTTCGGGGGTGGACTCGTTTAAAATAATGTATTCATCAGGTTTTAGCCAGGTTTCTGTCAAACACAGCACATCTATATTATGATCAGTGATCATATTATTTACAAAAAGTGTTTTCGTAGAAAGGGATTTGATATTCAATAAGCCAAGCTTTATCATTTGTTTATCCGTATTCCATCTTTTTTATTTGTTGAACCTCAATTAAATTGTTAATCTTAACTTGGTTTGGACGTTTTTTGTATTTTCTAGTTCGCGGAACAGACACAGTCTCTATAGTGTGATATCTAGGTAAAAGAGTCTCTATGTGCTGAGAATTAACTGACATCTGTGACGTGAGGCAGCTAGCAGACGGTCGGTTTAGCCAGTCTGTCTGCTTCCTGACCTGGGCCCCAGTTAGTCAGGTATAAACACTAAGACTATTTGCCATATTTCTAGAGAGAAGAGTGGCGCCACCCCAGGAGGGATGAAGACCATCTCTTTTCAACAGGTCAGGTATGCGGTGTTTTGACCCACGACTACACTGCCTGTCACTGTCACCCAGTTGCCCTGCTGCAAGGGCTCTGTTGCCGGAACCGAACAATGTACAGGAATCCCTGAGCTAGACGCACCCAAAGCCGTGTCTAGAGCCCTAACATTCTTACTGTCCTCAATTAAAGTTTGGATGCGTGTCTCTAATTCTGAAATCTTCTCTGTCAGCCTAACTAATTCCCTGCATTTATCACATGTGAATCCCTCATCAGCGACAGAGATAGATAAACTGTACATGTGGCAAGAGGTGCAAATAACAATAGCAGGAGAAGCCGTTACTCACCGTGCTTGATGAAATATTCTTACTGCGGTTGTTTGATGAACTTGTGAAAAACTGGAGCGAGAGAGAGGAGAGGAGAAAAGAAAACAGCGATAGGTTCGAATGAAAACGCTAATGACAACCTAATGAGTGCTAACGCTTTGCAGGTGTACTGCACTCATGGATATAAAATAAGTGAACGATCAAAATTAATCTGAATAGATTGATAATATCAGAAATATGGTGTGAATTAAGTTATATTTTATCACTTTAAAAAACAGAGTGATAGTACGATAAAGATTCTAGAAAAAATAAAAATAAAAACAGCTACACGGAGCTACGACTAACAACAGAAGGCCAACAGGAAGTAGAGAAAACAGTCCAATAGCGACACCCGCAGTCAGGAGGTACAGGATCTAATAAACATGACAACCACCTAGAACTGTGTAACAATAGTCCAGTCTAGAGGTCATGAATGCATGAACAAGCTTTTCTGCATCAGAAACAGGTAACGTTTCGTAGCTTGGCAATGTTTCTAAGAGTTTTTTTTTTTTTTTTTTTGTTACAGTTTTTGTAACATGGGAAATATGGTTTTCAAAAGACAAGTTGCTGTCTAATATAACACCCAGATTTTTGACTGTAGAGGAAGTAACAGTACATCCGTCTAGTTGCAAATTGTAATCTACAAGATTCTGTGTAATGTCTTTTGGTCCAATAATTAATATCTCTGTCTTATCTGAATTTAATAGGAAAAAATTATTGGTCGTCCAATCTTTAAAATTTTTACCACACTCTGTAAGCTTAGATAATTTAGAAGTTTCATCTGGTCTCGTTGAGATATATAGCTGAGTATCAAAAGCATAACAGTGGAAACTAATCCCGTATTTTCTAATAATATTACCAAGGGGCAACATGTATATTGAAAATAGAAGGGGACCTAGGATGGATCCTTGTGGCACTCCATATTTTACTGTCGATAAATGAGATGACTCCCCATTTAAATAAACAAAATGGTAGCGATCAGACAGGTAGGATCTAAGCCATCTTAGAGCCTGCCCTTGAATACCTGTATAGTTTTGAAATCTATCTATGGTGTCGAACGCAGCACTAAGATCAACTAGCAATGAGATGCAGCATTGATGTGATGCAAGAAGCAGGTCATTTGTAATTTTAACAAGTGCAGTTTCTGTGCTATGGTGGGGCCTGAAACCTGACTTAAATTCTTCATGCAGATCTTTTTTTTTTGCAGGAAGGAGCTCAATTGAGCAGACACAACTTTTTCTAAAATTTTAGACATAAATGGAAGATTTGAAATAGGCCTATAATTTGCCAGTGCACTAGGATCTTGTTTTGGTTTCTTAATAAGAGGCTTAATAACCGCCAGCTTAAATGGTTTTTGGACGTGACCTAAAGATAATGATGAGTTAATAATATTGAGAAGCGGTTCTTCGGCAACAGGTAACAACTCTTTCAGTAATTTAGTGGGTACAGGATCTAATAAACATGTTGTTGGTTTAGATACAGTGATAAGTTTATTTAGCTCTTCGTGTCCTATAGTTGTAAAGCACTGGAGTTAATCTTTGGATGGATGGATGAAACCGAAGCATTAGACGCTGTAGAATCTACATTCGCCATTGTACAGTCGTGGCCAAAAGTTTTGAGAATTAAATGAATATTAGTTTTCAAAAGTTTGCTGCTAAACTGCTTTTAGATCTTTGTTTCAGTTGTTTCTGTGATGTACAGAAAATAATTAAAAGCACTTCATACTTTTCAAAGGCTTTTATCGACAATTACATGACATTTATGCAAAGAGTCAGTATTTGCAGTGTTGGCCATTCTTTTTCAGGACCTCTGCAATTCGACTGGACATGCTCTCAATCAACTTCTGGGCCAAATCCTGACTGATAGCAACCCATTCTTTCATAATCACTTCTTGGAGTTTGTCAGAATTAGTGGGTTTTTGTTTGTCCACCCGCCTCTTGAGGATTGACCACAAGTTCTCAATGGGATTAAGATCTGGGGAGTTTCCAGGCCATGGACCCAAAATTTCAACATTCTGGTCCCTAAGCCACTTAGTTATCACTTTTGCCTTATGGCACGGTGCTCCATCGTGCTGGAAAATGCATTGTTCTTCACCAAACTGTTGTTGGATTGTTGGAAAAAGTTGCTGTTGGAGGGTGTTTTGGTACCATTCTTTATTCATGGCTGTGTTTTTGGGCAGAATTGTGAGTGAGCCCACTACCTTGGATGAGAAGCAACCCCACACATGAATGGTGTCAGGATGCTTTACTGTTGGCATGACACAGGACTGATGGTAGCGCTCACCTTTTCTTCTCTGGACAAGCCTTTTTCCAGATGCCCCAAACAATCGGAAAGGGGCTTCATCTGAGAATATGACTTTGCCCCAGTCCTCAGCAGTCCATTCACTATAATTTCTGCAGAAGATTAATCTGTCCCTGATGTTTTTTTTGGAGAGAAGTGGCTTCTTTGCTGCCCTTCTTGACACCAGGCAATCTTCCAAAAGTCTTCGCCTCACTGTGCGTGCAGATGCGCTCACACTTGCCTGCTGCCATTACTGAGCAAGCTCTGCGCTGGTGGCACTCCGATCCCGCAGCTGAATCCTCTTTAGGAGACGATCCTGGTGCTTGCTGGACTTTCTTGGACGCCCTGAAGCCTTCTTTACAAGAATTGAACCTTTTTCTTTGAAGTTCTTGATGATCCTATACATTGTTGATTTAGCTGCAATCTTAGTAGCCACAATATCCTTGCCTGTGAAGCCATTTTTATGCAATGCAATGATGGCTGCACGCGTTTCTTTGCAGGTCACCATGGTTAACAATGGAAGGACAATGATTTCAAGCATCACCCTCCTTTTAACATGTCAAGTCTGCCATTCTAACCCAATCAGCCTGACATAATGATCTCCAGCCTTGTGCTCGTCAACATTCTCACCTGAGTTAACAAGACGATTACTGAAATGATCTCAGCAGGTCCTTTAATGACAGCAATGAAATGCAGTGGAAAGGTTTTTTTGGGATTAAGTTAATTTTAATGGCAAAGAAGGACTATGCAATTCATCTGATCACTCTTCATAACATTCTGGAGTATATGCAAATTGCTATTATAAAAACTTAAGCAGCAACTTTTCCAATTTCCAATATTTATGTAATTCTCAAAACTTTTGGCCACGACTGTATTTCTAATGTTATCTATTTAATCAGTGAAGAAATTTATTTCTAATTAAGTCATTACTATTAAACGTTGATGGAATATTTGATTCCGGTGGTGTCTAGTTATATGTTAATTTTGCCACTGTGCTAAATAAAAACCTTGGATTGTTTTGGTTATTTTCAATGAGTTTGTGGATATGCTTGGCCCTGGCAGTTTCTAGAGCATGTCTATAGCTGGACATACTGTTTGTCCACGCAATTCTAAAAACTTCCAAGTTTTTCTCCATTTGCGTTCAAGACTGAGTTTCCTTCTTTATAGAGTCTGTTATACCATGGTACAGTACATTTTTCTCTAACCTTTTTCATTTTGATGGGGCAACAGCTTCTAATGTATTAGAGAAAATAGTGCCAATGTTGCCAGTAATTTCATCTAGTTCATGTGTATTTTTGGGTACAAATAGCAGTTGAGATAAATCAGGCAGGTTATTTGCGAATCTGTCTTTGGTGGCTGGAACAATAGTTCTGCCCAGACGGTAACGCTGAGCCATATAGTTAACATCATCAATACGCAGAATACACGATACAAGGAAATGATCTGTATCATCATCAGTTTGAGGTATGATATCTATATCAGTAAGATCAATTCCATGCGATATAATTAAATCTAGTGTATGATTAAAACGATGAGTGGGCCTGGTGACATTTTGCTTGATTCCAAAAGAGTTTATTAGGTCAGTAAGCGCAAGTCCTAATGCATTATTTGTATTATCAACGTGAATATTAAAATGTCCCATGATTAGCGCTTTATCAACTGTAACCAGAAGGTCTGAGAGGAAATCTGCAAATTCTTTTAGGAATTCTGTATACAGCCCTGGTGGTCTATACACAGTAGCCAGAGCAAGAGATATATTCGATTTATTTTGCCTATCTGACAGTGTAACATTAAGCAGAATTATTTTGAATGAGTAAAACCTGTGTCCTGTTTCCTGGGTAACATTGAGAATATCACTATATATTGTTGCAAAACCTCCGCCACGATGGGGCTCATGCTTATAACAGTAGTTTGGTGGAGTAGACTCATTTAGACCAATATAATAATTTGGTTTTAGCCAGGTTTCAGTCAAGCAGAGTAAATCAAAACCATTATCTGTGATCATTTCATTAACAATAACTGCTTTGGGTGTGAGTGATCTAATATTTATTAGCCCAAACTTAAAAAAAATTTTTTGTTCATTTACTTACATTTTTCTGGTTTAATAACGATAAGATTTTTTCTAGATCCTACATTAAATTTATATTTTGACCTCACTATTCGGGGAACACATTTGAGCGTGTAGAACAGGGATAGGCAACTCCGGTCCTGGAGGGCCACTATCCTGCAGCGTTTAGCTTCAGCCCTCATAAAAACTCACCTGCCTGTATCTATCTAGTAATCCCGAAAACACTGATTGTCTTGTTCGGGTGTGTTTAATTAGGGTTGGAGCTAAACTCTGCAGGACAGTGTCCCTCCAGGACCGAAGTTGCCTATCCCTGGTGTAGAACAAAAGTCATCATAATAGTTATTTGAGAATTGGCTTACTAGTCATATGGAGCGAAGTGTCCTGGAGATGTTGTCAGAGCAGCTCCGCTCTGGTGCAGGCCATCAGCGTGAAAAAGCCTAGGACGCTCCCAGAAAAGATCTTAATTATTAACAAATTGCAGTTTCTGTTCTTTACACCATGACAACAACCATTCATTTAAAGCAACAAGTCTACTGAACCTTTTGTGTCCTCGTCGATACGTGGGCAGTGGTCCTGACACGATGATTGTCACCACGGGCGTCGTGCTGCAATTCAGCATTGCACTGACCTCATTCAACTACCTCTTCAGTCAGTTTAAATAAAGAACTATTTTCTGAGCTTTGCCACTTTAATCAGACTGAATAAGCTCTTTTGAACTACAATCATTTTAGCTGCACTGTTTTGCACTCTATCTGCCATGTGCCTTGTGCTGCTTTAACTTTTTTATTTTATTTATTTGTTTTTATATTTTTTACGTGGCCTTATTTGTATAGCTGTATTTTTATATTTAATCTGTCTCTATCTGTATGTTTATGCTCTACTGTTAGTGTTATCTGTATGCACCAAGTGTTGAGTAATCCATTTTCAATTCTCTGTATGTATGTGCTGTACATGTGGAAGAATTGACAATAAAGCAGACTTTGACTTGACTTTGAATTCAAATGTAGATGCATGGCAAGCTCGTTCATAATAGAAGCGAAGTGGACAACTCATGCACTGAGACTCGCTCGCTTTTTCCTATGCCACAGCCGGATGAAAACCTCAACTTTTCAGAATGCCGCAAACACACCATGCATCATGTGACTGGAACCAACCAGTCAGCTTCAGCCTTGCAGTAATAACAGTAGCTGTGTTTACATGGACCTTAATAATCCGATCATAATAGGACTAGAAGCACAGTCAGAATAAAAATGTCACAAGTAACCACGTCAGTCGGATTGAATTGGCCAGATCCAAATACAATTTCAATCGGGATTGTAAGGAGTGGTTTATTAGGGCCCGAGCACCGATGGTGTGAGGACCCTCTTGGAATTGCTCCGTTTATTATTATTATTATTATTATTATTATTAGGGCCCGAGCACCGATGGTGTGAGGACCCTCTTGGAATTGCTCCGTTTATTATTATTATTATTATTATTATTATTATTCTTCTCTAAGATGAATCGCATTTTTGAGAGCCTAAACATGCTCGAAAAGTCATGAAACTTTGCACACACCTCAGAACTGGCGAAAATTTACGTCTGATATGGGTTTCAGAAGTGGGTGTGGCAAAATGGCTCGACAGCGCCACCTATACACGTTCAACGGTGTGCGCCTCGAGCTACGTTTCACGTACATGTATGAAAATTGGTATACACATGTATCTCTCCAATACCTACAAAAAAGTCTCTTGGAGCAAAATCCGAAACCCAACAGGAAGTCGGTTATTTTTAATTTTATGAGCAAATTTTGTGTCATTTTTGTCATTTCCATGCGTTGTATTTTAACGAACTCCTCCTAGAGATTAATTCAGATCAACACCAAAGTTGGTATGCCTAATCTAAAGGCCTTTGCGATGTTAAATTGCGAAGATTTTGAGTTTTCGTTAAAGGGCGTGTCCGTGGCGGCCTGGCGAATTTCGATGATTCGCCATGAAAAATGAAGTTGCTATAACTCAGACATACAATGTCCAATGTGCCCAAAACTTCACATGTTTCATAAGACTCCTGACCAGAACATATTTACATGCCCATATTCAGTTATAGTCATAGCGCCACCTATAGGCAACAGGAAGTGACATATTTTACACTTCGACAGACTACTCCTAGAAATTTTTTGACATCAATGTCTTTTTTATGGTCAGTATCATCTAAAGGCTTGTGCAATGTTAAATTGTGAAGATCTTGAGTTTTCGTTAAGGGGCGTGTCTATGGCGCCGTGACAAAATTCAAAGTCTCGCCAAGGGAATAAAAGATGTTATAACTCAGGCATGAAATGTCCGATCTTCCCCAAACTTCACATGTGTGATAAAAGTCCTGGCCTGAACAGATCTGAAGGCCAATATTCCATCGGGTGTGGCAAAATGGCTCGATAGCGCCACCTGTACACTTTCAACGGAGTGCACCTCGAGCTATGTTTCACGTACATGTACAAAAATTGGTACACACATGTAACACACGAATACCTACAAAAAAGTCTCTTGGTACGAAATCCTAATCCCAACAGGAAGTCGGTTATTTTGAATTTTCCCTGCAAAATTGGTGTTGTTTTTGCCATTTTCAGGGGTTGTACTTTAACGAACTCCTCCTAGAGATTTATTCAGATGAACACCAAACTTGGTCAGTGTAATCTAAAGCCATTTGAGATGTTAAATTGCGAAGGACTTGAGGTTTCGTTAAAGGGCGTGTCCATGGCGGCCTGACAAATTTCGATGTTTCGCCATGAAAAAGGAAGTTGCTGTAACTCAGACATACAATGTCCAATCTGCCCCAAACTTCACATGTTGGATAAGACTCTTGACCTGAACAGATCTACATGCCAATATTCAGTTATAGTCATAGCGCCACCTATTGGCAACAGGAAGTGAAATATTTTACATAGCGACAAACTACTCCTAGAAATTTTATGACATCAATGTTATTTTTGTGGTCAGTCTAATCTAAAGACCTGTGTGATGTTTAGTTGTGAAGATCTTGAGTTTTCGTTAAAAGGCATGTCCATGGCGCCGTGACGAAGTTTGATGTGTCGCCATGGGAATAAAAGATGTTATAACTCAGGCATAAAATGTCCGATCTTGCCCAAACTTCACATGTGTGATAAGGGTCCTGGCCTGAACAGATCTGAAGGCCAATATTCCATTGGGTGTGGCAAAACGGCTCGATAGCGCCACCTATACACTTTCAACTGAGTGCATATACCTTTTCAATGGAGTGCGCCTCAAGCTATGTTTCACGTACATGTACAAAAATCGGTACACACATGTAACACACCAATATCTACGAAAAAGTCTCTTGGTACGAAATCCGAATCCAAACAGGAAGTCAGTTATTTAGAATGTTCTCTGCAAAATTGGTGTTGTTTTTGGCATTTTCAGCGGTTGTACTTTAACGAACTCCTCCTAGAGATTTATTCAGATCAGCATCAAACTTGGTCAGTTAAATCTAAAGGCCTTTGCAATGTTAAATTGGGAAGATCTTGAGATTTTGTTAAAGGGAGTGTCCATGGCGGCCTGACAAATTTCGATGTTTTGCCATGAAAAAGGAAGTTGCTGTAACTCAGACATACAATGTCCAATCTGCCCCAAACTTTGCATGTTAGATAAGACTTCTGCCCTTAACAGATCTACATGCCAATATTCAATTATAGTCATAGCGCCACCTGCTGGCAACAGGAAGTGACATATTTTACGCTGAGACAAACTACTCCTAGAGATTTTTTGACATTAATGTATTTTTGTGGTCAGTCTAATCTAAAGGCCTGTGTAATTTTAAATTGTGGCAATCTTGAGTTTTTGTTAAAGAGCGTGTCCATGGCAAAAATGACAAAATTTGATGTCTCGCCACAGCAAGAGAAGTTGTTGTAACTCAGGCATAAAATGTTTGATCTTCCCCAAACTTCACATGTTCGATAAGAGTGCAGCCCTGAACACATCTGAAGGCCAATATTCCATTATAATGATAGCGCAACCTGGTGGCAACAGGAAGATTGGAACATATATGGAATAAACATTGATATACTCTACTTATATTTATGAGTTTAAATGCATATTTCTCACCGTTCACCTATTTCACCGTTCACCGGGTGCGAGGGCCCGTTCATCGCTGCTTGCAGCTTTAATTACTTTTGTAATCCGAGTGAGCACAAAAGTTTTCAGATTTATAAAAACCTGCTCAAAAATCCCTTTATAAATCCCAGTCAGGGGAAGATTGTGCATACGTGCATTTCCACCTGTCTCCCCCTCGAAATAACCATATATGGAGCTTACAACGCCTTGTTTTACTATGCAGAACCTAATTTATTTGCTCAAACCGAATCCGAGCTGAGCAGCATGTGTGTTGTACAGCCTGCACACTGTGACTCAGTGTTGTTTTAAGTAGGGCTGCAACTAACGATTATTTTGATAATCGATTAATCTGTCGATTATTTTTACGATTAATCGGTTTATGTACTTATATTTTAGTTTTTTCCATTCCCCCCCCCCCCCCCCCCCCCAAGTAAATTATTAATAAAGGGTCTTTATCATTCAGCATAGATTTTTAAGAGATTTTAACCATTTTGCATTGTCATATCCTCATCAAAAATATACCTGGAGTTGTTTTATTATGTGTTAGTAATCCTTTTGTTAAACTCTTCTGCAATGAAAACACTGACCCATACTCTAGCAAATTTCACAAGGAGATTTCAAATAATGTTTTCACAATGGCAGTCCTTAGAGCTCCTAAAGTAGTTTAACATCCCGAACAAAGCTTATTAAGGAATCTTTCAGAACATATTTTCACGATGAATAAGGATAAAACAGAATAAAATTGCAGTGCGTTGTATTTTATTATTTACTGGGAAACAGCTTTATAGCTTATGCTGTGAAATTGTAAACAATCCTTCGAATAAAGTGCCAATGGCATGAAACCTGAATGGAACTCACATTTAAAGTAAAATCCATCAGAAGGTTGTCCAGAAAAAAAAAAATCGGACACACACAAAAAAAACCTGCTGTGTGAAAAACAGCAGTGAATACTTAGAAAAAAAGTGCATATCAAATATCTTTAAACATTTACCTCTCTCATTCAGTCATAATTAGGCTGCACGACTGAATTATGAACTGGTAAACGACAAACTGATCACAGAACATGTTTGTAAAGCTTTAAATGTTAACTGTTAAAAAGCAATGTTATCAGCTTTTACGACTAAACATGTGCAAACAACATTGTACTGGAGAATCTGCACAAATAAAAGTCTTAGGGGCCGTTCTCATATCTCGCCTAAAAACGCGTGGAAAACGCTAGGCGCACCGCTTTCTCCTCCTTTCCAAAGCGCTCGGGCAGAAGCGCCCCTGAGGCGTCTGCCTTTGCTAAGCAACCATGACGTGCTCTCTCCTTGAAGACGCGGAAATTTCAGCAAAGGATAAATGGATTTGCAGCTCTAAAAATCGCTTGCAGTAGCTCTGCTACTAAATTTATTTCAAAATGGAAATCCATATACAGCTATGATCAGCTGTCCCTTCATCTTGGCTGAGCTTTAAACGTTGTTACGGGAAAGGATGAAGCTGATTATTTAGTTCTTGTCACATGACCCGCGGTGCGCTTGCCGCATTCTGAAAAGTTTAAATGTTTTTAACTCGATGCGGTGCGGACGCGCCTGGAAAAACGGGCGTGTCTCGACCGCGTCGCTTCCATTATGCGCGCCTACATTGGAAATAACGAACATGAGCGCGCAAAAGATGCGATATGTGAACGGCCCCTTAAACAGTTCAGTAGTGCAGAGTTTACAGGTTAATCTTCTTTTTTGAAGGCTCAAAGTAAAGTACTCCCACATCCCGCTGAATGCTGCAGAGACGCTGTTTCGGGAAGCACGTGACATAAAACGAGGCCAGCTATTGGCTATTCGCTACTTCTCCTGTTGTACTGGCTGAGTAAAACCTCCGGTGGCTCATTACTGCCACACTTTGGTCACCGCAGATTTGAAATATGCCCGAAATGAGCCGCTTACGGCAAATAAGTTATTTAGCAACGAATCGATGACTAAATTAGTCGACAACTATTTTAATAATCGATTTTAATCGATTAAATCGATTCGTTGTTTCAGCTCTAGTTTCAAGCTCATCATTCTACGCAGGAGATGTGCACAAGCGCTCTGTGTCGCTCTGTATTGGCGCCTTCAGTTTTATAATACTTTTCTGTGCTAACAAAGATTATTAAGTCTTTTTGTTCTGTTCTATCTATCAGTTGTTGCTGCCTTTATTACTGTACTATACTGTATACTGTACTACTATACATTTAAAAAGAAACGTCTTTTAGATTTCTATATAAATGTATATACTTGTTTTTTTATGAATGTGTTTTACAACAATACAAAGAGCAATGTGTAACATTTTACCAGATTTTAGACTTTTATTTGTAAATAAAATATTTCACTGATTTTGTAAAATGATTGTGATTTTTCTAGAATCTATAGTATCTTTTGCTGCTGAGTTATCCACTAACCTAGTTTATAATAGTATTTTTGTCATAGATTATGATTATATATTTTTTCATGTGTTATTTTTCATTAAAATGAAGTTGTGTATATGTAGTAGTTTATGATTAACACAAAAGAGTGATGATCAGGTCAACACAGAGAAATATAGAAATTCTACATTGATTAAAAAAACTGTGCTGTTATCGGATTGGATCGGTATCGGCAGATACTCAAACATTTCGGGATTGGATCATTTCTGAAAAAATTGTATCATTGCTTCCCTAACTGAGACATTAAGGAAATATGAAATGGGGACAAAAATGCCTTTTGTGCCATACACATTAGTTTTTTTTGCAAAAAATTATCCAATATCCTTATGTTTTATAATAAATATATGAAAATATCCATAAAAACAAAATGGTTTAAAGTTGTTCTCAGATATATTTTAGAATAGAGTTTATCTCATTCTTTTACACTGGCCAAATAGTATTTCAATTGTTTTAAACTAGGGCTAGTAATTTAACATGTTAATTAAATTAATTATGATAAGAAAAATCAAGAGTTAAAATTATTAAAGCATTTGACGCACTTGCCTCTCTCCAGACCTACCTTATTTTTCGGACTATAAGTCGCACCTGAGTATAAGTCGCATCAGTCCAAAAATATGTCATGACGAGGAAAAAAACATAGATAAGTCGCACTGGACTATAAGTCGCATTTATTTAGAACCAAGCACCAAGAGAAAACATTACGGTCTACAGCCGCGAGAGGGCGCTCTATGCTGCTCAGTGGTAGGCTTCAGGACCACTGAGCAGCATAGAGCGACCTGTCGCGGCTGTAGATGGTAATGTTTTCTCTTGGTTCATGTCTCTCGTTTCATGTCAAATTAATTTTGATAATTAAGTCGCACCTGACTATAAGTCGCAGGACCAGCCAAACTATGAAAAAAAGTGCGACTTATAGTCCGTAAAATACGGTATGTGGATCATCTTCCATTTCATATACCGATTGATGACTTATATGAGGCAGGGCAACAATTTACTGCATGATGGAGCCTATAAAATGTCCCTAAAATTCAAGATATGGGGCAAAGCGCCCATTTGAGATTGTGTTTCATATTTACATATTTTTTACTGAACCTACTTTGTCTTTGTGTGGCAGTGTCACAGACTTATGGACCTTTGTGGCTGTATTTGGTCAGTTAAGTTGGTTAGACTCCTTGCCATGGTTTGCCTTTTCTTTCAAAGAAATATGACTTGCATAAGGAGTAAGGATGGAAGGCCTAAAACTGTTTACATTAGGCTTATATGCGTTACTGAGACAGACTTCGCCGGTCAGGACCTAGCCTAGCTCGAGTCTTTGGGCAAATTGGGAATTGTGAGGACCATTGATTTTCTGCCTGACCTTTTGCACTCTGATGAGATCTCTCCCCAACAGAAGCAGAATTTTAGGCATTTGAATCTTATTTCAGAATAAATCTTGCAATAGGTTTCAAGTGGGTATGACAAAGTGTGACCCATTGTTGAGGATTTAATTGCATTTGATGAATGGAGAAAGAACAATGCTCACCTCCAGTAGATGCTTTTATTTGGGATCCATGTGCTTTCATGTCTATCATCTCCATGATGCCTGCACAGGTTCTGAGTAGCTGCGTTTCCACTGTCAGTCCATAAGCAGGCATGCTAGTGCGTGCCAGGGCCAGTTGCATTTCATGTAATTAAAATGTTACGTGTTACTTCCCCAACACATCTAGTACTTAAAACGTTGATCACACTACAAACAATACAAAACAAAAATGCTATAAGATACAGAAAAGAGCCGGAAAGAGAATTGATTAGTTCATCTTTCGGGTCTTCAGGTCGAGTTTGACTCGTTCCTTAATCACGTGACAGACCCATGCGCTATTTCTGACATTTCTGTCATTGTGTTTTTGCTACTGTTTCTTGTGGATCTGTGGTGTGTTATTTTATAAATAAAACCCTGTTATAAATAAAATATTGATTAATTTGTCTTTTTGATTGTCTATCAGTAAATAAACCCTAGGCTATATAATAATATAATAATCCAAGCCTACAATACAAAGTATTTAAAGCCTAATCAGTATTTATAACTAAACAATTCTCTTTTCGGCTCAAGACTGCATTGGTATAGCGTATGGGTCTGCCACGTGATTAAGGAATGAGGCAAAAACCCGAAAGATGAACTAATCAATTCTTTTTCCATCTCAAGACTGCATTGACTGACACAGGTGAACTTCTACTAGTAGAACAGAACCTATAGAATATTACGCATGCGCGACTGAATGAATCACTCCCCGAGACGACTCGTTCTTCCTGAGTCAAAATGAACGAATCATTCAAGAACGACACATCACTATTCGTGCCTCGTCAGGGCTTCCTCTGGGCCAACGGCCAGGGTTTTTTGGGCCAATGAAAATCTTGTGCCAAAGCGGGCCAGCTGGGGCTAGAGGAGTGGTTATGAACAAAGGTGGAGTTTCTCCACGCCTGAAGAGCTTTAGCGCCGTTCATTTCAGAAAGCTAACAGCTATAACACCAGCATTAAAAACTTTTAAAAATAAGTTGAGCTCAAAACTCACTTTCAGTCAGCAGTAGGGCTGTCAAAATTGCTCAAAAATGACGTTCGAATATTCCCTTTAAAAAAAAATGAATATTCTAACTATTCAAACATCTGGTTGCACATGTATCAGTGACGCGCATTAAGTCAATAACAGGACAAAATAATACACAGAGACATAACTACCTGTATAGGTAGTCTATTTAAGTTTAAACATATTTGACAATGTATTTGTCACGTACGGTGATACAAGAAACAAGGAGAGATCCAATTGAAGGTGTGAGATTTATTACAAGGGCAAATCCAAAGGGGTAAACAGTCCAGGCAGGGTCAAAACCAGAAAATCCAAAAAACATAACAAGAACAAGAACATACAATAAGAGCAGACTCTGGGAAGTATCAAACATACAACAAGGACTCCGTGACAAAGACTCAGACAGACCAGGTATAAATACACAAAAGGATAATGGGGAAACTGGAGACAGGTGGGGAACAATCAATTAACTAAACAAGGAGGAAGGTGACCAAATAAGGAGACAGGAAGTGATAATATGATACACACCGTGGGAACAGGAGGACACCTAGTGGAAACCCAGGGAACACAACCCAGACACTGGGACATCAACTAATGGCCAAGACCGCAGACCTCACCCTCTCTCGCCCTCACCCTCACGCTTTCTGCGCATAACGGTTTAAATGAACAAACAAATTTTGAGTGCTGATCAAGAGTTTTGTGCAAGCAATTTAAGGTCGCGACTCTTGTCCCAAATATAGCAGGCTTCATTCAGTGATTGAAACAAATATTATTCATATTAATTGAAGTTTTACAGCATATAAAATTTACATTGAATGCTCCGAGCAAGGTGTGCTGTGGTAAACGTGGAACTTTTCCTTGACATGAAACGATAAATAATCAAACCTCGGTTCCATTGCTTGACAGAAATCCCTGAAGCCTGCCCCATCCACGACACTGATCGGTCTCATGTCCTTACAAATGAACAAAATTAATTTATCCGTTATGGCCTCTTGTCGTGTTGCAGACAGAGAGCTTGTGGTAGGCGATGCAAATTAACATTATGTGTCAAGACGTGACTGTTTAGCTGGAGTTCCACACATTATGCCATGCTCATTTGGGTGCACATTTTTGAGATGTGACCTCATGTTGCTAGTGGTCGAATGGTATGCTAATTGTATCTTAAATAGCTTGCATACAATTTTATCTCGCAGGTCAACAATTTTACCTCGCTTTCTCTGCTGCGGTCGAGTTGGGCTCTGCACTTTCTGCCATCTTACATGAACTTCCAAGTCTTCAACTTTCAGCAGTGATGCTGTGCCAGACTGTGCGACTCCTGTGACCTGTCCCTTAACCCTCAGGTGTGCTGATGTGCGCAAAGCAGACAGCCACGCCTCTACTACCACAGGCGTTTTTTCCATTTTTTTTTTTTTCAAATATTAATTTTCACCTTCGAAATTATTTTTTTTAACTATTCGAATATATATTCGAATTTAGATTATTCAATGACGGCCCTAGTCAGCAGCGAGTGTTTGAAATAATTTGATCTGATCCGGTGTGGATTATAATCACCATAAAAGGCAGAAATATTTATAAGCGATGCAAAAGACTATGCACGCTAAGCATTGAAGTTACCATAGTAAACATGGTAAACTGTGACCGCTTGAAGAAATCAGACGTCAGCTTCTTATTCTCTATCACAATCATGTAGTAACCTATTTTATCTGTCATAAGTCTCGTCTCGAGAGTTTAGCTCCACGTAGCCGTTGTCATAAAAATATAATAATGTTTTTTGTTCGGGAGCTTTTATAAAAATAGAGATATTATCATTCATTCTAAATGTGGTGTATGTGACTACAAATAAACAGAAACAGTCTCGACTGAATAAGCAGGCTATTTTCATAACACTTCAGCGTTAAAAATAAATAAAATAGAAATAATGTTACATTTATTTCTGTGTGACAAATTTTCAGTCCTTATAAATTAATTCATTATGCTCAATGTATCACTTATAGTAAAACATTGATGCTTTTCGATTTAAATATTTAACAGGTAACATGTTAGTATGCAAACAAAAGGCCACTGTTATCACGTTTTGTGTTCGCCCATGTTCCAGTGATTTATTTCTTATTAGTTTTCTGATAACTTCTCTTTGTTGGTGAAATGATGGGGTTACATGACATTTTTCCTGAGTGGCATGTGAAGGGCGGGTTTTAGTGAAGCGCAGTGGAGCTTCTGGCTCGACAGTGGAAATTCTTTGGCTTCGGTGCTACTGGCCTGAGGCTATTAGCCCCGCCTGGCCCATTTTAAGCCCTGGCTCACACTGGCCCGACAGTGGAAAAGCGGCTACTGAATAAGGATGTGGTCTGCTTTGAGCCTTGAACAAGGCAAATAATTCTGAACGTGCCAAGAAGCTATTACTTTGGTCATCAAGGATTGGATACTTGCTGACTGCATGTTCTGGTTGTCCTTTCTTATAAACTTTCACTAAGCATATTTTTGAACAAGAATGAGCTGACTGGTTTGTACCACATACCTCTGTGCAAAGGTAATTAACATTAGCTGAGTCACTGAGGTTCTCTTCCCTTTCACTTTCTTGTTTGGTACATTCTTGTTCTACAGGCTTCGAAAGTCCAAGGGTTCCATCCCGGATGCATAGCTGTGGAGTGCCGTTCACGTTCACATTCTCTGTATTTCAGTGGTGTTCTGCAGTCTCTGGCTAAGTGAGACATTGATGCACAACATCTAAAACATAATTTTTTTCTTTGAGATTTTGTGTTCCTCAATGGGCTTTGCTCTGAATCCTCAGCACTCTGCAAGGGGGTTGGGTTTGTTATGGATAGGACAGGTTTTGGTTAGATCGTCTATTTTCCAGGGAAAGCGTTTATGTCGGTCTTGTGTGCAGATATGACACCTTTTGATTCCATGTTCCTAGCTGAGAGCTTCTCGTATATGGGAGTTGCTGGTAGACAGCTTGAAGCTGGGGTCATTTCTTATCCTGGCTTAACAACATACAAACTGTGCAAAGAAGGAAAACAGAGGAAAGGATACATTGTATTCATTGTTGTACCTTGTTCCAATGGAAACCCATGTCTCCTGCAGATTATGTGACAATTTATCTACGACTGGGTTGATACCATAAGCAGTGTCTAGGTAGGTTAACCCTGGTAAGTAACCATACTCTTTGGCAGACTGGAGCTACAGGAGAATATTGTAGAGTTCTCTTAACTTTGTATTGTCTTTGTTGGATATGCGATGAAAGTTGCCAAGCTTTCTATAAAATGCACTTTCTATAACCTCAAGGGTCTGACGACTCTTTACCAAACCAGTTTGCTATGAAGTCCAGTTCCTCACCTGCTGTCAGATCCAGTCCTTCAATGACATTGATGAAGGAAGCTTTCCACGCTATAATTTTCGGCATGGTCATCATACTTTGTGAGCCCAGTTCTGTGCCAAGCTTTTGTGAGGTCTGGCATGCTGTCTGCTTGGGTAGGATCTGTGTTTGGCAACTGGAAACACTGAGCTTGAGAAATTTGTGATTCAGCTGGTTTTGTGACCTCAGCCATCTTTGGCTGTTCATCAGTTACGTGTGAAATGGTGTCATCGTTGTGTGAATGATTCACCTGAGTGACATCTGTTGCTGGTGACAGATTCATTTTGCTTTGCAACTGACATCTATGGAAGCTGTCTATGGTAACCCATTTGCTTTGTTCCTCAACATACTCATTTGTTTGCTCTTGGATGGTTAGGGGTATGTCTGAAGTGCTTTTGGAATCACCATGATAAAATCTCAGCCTCAGCATGCACAGCTGCCACCTCCTTTTCTGCTTGTAATACTTCCAGTGTAGCCTCCAATGTTGCTTTCTCTGCTTTCTAATGTTTTTTTTTTTTTTTTTTCATGGCCAGCTCTCTCTTTGAAATTGATGCACATGCTCGTGCCGCTTCAGCCACAGCACTTGCTGCTGTATTACTGGTCGAAGATCTTGAAGAGGTTCCCTTAGAACTGACTGACAAAGCTTTACCAGATTTGCTGGGTTTATCCTCCACTCTTAAACTCTTAAAGATCTGTAAAGTTGCAAAGACTAAAGTCTCAAATCCAAAGAGATATTATTTATAAACGTAATATACGGCCTCCTAAAATGGTTCATTCTAACATGGCCCCACATGTGTATGTCACAATGTGTGAAGATTTGCTTAACACTGCCCAAGTTCACACAAAGAAAGAAGGTGTAACTTTTATTCTTGCTTTTATTCTCGCCCCTGCCATGTTGTGGAGACACCGTCAACTCACTTTTATTGTCACATCACCACTGCACATGTGCCTTGGTGAGTGAAATTCTTGGGAGCGTGCTCCAGAAATTGCAGAAACAATTAACATGTAATCATACAGACTTCAACAGTTGAAAATGTGCAATATGCACATATAGTCAGTACACACAGTGTACTATTAGCTGTGTGTACTATGTGAAAGCAAAACTACTTTGTATGGCCTTCCAAAAGAGGAAACAACTAGAAATCAGTGGTTAAGTTGTATTTACAACAATTTCAGAACAGTTCAACCCAAACATTCAGATGTGTGCTGCACATTTTATGAAGGATGACCGTTTCCTGAACCACAAAGGCTGTTTCTACATAGTTGGACAATTCCAACTTTGTAGGGACAGTCTGTCACTTCTGACTCACAGTCTGCAAGTATGTTTTTTTATATTAAAAAATAATTTGCCAATGATGATTCATACGTAAGTTTTGAGCAGTGTAGAGTGTCCCCACTGGATTCAATAAATGCCTCCTTTGTGATGGGTTTTATTAGTTTTGTCTCGTCTAGTGATGTCAGAGCACACCTCGCTTTTTTAGAACAATGAGCTTTTCGATGCATTTCATAAAGACAGGGCATAGAGGAGAAACAATAGTGTACATTATATGGAAAATCGTGTTTTTTAAACCTTTAACCACATAAACACATTGCATTAAACCAAATACACAAAATATTATTTTTAGCAACATCATATGACCACTTTAACCTTTCCGAAGTTTGACAGGAAGTTAAAATCAATCCATTGTAAAGTAGAGAAATTAAACCTTCAACTCCAGCATTTATTGCAGCTTTGATGAACTCTAAAATGGACCAAAGTTAAACTAAAGGAGAAAAAATACAATATCTAATTAGTCTTATGACTAAACTTGTTCAAATAACACAAATTATGATATACAGGTTACAAGAATGCTGTTAATTTTACAAACATTTGCTTATTAAAATAGATTTTTATATATCTCCAAGAATATTTATGATTTGCATTGAAAAAGCTTAAAGGGGTCATATGATGCTATTTTAAAAATCATTATTTTGTGTATTATTATATTATTTGGTGCAACAGAATATGTTGACATGCTTTGTTAAAAAAAAAAAAAACATTATTTTTAAAATTCTCTAAATTATTGTAGGTCCTCTATGCCCCCACCTATCTCAAACGTGTCGTTTTCAACAAAGCCCCTCATTTCACAAGCGCAGTCTGCTCTGATTGGCCAGCTGACCCAGTGCATTGTGATTTGGCGAACCCCACAAGCACACGTCGGAAATGTATAGCCCCTTACAATTATCGTGAGCTTTGACTTTCAAAGTAAATATAAAGACAGTTAATAATGTCATTAGTTTTACCATCAGTTCAAGCCTGAAAGGGCAACAGTCGCGTGACAGACACAGTGTTGATGCAGTACACAAGCCACGGTTAAGACAACTGAGGTGCTATGATTTCTGACAGGCTGTGATATAACGCTGTTCCCCTCACACACACACACACACACACACACGATGCATTACTCTACAGTCGTGGCCAAAAGTTTTGAGAATTACATAAATATTGGAAATATATATTGGAAAGTTGCTGCTTAAGTTTTTATAATAGCAATTTGCATATACTCCAGAATGTTATGAAGAGTGATCAGATGAATTGCATAGTCCTTCTTTGCCATGAAAATTAACTTAATCCCAAAAAAACCTTTCCACTGCATTTCATTGCTGTCATTAAAGGACCTGCTGAGATCATTTCAATAATCGTCTTGTTAACTCAGGTGAGAATGTTGACGAGCACAAGGCTGGAGATCATTATGTCAGGCTGATTGGGTTAGAATGGCAGACTTGACATGTTAAAAGGTGGGTGATGCTTGAAATCATTGTCCTTCCATTGTTAACCATGGTGACCTGCAAAGAAACGCGTGCAGCCATCATTGCGTTGCATAAAAATGGCTTCACAGGCAAGGATATTGTGGCTACTAAGATTGCACTTAAATCAACAATTTATAGGATCATCAAGAACTTCAAGGAAAGAAGTTCAATTCTTGTAAAGAAGGCTTCAGGGCTTCCAAGAAAGTCCAGCAAGCGCCAGTATCGTCTCCTAAAGAGGATTCAGCTGCGGGATCGGAGTGCCACCAGTGCAGAGCTTGCTCAGGAATGGCAGCAGGCAGGTGTGAGCGCATCTGCACGCACAGTGAGGCGAAGACTTTTGGAAGATTGCCTAGTGTCAAGAAGGGCAGCAAAGAAGCCACTTCTCTCCAAAAAAAACATCAGGGACAGATTGATCTTCTGCAGAAAGCATAGTGAATGGACTGCTGAGGACTGGGGCAAAGTCATATTCTCCCATGAAGCCCCTTTCCGATTGTTTGGGGCATCTGGAAAAAGGCTTGTCCGCAGGGCCGGATTAACCATACGGGCAACTGGGCAATTGCCCAGGGGCCCAAGACCTCTAAAGGGCCCAGGGCAGCAAGGGCACGAGCAAAATACTGCATCTGGTAATCTCCCGCTTTACATTAAACAAACTGTCAACACGGGCTTTTGCGCTGCACAGAGAGACGCTGCGCTGCCTATGACTTTGAACGTGAGTTGAGAGCGGTTGAGAGTCAGTCTCATGCGGAATGACCAATGAAGAGAGGGCCTCAAGTTAAGACCCTCTCCTCATTGGTCAGTCCGCATGAGGTTGGTCAAATGTTACGCCGAGCGGGTTACGTCAGGCGTTGCTACAACAGAAAAAAATCTGACATGGAGAAGCTAAATGGGAGCGCGAAGCGGAAATTTAAAAAAGGAAAACGGAAAATCAGAAACGCAGAAAATGTAAAGTATATACCTAAAATAGGTCATTTCTTCACTCCTGTTAATGTTGCCGACAGTTCTGTTAAGTCAGCTTCCGTCAACGACGAGGACAACTCAGCTAGCCAGGACTTTTCTACAAGATGCCAAATGAAAGCAAACATGCATTTCCTCATTATTTAGGATTAAAATTGTGTGTTTTGCCAGGTTTTGTAGTATTTATTTTTATCTTGTCTTCTAGAGAGAAATTGTGTCACAGACACGGCTCTGCACTTTCTATTTTAGCTATTGGACATGAACTTGTTATTGGCCTTGATTTTGAAGATGTTATACTGTACACCAGTTTGCACAGTCAAAGTCCAGAAAAAAGCCATTGTAAGATGTGTTTGCCAAATGAAGGCATTTCAAATTCAAACATGCACTTCCTCATTATTTAGGACTAAAATTGTGTGTTTTGCCAGATTATGTAGCATTTATTTCTGTCTTGTCGTCTTCAGAGAAATTGACAGATTTCTAAATGTTTATGTAGCACTACAATGTTTAACTGGTTAATTGTGCTGTGATATGTTGTTGTTCTATTTTAAAACAAGTTAAAAGGAGCTTAGGATAAAAATGTTTATGAGCAGATAACAGTGATACTGCATTTTATTTATTTATTTTTTCCTTGAGGTGCCAGCTTTATTAAAATGCTGTATATTGTTGTGGAGGGAAAACTGGCAGATTTCAAATTGTTTGTGTTGGACTAATAACTTGATTGCCTTGTTGAATTCTGAGGAAACAGGGTCACCCTGTCAGGGTGATTTCTGCTTAAAATAAGCTGAGGACCAAAATGTTTCTTGATGTGTTGTCTGTGGTCTTCTGTTATAGCTATATCAATTCAATACATTTCTATTGGGAATAAATGTTGTTAAATAAACAATGGTTTGAAAGTGGTTGCTTATTTATTCATTTTTGTGAAAATGGAGGATATTTCCCTCCCTCTCAATGTAGTGGGTCAGTTTTACCAGATTATACAGATGCTGATGTGTTTTGTTTTCATAGCATTATATGTGAGTGAATGTCTTTGATAGGGGACATAGTAGTGCATTTGTAGTTCTATGAGCATTTAAATATTTGTAAATCAAAATACACCTGATGACAGTTAGAATTTGATATGTATATGTATATTAGTATATGACCATATTATGGTGATCCTGGGGTCGTGATGATGGGGCCCTTGAATATTGTTGCCCAGGGTACAACAAAGTGTTAATCTGGCCCTGCTTGTCCGGAGAAGAAAAGGTGAGCGCTACCATCAGTCCTGTGTCATGCCAACAGTAAAGCATCCTGACACCATTCATGTGTGGGGTTGCTTCTCATCCAAGGGAGTGGGCTCACTCACAATTCTGCCCAAAAACACAGCCGTGAATAAAGAATGGTACCAAAACACCCTCCAACAGCAACTTTTTCCAACAATCCAACAACAGTTTGGTGAAGAACAATGCATTTTCCAGCACGATGGAGCACCGTGCCATAAGGCAAAAGTGATAACTAAGTGGCTTGGGGACCAGAATGTTGAAATTTTGGGTCCATGGCCTGGAAACTCCCCAGATCTTAATCCCATTGAGAACTTGTGGTCAATCCTCGAGGCGGGTGGACAAACAAAAACCCACTAATTCTGACAAACTCCAAGAAGTGATTATGAAAGAATGGGTTGCTATCAGTCAGGATTTGGCCAAGAAGTTGATTGAGAGCATGCCCAGTCGAATTGCAGAGGTCCTGAAAAAGAAGGGCCAACACTGCAAATACTGACTCTTTGCATAAATGTCATGTAATTGTCGCTTAAAGCCTTTGAAACATATGAAGTGCTTGTAATTATATTTCAGTACATCACAGAAACAACTGAAACAAAGATCTAAAAGCAGTTTAGCAGCAAACTTTTTGAAAACTAATATTTATGTAATTCTCAAAACTTTTGGCCACGACTGTACACTGCACAAAACTCCGCATTTGAACAGTCAGTACACTTAAACTGTTACAAAAACACACTTACAGTCACGGATTCAGAAGTGGCAGATCATCATAGCAAAGTCGGAACTGGCAAATTAAATTATTATTTTTTTTTTTATAAATAGCCTTTGTGCTCAGCCAGCCTTGTACGCTCTTAAGTTCATAAAACTGTCTGCTATAAAATGTGTAACACTTTCGAACAACTGGGTTGTGCTGTTCTGTTTTAAACAAATCTTAACCAATGATTCCTCTGCATCTACTTCCAAAAGGCCAAATAAAGTGCTTTTGCACAGAAACACACAGCGTCTCCCTGACATGGCTGCATCAACACTATGGGTGTTCCTGAAATCACGCCGCCTTTCTTTGCATTACGCAAATATTTCCATATCGTGACGTAGACATGGGGGCGTGTTTGAATGAGGCGTTTTAACCCAGTCTGGATCAGCCTTCTCTTTTAGATGGAATAAATCCTTTTGTGGGAGACTTTGAACTTTGTAACTCTGCAGATCATATACATGCACAAATAGCAACATAAGTGAGTGAGTGATTGACGTGACATTCAGCCAAGTATGGTGACCCATACTCAGAATTTGTGCTCTGCATTTAACCCATCCGAAGTGCACACACACAGAGCAGTGAACACACACCCGGAGCAGTGGGCAGCCATTTATGGCACCTAAGTTGTGGTATTGAAGGTGGAGAGAGAACTGTACATGCACTCCCCCCACCTACAATTCCTGCCGGCCAGGGACTCGAACTCACAACCTTTCGATTGGGAGTCCGACTCTCTAACCATTAGGCCACGACTTCCCACATAACACACTAAAGAAAAGGAAATCGCATCATATGACCCCTTTAAGATAACATGCTATGCTAATAAATGACAACATCTTATCTACTTTACACATTAATATAAAAATATATATATCACCCAAAACAAATAGAAAAACAAGCTCTTCAAAACTCTTTAAAGCAAGGATTGAGGATAACCCAAAAAAAAAGCACCCCATCTAAAAAAATCATACATCAGCCATGTGTTCAGCTGTTGACTTCCTGCTTTACACATCATCCACAGATTCCCAAAGCGTCCACCACTAGATGGCAGTTCCACAACATTAACAGTAAATACTGTTACACAGGCACAGCACAGTTTCAATCTCTGTATTTCTGTCATCCTTCAGCAGCTGCAGCCTCAGGGTTTGAACCTACAGCAGTTCGTGTTGGTTCAGCCAGGCCACTCCATCAGTACTCAGATTGAGCCGCAGTTCATCATATCACCTTCACCTCAGGGTCAGACTGGTAAGAGTGTTTCCACCATGTTGTGATGCTGCTGTTCCTCATCAGCAATTCTAACTTGTCTGTGTCTGTCTTAGGTCTCCTGCAAGCTCAAAATCTCCTGACTCAACTACCTCAAAGCCAAGCTAACCTCCTCCCAACTCAGACCAGCATCACCCTCACCACACAGGTCACAACACTGATCAAACCTCAGCCATATTCTGTTCACACTGTCACTTTACTAGAGCTGGGCAAGTTAACACATTATCGCGTTAATGCATTAAGTGATTAATGGCAACAATTATTTTATTGTGCATTAATGCAGATTTTTATTATTATGAAAGACTGTTGCTAACTGGCTCTGAATTCACATACAGACAAACCACAAGTCACAGGAAGGGAGGCTTGTTGATCAGTACTGGCTTGAGAGGGGTTTCATCAGACATCTCACATGAATACTCCCAATAAAATCACTTTGGCTAAGCATTAACATTCAAAAAACACTGTCCACTGTTATTTTTAACAGAAAAGAATGCAATGTGCTCGTAATCATGACTAGCATAAGTGGGAAATAGGAAGTTACAGTGGAGTACATCGATTTGTTAACTTTGTGGTTTATAATTGATAAACCACAAAATTGATAAACATGGTGAGACACGGCCCTCTAACAGGTTCTGCGCTCTGGCGCAGTTAGCGCTCGCGCTCACACTCACTGATCTATATATAACTTAACTTCGCTCTGGCCCACCTCCTCCAACTGAGCAAGGGACAGCTAAACAAACTGCACCTGCACATGGCTTGGAACAATCACACTAACCAAAACAGACTTTGGGGGTCAAGCGCTCGGGCTCAAAACGCCTAGTGTGAGAGTACACCCTTATTCTCCCGCATCCCGCTCAAGCGAGTTTCTACCCACCCACACTCGCCCATCAAGTGTTAGGTTGCGATGGGTCCCGCGATTGTGCAGGTCTGGCAAAGGCAAATAGCTTGTTTTATATTTAATTTGATTGCATTAATGTTATAAGTTGAGATTTACAAGAAATATTTTAACTGCTACTATTTAAAAGGAATACTGTTGTAAAAAAGCACCTGATTTGTTTAAAGTGTTTGCAAACCAAATGTTATTGCACTTTTGTTCATATAGCAGTACTTGTAAAATAAAAAAAGTGCACAATACACTACTTTTGAATACATTATTGAATTTTGTGCATAATCATGTGATTTAATCAAGATTAAAAAAATATATATATTGTTGCCCAGCACTACAGGGCCCTAATATATATATTACATTTAAATTTACATTACATTTAAACATTTAGCAGACGCTTTTATCCAAAGCGACTTACAAATGAGAACAATAGAAGCAGTCAGGTCAACAAGAGAACAACAGCAGTCTACAAGTGCCATGACAAGTCTCGGTTAGTCTAGTACCGAACGCATAGCCAAGGTGTTTTTTTTTTTTTTTTTTTTTTTTATGAAAGACAAGAAAAGGAAAAGTGCTAGTATTAGTTGGTTAAGTGCTCGCGAAAAAGATGAGTCTTTTTGATGTTTCAGTAAAGACTCAGCTGTACGAATTGAGATTGGGAGGTCATTCAACTAGCTCGGCACAGTCCAGGAAAATGTCCTTGAGAGTAATTTTGAACTTCTTTGGCCAGTTTCAGTTGATTTATGAATTCAATTGATTAGACATTACCATTAAAGCGGAATCCAGAAAAAGGAAAAAAAAAACAGTTTGGTAAAAAATAAAACTCATTTCATAGGGCCCTACAAATTTACCTGTTTTCAAAAAAGTTTAATGATTTTAATTAATTAGACTTTTTGATTGCTAAAATGTTATTTAATCCCATTAAAATGATGGCTGGAAAAATAAAAATGAAATAAAATAATTAATTCCCTTCTATGATGTTCTTCTACTGATGTGGTCCGTGTTGATTGAGATGATCTGTATTGATGGAGGTGATCTGATTTTACAGGCGGCCACACCAACAAGAAAAATTGCAGCCATGCCGGCTCCAGCGGCGGCCACTCCAAAGCACATGGATGCACCGTGTGTAGAGGAGGCCAGTGACCTCGAGGAGCTTGAACAGTTTGCAAAGAATTTTAAACAGAGGCGCATCAAGCTGGGCTTCACTCAGGTGAGCTGTGTCATCTGTGTTCATAATTGAGTGGTCATTTGTAACACTGACGTGTAATTCTGTGTTTTAGGGTGACGTGGGGTTGGCGATGGGGAAACTCTATGGAAACGACTTCAGCCAGACCACCATTTCCAGATTTGAGGCCTTGAACCTGAGCTTCAAGAACATGTGCAAACTCAAACCTCTGCTAGAGAAATGGCTCAGCGATGCAGGTGAGACACACAAGAATGAAACCAGCCTCTGCTGTATGAGTTTCTTAAGATTGAGACGTTTAGCAGAATGCTAAATGACCATAAAATGAGGCAGTGATCAAATAGTCTTTATTAATTCATATATATCTAGAGCTGTAAGATATGTATTGTGTATGATAGGGATGTAAATTTTCGATCTTTTTCCATGATTGATCGTTGTTTAAATTAACGATCAATTAAGTGATTAATCGTTAACCTTAATACTTGCGTGTACTTTACAAGCATTCGCATATAGACGGAAAAGATCCTCTTCAGATGAGCAAAAACATCCTTGTCTTAACAGTAGATTGGATCGGTATACTAAGGTCTATTTAAACTGACCAGTGTAACCTTTTATATCAGCGGTTCTCAATTCCAGTCCTCGCGCCCCACTGCTCTGCACATTTTGTACGTTTATCTTATTGCTTCAGACGTTTGTTCTATTCGAACATAAGTGCCCTGCAAAGTGGACATCACAGGATATTCCGCCATTATTCCAGTTCGAAGTGAACGTATATGTTCCATTCAAAGTGCATTGAAGTGTGCGAGATGTGAATTTAAATTGTATTGATTTACAGAGGTATATGATGTCACACTTGTCTGTGTGTGCAGACGGACGTTGTGCAGCGCAAATCCGTGAATGAATGTTCCGAAGTGAAGTAAACTTCAACAGATTTCCCCTGCTCAGGGAGTAGGGAGCAGTAAACACTGTGTAGAGACCATGTCAATCGGAACACAGTTCATGCACGGAGCTCACTCTAACAAGCTGATTATCTGAATCAGGTGTGTTAACAAAGAGAGACATATGTGCAGAGCAGTGGGGTGGGAGGACTGGAATTGAGAACCGCTGTTTTAAATGTTTGATTGACAATTTTATTTTGATAATGAACAGACTGCATTGTAAGTTTGAATTGCTAGAATATGTGGGGGGAGGGGGTGCGTGTGAGGCACCAGCGAGATCGAACAGCTGAGACAAAAACAAAAAAATCCCTTTGGAGTAAGATATAATCCGCAAAAGCACTCACAATTAAAAACAGAAGATTTGTAAAATCTTGTAAAATGAAGCAAACAAACAGAATGCGCATTGTCATCCTTTCCTTTCTCTGCACTTGTTTATGGAGAGCCGCAAAACACTTCTGTATTAACCCTTTGGAGTCGATTAACGCATATATGCGTTATGAGGCATTTTCTCCTGATAACCCCGAAAAGAACTTTACACTTTCAGTTTTGATCGCACAGATAAGAGCAATACATCAATCAAATCTGTAAAGGGTCTAATTTTTTTTATAATAACAACCAAACTTTGTGCATTTATAAAATGAAGATAACAAACAAGGTGTGCTGTCTGCAGCCTTGGTCTGTGGTGATCTTCATTTACAACCGCATCATTAAAATGAACTTTAACTCAGTGAATACTCAATGAAGAGACATGAGAGATATATCTATAGAAAACTTGACATGTCTACTTTTAAACTAACAAAATAAATATTATGTGATAAAGTAATCCATATGAAAACAGATGTCTATCTTTCATGTCTCCCTTCATTAAATCTAATGGACCACGCCCCCACGCTGAACGTGCTTTTGAGATTATAATATTTCACCGTCACTCATGCACAGTCACCGTCACTCATGCACAGCCGATCGCACATGTTGTGCGCATGAGCCGCACGCAGCCCAACATTAAATCGGTTAACCAACAATTGATAGCTTTAATCGATTGCATCTATTATTCATTAATTAATTAATCGATCATTGATTAATCGTTGACATCCCTAGTCTATGATAATACTGTAATTATTGTTTTAATTAAATTGATTTTTGGACATTATCAAGATAATGCACACTTTCACTGTGTGATGTAGTCCAGTAGAATGCAGTTATAATAACCTGAAATTCAATGTGGCAGCAAAAATGCCCCTGGATGGGCTTGTGTCCTATAGTTATGTTATCTTATCATACATTTCTATCATCTTTTTTGTCCACATTTCTATCATATTCATATCATAGGATTAATTTTCTCTACATTTTTATGATATGATTTTATGATAATAAATGATCAGGGTAAACTGCTTCATCTCTGAAAATCAGATTTAGTCTGTTCCAACAAAGGAAATTTGCAGCTAAAAGAGAGGGTAAAGGTCTAGTCATATTGATGCCAAGGTATCTGAATCCCTGTGACGAGTGGGGCGGGGCCGAGGGACGTGGGAACGAGCGAGGCCGGTGGAGTGATTGGGAAATGAACGACACCTGTTCGACCCACCGGTCTTGAGTCCCACAGAGGAGATGGAAGGATATAAAACAGGAGCGACGACAGTGAAGGATGAGATAGGAGCAGGCCTGGGCTTTATTTTGTGTTTTGATTTTTATTTGTGCGCGTCAGTCGTCCGTGAGGGGCTAATGCGCTGTTTTGTGTTTATTTGGATTATTAAAGTTTCAGTTGATTGTCCGCCGGTTCCCGCCTCCTTCTTCCCGATGATTAGGAAGGTTTAATCATTACAATCCCCTTTTATTAAAATTAACTGGAATGTATTAACAGGGAAAAACTAACTTTTGTGAAGATTTATTGTATAACCAGAAAGTGACAATTTAATTTCAATCCCTGATTGCACCACTCCATGAAGCAAAGGGGAGGATGTCGTATACACTGGTCCTATCAAAAATATCTGGACCTAATATATTATTGGTATGCACACTCGCATGAGGAGAGACGTATAAAAGATGCATCAAATTAATAAAAATAAAAATATTTAAGATGATTCGCTTTTGTTAATGAACTCGATATAGCGTAGCCGCTCCATTAGAAAGCAGGTGATGGGGATTTACCGCTAATCACGGACCCGGCTTTACTGAAGAGATGCGCATGATCAGATCGTTATATATATTGTCCAGTCCTACCTCAAATCCAAATTTTTTAAGCACTGCAAAAAACACCCACTTTACATGATCAAGAACCTTTTCAGTGTCAGGTGAAAAATTCAAGGTGTTTTTGAAGAATATTTAGAATGCATTAATCTATGAGAGCATGAACATCATAGAATAATTTTCTTTGCCTAATAAAACATGTTTGCTCCCCCGATATAATCCTTGGGGAGTATATTTTCAAAGCAAGAAGCCCGTACTTTGGCTGAAATCTTGGCATCTACATCTTGCAATGAAAGGGGCCTATAAGAACTTACTTAACTTAGAAGAGAATTATGGATGCCTGTGTAAGTGTCTCTGGTAGAAAGCCATGCTCTAAGGATTCCATTTACACCAACAAAAGGGGACTGTTTAAATTTTTTTTTATTCGACAGGACAGGCCCCAGTGCTTTATTGTAATGTATAATTTTAATTGAATGAGTAATTTCTTTAATGTCTAAAGGGGCTTCAAGAGTTCTGGCATCAGCTGAATCAATTGTGGTGACATTTAACATGTGACTCAGATGGATATTCAGATGTATATTTAAATGTCCATACCCTTTGACTAACACAGTTCTGTCCTTGACAGATAAGTAATATTTTCTAATAGTTGTCTTAGTAGTCTAAGAGTTTTATAAAGAGATGAGCATCATTGTTCATAATTGCCAACAATTGCCAGCATTCTGTCCCTGACCACATCCTCCAGAGTACCAAGCTCAGAGTTTATGACAGACTCAGCATTTTTGATAATTTTTATTCTGTTGGCATCCTTTGCTTTGATTCCCTCACCCCAACACACAACAGCAAAGAAGATCGTAATCACAACAACAGTATGATAGAACATCTTGAGTATCCTGTTGCACACATTGAAAGACCTGAGCTTTCTTAAGGAATATAGCCGACTCGGACCCTTCTTGTAAACTGCCTCCGTATTTGTATAAAGTAGCAAAAAAAGATGTGAAGATGGGATTTATCTCTTCAGTGTAAAATATCAAATTACAAGGTGGGTCCTTAATCTGTGGAATAAGTAAACTAGCTGCTTGACTACTTAACAGATGACTAGCTTTATCGCCTTGTTTGTAATAAGCACTGAGAATGTAAAAGAAGTCGCTCTGCATCATCTGTTACAGTGAAATCAAGTTCAGCCTGTAGGTCAAAAGACCATTTAAACTGAACGAGTAAAAATTTCGGAAGTAGTCTAATGTATACTCACAGTACAAAGAATATTTATATGTGCGGAGTAAGAAATAATCTGGCCCTGAAATGAAGTGCCAAGTGTTTCCCACAATAATGAATAAGAGACCACACCATCCTGATCCATGAACGTGGACATTGGGAAAAATAAATATTTCATCAGACAAAAGGAGGGTGTTTAAACTCCATGGTGATGAATTTTGTGGCTGTACAGAAAGCTGCATATAAACACAGAGTGGCATGATCAGAAATAACAATAGCACAAAACAATACAGATGTTACTTTAGAAATAAAAAAATAAAAAAATCTGAGAGTTTGTGGAAAAAAAAGAAAATACCTTATCTTGGTCCTAAAATCTTCCATTTTTGTCTGCTATTATTAATTAATATCACGATCCCTCTGGCTCTTGAATCAAAGCTAAATGATCTTGGCCCCCCCATAACCCCCCCCCCAAAAAAAAAAAAAAAAAAAAATATATATATATATATATATATATATATATATATATATATATATATAAATATCTTTTTCAAATATAAATATCTTTTTCAAATATAAAAATATATTTGACCCATCCCCAAACTATAGGAACTCATGTGCTGACTCCAACTGTAGCCATTTTATACAATTTGTCAGACATGTAGAATATAACATTCAATAATACAGTGGAGAAAATATGTATTTGATCCCCTGCTGATTTTGTAAGTTTGCCTACTTACCAAGAAATTAAGGGTCTGTCATTTTTATGGTAGGTTTATTTTAACATATAGAGACAGAATACCAACCAAAAAAAAAAAAAAATCCAGAAGAACTCATTATATGAAGGTTAGAAATTTATTTGCATTTCAGTGAGTGAAATAAGTTTTTGATCCCCTTGCAGAAACCCTTGTTGGCAAGCACAGACTCTCTCTCGTGAAGCCAACAAGGAAGTGACTAAAACTGCAATTCATCGATTGGACGCTTAAGGCTAGCTGCATAAGGGAGTCAATCCCATATGTTAAAATGCCCAACTTTACAGCAGAAAAAAAACATGTTTACAGCCTGGTTCAAAAATTTTTGGATTATATAGCTAATTTAGCTGTTCATTGACAGCTGTGACGGGGGTGAATTGTTTTTTTATAACTCATCTGTATAAATTATATTAAGGCTTAAAGTTCTGAATAATTAAGGGTGTGGCCACTTGAGTGACAGGTGGATTGCCGCTGCTGACACTGCTGTTGAGCTAGGTGGGCGTGGCTTCAGCAACCAGCTCCTGCCTTGCCCATTTTCGATTGTCCGGGAGAGTCGCACGGTGACGTGCTGCCAAGATGCCGATGGCCTGCTCTGTACACTTTAAGCTTCAAAAATGCTCTTCAGGAGTCTACGGGCGATGTCACTGAAACTACGGCCATGTTTTTATACAGTCTATGGTCACCAGGTTTGCACACATCCTAGGAGGGATTTTTATCCAATCCTCTATACAGATTATCTCTTAATCCTTAAGGTTTCTTGGCTGTCATTTGGCATCGTGATGTTTTAGCTCCCTCCACAGATTTTCTATAGGATTGAGGTCTGGAGACTGGCTAGGCACTCTATGACTTTAATGTGCTTCTTCTTGAGCCGCTCCTTTTGTTGCCTCGGTGGTAAGTTTCAGGTCACTGTTATGCTGGAAGACCCATCCATGACCCATCTTCAGTGTTCTGGCTGAGGGAATCAGAATCAGAATTGGCTTTATTCGCCAGGTGTGCGCAAACACGCATGGATTTGTTGTGGGTTTTTTAAGGTGCTCCTGGTACATACAGACATACATGCATACATACACATCTGACATGAGAATAAAAAATAAAAATACATTTAGCAAGACTTAGGCAAGGCAAGTTTATTTATATAGCACATTTCGTACACAATGGTAATTCAAAGTGCTTTACATAAAAGAAAGTAAAATAATAATGAAGAAAAATAATAACAAGAATAAAACAAGCAATTTTAAAACTTTTAAAATGATAAAAAAATGTACTTATTTAAAATGAATTTAAAACAGTTAGAAAATGATTTTACATAAAAAAAATAATTAAAAAAAATGTGAAAATATAGTGCAATCAGTTCAGACATTGCACAGTGCTCATTCAATAAATGCACAGCTAAACAGATGAGTTTTAAGTCTAGATTTAAATGTGACTAGTGTTTTAGCACATCTGATCTCTTCTGGAAGCTGATTCCAACTGCGGGCGGCATAGTAACTAAAGGAGGACTCCCCTTGTTTTGTGTGAACCCTTGGTATTTCTAACTGACTCGATCCTAATGATCTGAGTGGTCTGTTAGGTTTATACTCAGTGAACATATCTGCAATATATTTCGGTCCTAGGTCATTTAGTGACTTGTATATGAGTAAAAGTACTTTAAAATCAATCCTAAATGTAACTGGAAGCCAGTGTAAGGACCTGAGGACTGGTGTGATATGCTCAGATTTTCTGGTTCTAGTCAGAATCCTGGCAGCAGCGTTCTGGATGAGCTGCAGCTGTCTAATGGTCTTTTTGGGAAGGCCGGTGAGGAGCCCATCACAATAGTCCACCCTGCTGGTGATAAAGGCATGAACAAGTTTCTCCAAGTCTTGGCTGGAAACAAAACATCTTATTCTTGCAATGTTTTTAAATGATAGTATGCTGATTTAGTTACTGCTTTGACATGACTACTGAAACTAAGGTCTGTCTCCAGAATCACACCAAGATTCCTGACTTGATTTTTAGTTGTTTGACCCCTAGAGTCAAGGTATGCATTCACCTTGAACACTTCATCTTTGTTTCCAAATGCAAAGACTTCAGTTTTTTTCCTTGTTTAACTGAAGAAAGTTCTGGCACATACAACTATTAATTTCATCAATGCATTGGCAGAGGGAGTCAATTGGGCTCTATGCATTTGGAGATAAGGCTAGGTAAATCTGGGTATCATCAGCATAGCTGTGATAGGCAAGTTTGTTCTTTCTCATTATTTGACTTAGTGGGAGCATATACAGGCTAAACAAGAGCAGTGCAAGAATTGACCCTTGTGGGACTCCGCATGTCATGGACGTCCACTTAGACTTATGCTCTCCATACTCGCATAATAGCCTCTCCCTTCTAAGTATGACCTGGACCATTTGAGTACCATCCCAGAAAGCCCGACCCAGTTTTCCAGTCTCTCTAGTAGTATGTTATGATCGACAGTGTCAAACGCAGCACTGAGATCTAGCAATACCAGCACCGATATTTTGCCAGAGTCACAATTTAAGCGAATATAATTTATTATCTTAATGAGTGCTGTCTCTGTGCTGTGATGAGGTCGAAAACCAGATTGAAAACTGTCCAGGTATCCATTTGAGTTTAAGTATTTGTTCAGCTGATTAAAAACGACCTTTTCTATTATTTTGCCTATAAAAGGAAGATCAGATATTGGTCTAAAATTGCTCAAAATGGTGTAATCAAGATTGCTCTTTTTCAGGAGGGGCTTAACAAAAACAGTTTTTAAGAAGTTTGGAAATGTCCCAGAAAGAAGTGAGGCGTTCACCACTTCTAAAAGATCTTCTTCTAAGCAGTTAAGCACACTCTTGAAAAAAGATGTGGGAAGTGTGTCAAGATAGCAGGTTGACGATTTAAGGTGCTGCACTATGTCTTCCAGAATTTTGCTATCAATTGCTTCAAAAATAGACATAGTATCTTTTTGATATTGTGGCCTAATCTGTCTGACCTCTGCATTACTTGAGGATGTGCTAATCGCCTTCCTGATATTGATGATCTTCTCAGAAAAGGATGCAAACTCATTGCATTTGCTGTCTGAGAGCATTTCACTGGGAATCTGACTTGGGGGGGTTCGTCAGTCTCTCAACAGTGGCAAAAAGAGTATGAGTGTTATTTAAGTTACTGTTTATAAGGTTTGAGAAGAAATTCTGTCTAGCTGTGGCTAGTTTCACATTAAAAGCATGAAGGCTGTCTTTATAGATGCTATAGTGAATTTCAAGTTTTGTCTTCCGCCACATCCACTCTGCCTTTCTGCATTGTCTTTTCATAGTCTGAACTGCTGTTGATCTTCTCCAAACTGATTTCTGTCTGTTTGTTTTCTTACTGACTATTATTGGAGCAATATCATCAATAACATTCTTAACTTTTGAGTTGAAGTGTTGCCAAGTCTGAGGTTGTTTTTCATGTCCGCAGGTCGAAGCGACCCCAATACAAATAACGTGATATTTAGCCCCTAAAATGCAAATTGTTACCAAGGCAACACTGCTAGAAAAAACGTATATTTTAACCCCGGGAAGGAATTTTTATCGGGGGAACCACCTCGAAGCGCGATTGGACTAGTTTTGGACTAGTTTTTAGAAGCAACTGGGCAGGATATGTTGTAAAAACCTGGCAACCCTGATCCGAACGCACATACTGGAGATATACTTCTAATTACAGGAGCGTCTTTACTGGTGAGATGTGCATGAAAATCGCATTCGATTTTTTGCACAGCCCTAGTCTGTAGTCATTAAGTCCTGTGATTTTTGGTTTCTTGGGTACAAGGATGATGGTGGAGTGTTTGAAGCAGGAGGGGACTTCACACAGCTCCAGGGATCTGTTGATGATCAATGTGAAGATTAAGGAAGGAGGTTCTCGTCCAGAATTTTACAGAACATGTCCCCGTCCATTTGCCCCACAATGCAGTGAAGTCATCCTGTACTAGACATGTGCCAGTATTCGGTAATGGGATATATCACGGTAATTAATATGCACGATATTGTTATCATGGGCACTTCTAAATACCGTAAATAATTATATGTTACAAATTATTCAGAGTTGTGAATGTGTGATGAGAGCCGTGGGAACAGAGCGAGGCCGGTGGAGTGATTGGGAAATGAGCGACACCTGCTCCACTCGCCGGTCTCGCATCCCACGGAGGAGATCGGAAGGATATAAAAGAGGAGCGATGATTGTGAGGGACGAGAGAGAACCAGGCCTGGGTTTTTTTTGTTTGTTGTTTTAATTGTGCGCGGCAGTCGTCCGCGAGGGGCTGTCGCGCTGTTTTGTCATTATTTGATTATTAAAGTCTCATTTGATTTGTCCGCCGGTTCCCGCCGCCTCCTTCCCTTGATTATGAAGTTTGTATATTGTTACAGAATGCATTTTAAGAATAATATTCCCATCAGCTGGTCAAAATGCACAACACCGATGTATGCTGCTTGAAAGACGCTTGTGTCTCTGATGTACACAATTTCCTTGTTCAAGCTCTTGTTCTGTCCAGGCTGGACTATTGCAATGACCTCTTGGCAGGTCTTCCAGCCAGTTCTATCAAACCTTTACAATTAATCCAGAACACTGCAGCAAGATTAATTTTTAATGAGCCAAAAAGAATACACACCTCTGTTTATCAATTTGCACTGGCTTCCAATAGCTGCTCGCATAAAATTCAAGGCATTGATGTTTGCCTACAAAATGGCAAATAACCCGCACCCGACCAATGTTTTCAACTCGGACCGCAAAAAAAGGAATAGAAAATATTGTACCTGACCCGCTTCCTGACCCGCATTTTTTTAAAGTAGTAAATGCTCATCATAGCGTCATTGGGCCATAGACGTAGGAACTAGGCAAAAAAAAAATCCTTAATATATTCTAATTTTGTCAAGAATTATAAAAAAAAATTGTCAATAAGCTCATAATTTGTTCTAAAATAGTCTAGTCTGGCTATGTCTATTTTGATGTTTCTGTTCAGCAGACATTGAGGCTCGGGTTTGTTCCGATCTGGGCCCGGTTCCCCAAAACGTTTGCTAAGTTTCTGTCTTTAGAAATCATTGCAGCGCAGTACAAGTCAAACTATTGTACAACCCGAATTCCGGAAAAGTTGGGACGTTTTTTAAATTTTAATAAAATGAAAACTAAAAGACTTTCAAATCACATGAGCCAATATTTTATTCACAATAGAACATAGATAACATAGCAAATGTTTAAACTGAGAAAGTTTACAATTTTATGCACAAAATGAGCTCATTTCAATTTTGATTTCTGCTACAGGTCTCAAAATAGTTGGGACGGGGCATGTTTACCATGGTGTAGCATCTCCTTTTCTTTTCAAAACAGTTTGAAGACGTCTGGGCATTGAGGCTATGAGTTGCTGGAGTTTTGCTGTTGGAATTTGGTCCCATTCTTGCCTTATATAGATTTCCAGCTGCTGAAGAGTTCGTGGTCGTCTTTGACGTATTTTTCGTTTGATGCACCAAATGTTCTCTATAGGTGAAAGATCTGGACTGCAGGCAGGCCAGATTAGCACCCGGAGTCTTCTACGACGAAGCCATGCTGTTGTTATAGCTGCAGTATGTGGTTTTGCATTGTCCTGCTGAAATAAACAAGGCCTTCCCTGAAATAGACGTTGTTTGGAGGGAAGCATATGTTGCTCTAAAACCTTTATATACCTTTCAGCATTCACAGAGCCTTCCAAAACATGCAAGCTGCCCATACCGTATGCACTTATGCACCCCCATACCATCAGAGATGCTGGCTTTTGAACTGAACGCTGATAACATGCTGGAAGGTCTCCCTCCTCTTTAGCCCGGAAGACACGGCGTCCGTGATTTCCAACAAGAATGTCAAATTTGGACTCGTCTGACCATAAAACACTATTCCACTTTAAAATAGTCCATTTTAAATGAGCCTTGGCCCACAGGACACGATGGCGCTTCTGGACCATGTTCACATATGGCTTCCTTTTTGCATGATAGAGCTTTAGTTGGCATCTGCTGATGGCACGGCGGATTGTGTTTACCGACAGTGGTTTCTGAAACTATTCCTGGGCCCATTTAGTAATGTCATTGACACAATCATGCCGATGAGTGATGCAGTGTCGTCTGAGAGCCCGAAGACCACGGGCATCCAATAAAGGTCTCCGGCCTTGTCCCTTACGCACAGAGATTTCTCCAGTTTCTCTGAATCTTTTGATGATGTTATGCACTGTAGATGATGAGATTTGCAAAGCCTTTGCAATTTGACGTTGAGGAACATTGTTTTTAAAGTTTTCCACAACTTTTTTACGCAGTCTTTCACAGATTGGAGAGCCTCTGCCCATCTTTACTTCTGAGAGACTCTGCTCCTCTAAGACAAAGCTTTTATAGCTAATCATGTTACAGACCTGATATCAATTAACTAGATGTTCTCCCAGCTGAATCTTTTCAAAACTGCTTGCTTTTTTAGCCATTTGTTGCCCCCGTGCCAACTTTTTTGAGACCTGTAGCAGGCATTACATTTTAAATGAGCTAATTAAGTGGATAAAAGTGTAAAATTTCTCAGTTTAAACATTTGCTACGTTATCTATGTTCTATTGTGAATAAAATATTGGCTCATGTGATTTGAAATTCCTTTAGTTTTCATTTTATTAAAATTTAAAAAACGTCCCAACTTTTCCGGAATTCGGGTTGTATGTTGAGGCTCAACAATCATTTTATGTTATTGACATTTTAAGACTAATAATAAATATGTTCGCAATGGATACAGGCCTATTTATGAATTGACTTTTTTTTGGTATCAGAACTAATATGGTGGTAATTAGCCTAGGCTATTTCGTAATGTCATTAAAGCGAATTGGCAATCACTTTTGATAATGAAAGTCTTGCAAACAATTTGGCTCTAAATGGATAATCTATCTATAAATGGGTAAGCATGGTGGTGTCCAATAAATGACAAACTATCGATCCAACGTGTCCTTGTATTGAATCAAAGACGGTGCCGGCTGCGGGCCATTTCAGTTTTTTTTGCAAAACTTAAGCCCTTTTGACATTTTGCCTGACGTGGCTATATTAAAAAAAAAATTCGCTCCCCGAGACAACTCATTATGGAGCTGCTGGTCCTTCTCAGATCTGCGCTTGCCAGGCTAACTCGGCGGAATTTTGCATTAAGCCCTGAAGTCCAGCTGCTTGCAGCGCTAAGGTTTTTTGCAACAGGGAGCTACATCAAGGTCGTGAGAGAGGGCTACGGTCTAAGCTAGGTGCACTTTTATACGTTGCATCCCGACCATCTGTATCTAACTATCTCTCTTTGTTCATAGGTTGCTTTTTATTGAAAACATTAACCAATGGCAATCAATACCGCATTAAACAGAAGTAACTGCGGCTGCTTGCCAATCAATTCTGATTGTAAAGTACCTTACCATTAATATAAAAGTTTATTAAATAATTTTTAGAAGTCGTTAAACCCATGTCAAGAAGCGGCACAAGTGGCACAACGGGATAAGGAGAGTGGATGATTAGCGAGGGATACCCGGTTCGTCTAACAGTCACAACATATCGTGTGAACATATTACTGACCATTTGATTATTAAATTTATAGTCTATATTCTACTGATAACTTAAACTGTTAAAATAAATGTTACTGTAATAATTTGAGGAATGTTTCATTTGCATAGAACGTGTTGTCTTTCTTAACGCTGTAATGCACCTTCGCGTCAAGTGAAAAATCGATTCCTGAGCAATCAATGCCAACTAATTCAGCACCTTCACTCGGGACAGCGCTCTTGTAATGTCGGACGTAAGAGGCAGCGTGTTAAGAAGCTTCCTAAGGGACACTTCGGGGAACACACTTAAGAATCTAAACAACTTTGGTAAGATATATCTTTCAAGTCTTCTTAGCGCGCTAAGTGTGAGCATTATTGGGGAACCGGGCCCAGAGCTCGTGAGTGGAGAATGCATTTCTCCATATATTACGCTCCGCTTGCTCATTCCGTGGGGTCTCGCTCAACCCAGAATGGCCTGCTGGTTCGAAAATATGCAAGGAGACATTTAATTGTTTAGTAATAAACTGGTGTTTTCTGTGTCACTGCAAAGATCAAGTTGACGATGCGGACTCGCCACGCCAGAGAGAAATGCTCATTTCATATGGATTACATAATCAGAGAGTAGCCTATTTATTTTGGTTTGAATATTTTCATTTAAAAGTAGACATTTCAAGCTTGTAATATATAGCCTATATTTCTCAAATCTGTGAGGCACAAGCTGAGTTTCGGCGCCCTCCAGTTCACATGCAATGCAAGTGATCGTGCCGGCGCCTCATTACATTGTCTGCTTTATATTTGCTTCTTATTTATAAAATACGGGCAATTGATTGATAAAACATTGATCAAAATTAAGATACAATTTATACAAAACAAAAATCTTTTAAAAAGAGTTTTCTATAAAACAAATCTTAATGAAGTCGTCAAAATCATGTTTTACCAAAAACAGCATCTTCACCTTTTCTCTTGCTGCCTTCATCTCTACCTGCAGACCGAGCTCGTGCGTCATCTTCGCGCAAGATATTCAGCCAATAAAGTGTAGGCCTATGTATTTCAAAATTGTGTCTAGTACTATTTAAATTAGAAAAGTTTAATTGGCATCTTTATTTCAAACGACCCGACCGACCGCGACCCAAATATCATTATATGTATATATATATATATATATATATATATATATATATATATATATATATATATATATATATGTATATGTGTGTGTATATATATATATATATATGTATGTATGTATGTATATGTGTATGTATGTATGTATATGTGTGTGTGTGTGTGTGTGTGTGTAAAGACCTCTAAAACTAGCTTGCTCTATTCTTTTTTTTTTATTCTATCTGTTTTTTTATTTATTATATTATTTAAAAGCCCATGCTACGTGTACTGTTAACCTAACTGAGACTTGCTATAGCACTTATATTTCATTGCTCTTTTTGTGGTTTTTGATTGCTTCCACTGTCCTCATTTGTAAGTCGCTGGATAAAAGCGTCTTTACATGGGATCTGTATCTGGGGCTCTGGTTGTCCTGGTCTCCGCTGTCTTTCAGGGCTGTAGAGGTCCTTTCTAAGTGCTGATCCACCATCTGGTCTGGATACAGACTGGATCTGGTGGCTACAGTGTCCTTGGAATAAGAGAGAAACATACTAATATTAGTGTAGATGCCATTCTTCTAATGATGTGTCAAGTACATCAGGTGTTATGGGAAGTGTTCCCGATTCCGGTTTACCTAATTAATGCAGCCTAAAAATCCTTTAACGGATTTGAATATTAGAAGCATATTAGTGTGTTATGTGTAAACCAGGTTAAAAAGATGGGTCTTTAATCTAGATTTAAACTGCAAGAGTGTGTCTATGAGTTGCTGGAGTTTTGCTGTTGGAATTTGGTCCCATTCTTGCCTTATATAGATTTCCAGCTGCTGAAGAGTTCGTGGTCGTCTTTGACGTATTTTTCGTTTGATGCACCAAATGTTCTCTATAGGTGAAAGATCTGGACTGCAGGCAGGCCAGATTAGCACCCGGAGTCTTCTACGACGAAGCCATGCTGTTGTTATAGCTGCAGTATGTGGTTTTGCATTGTCCTGCTGAAATAAACAAGGCCTTCCCTGAAATAGACGTTGTTTGGAGGGAAGCATATGTTGCTCTAAAACCTTTATATACCTTTCAGCATTCACAGAGCCTTCCAAAACATGCAAGCTGCCCATACCGTATGCACTTATGCACCCCCATACCATCAGAGATGCTGGCTTTTGAACTGAACGCTGATAACATGCTGGAAGGTCTCCGTGAGTCCGTGATTTCCAACAAGAATGTCAAATTTGGACTCGTCTGACCATAAAACACTATTCCACTTTGAAATAGTCAATTTTAAATGAGCCTTGGCCCACAGGACACGACGGCGCTTCTGGACCATGTTCACATATGGCTTCCTTTTTGCATGATAGAGCTTTAGTTGGCATCTGCTTATGGCACGGCGGATTGTGTTTACCGACAGTGGTTTCTGAAAGTATTCCTGGGCCCATTTAGTAATGTCATTGACACAATCATGCCCATGAGTGATGCAGTGTCGTCTGAGAGCCCGAAGACCACAGGCATCCAATAAAGGTCTTCGGCCTTGTCCCTTACGCACAGAGATTTCTCCAGTTTCTCTGAATCTTTTGATGATGTTATGCACTGTAGATGATGAGATTTGCAAAGCCTTTGCAATTTGACGTTGAGGAACATTGTTTTTAAAGTTTTCCACAATTTTTTATACGCAGTCTTTCACAGATTGGAGAGCCTCTGCCCATCTTTACTTCTGAGAGACTCTGCTTCTCTAAGACAAAGCTTTTATAGCTAATCATGTTACAGACCTGATATCAATTAACTTAATTAATCACTAGATGTTCTCCCAGCTGAATCTTTTCAAAACTGCTTGCTTTTTTAGCCATTTGTTGCCCCCGTGCCAACTTTTTTGAGACCTGTAGCAGGCATTAAATTTTAAATGAGCTAATTCAGTGGATAAAAGTGTAAAATTTCTCAGTTTAAACATTTGCTACGTTATCTATGTTCTATTGTGAATAAAATATTGGCTCATGTGATTTGAAATTCCTTTAGTTTTCATTTTATTAAAATTTAAAAAACGTCCCAACTTTTCCGGAATTCGGGATGTATGTTAGGTAGGCCAAATAGGAAAAGGATCTGCCTCCCGCAGTTGATTTTGATATTCTAGGTATTATCAAATTGCCTGAGTTTTGAGAACGCAGCGGACGAGGAGGATTATAATGTAACAAGTTCTCATTCAAATACTGAGGTGCTAAACCATTCAGGGCCTTATAACTAATAAGCAAGATTTTAAAATCTATATGATATTTAATAGGGAGCCAGTGCAGTGTTGACAGGACCGGGCTAATATGGTCATACTTCCTGGTTCTAGTAAGAACTCTTGCTGCTGCATTTTGGACTAGCTGTAGTTTGTTTACTAAGTGTGCAGAACAACCACCCAATAAAGTATTACAATAATCTAACCTTGAGGTCATAAATGCATGGATTAACATTTCTGCATTTGACATTGAGAGCATAGGCCGTAATTTAGATATATTTTTGAGATGGAAAAATGCAGTTTTACAAATGCTAGAAACGTGGCTTTCTAAGGAAAGATTGCGATCAAATAGCACACCTAGGTTCCTAACTGATGACGAAGAATTGACAGAGCAACCATCAAGTCTAAGACAGTGTTCTAGGTTATTATAAGCAGAGTTTTTAGGTCCTATAATTAACACCTCTTTTTTTTTCAGAATTTAGCAGTAAGAAATTACTCGTCATCCAGTTTTTTATATCGACTATGCATTCCATTAGTTTTTCAAATTGGTGTGTTTCACCGGGCCGTGAAGAAATATAGAGCTGAGTATCATCAGCATAACAATGAAAGCTAACACCATGTTTCCTGATGATATCTCCCAAGGGTAACATATAAAGCCTGAAGAGTAGCGGCCCTAGTAATGAGCCTTGAGGTACTCCATACTGCACTTGTGGTCAATATGATACATCTTCATTCACTGCTACAAACTTATGGCGGTCATATAAGTATGATTTAAACCATGCTTATGCACTTCCATTAATGCCAACAAAGTGTTCAAGTCTATGCAAAAGAATGTTGTGGTCAATTATGTCAAATGCAGCACTAAGATCCAATAAAACTAATAGAGAAATACACCCACGATCAGATGATAAGAGTAGATCATTTGTAACTCTAAGGAGAGCAGTCTCAGTACTATGATATGGTCTAAATCCTGACTGGAAATCCTCACATATACCATTTTTCTCTAAGAAGGAATATAATTGTGAGGATACCACCTTTTCTAGTATCTTGGACAGAAAAGGGAGATTCAAGATTGGTCTATAATTAACTAGTTCTTTGGGATCAAGTTGTGGTTTTTTGATGAGAGGCTTAATAACAGCCAGTTTGAAGGTTTTGGGGACATATCCTAATGACAATGAGGAATTAATAATAGTCAGAAGAGGATCTATGACTTCAGGAAGCACATCTTTTAGGAGCTTAGATGGTATAGGGTCTAACATACTTGTTGTTGGTTTAGATGATTTAACAAGTTTATACAATTCTTCCTCTCCTATAGTAGAGAATGAGTGGAACTGTTCCTCAGGGGGTCTATAGTGCACTGTCTGATGCGATACTGTAGCTGACGGCTGAATGGTTGCAATTTTATCTCTAATAGTATCGATTTTAGAAGTAAAGTAGTTCATAAAGTCATTACTGCTGTGGTGTTGGGAAATGTCAACACTTGTTGAGGCTTTATTTTTCGTTAATTTAGCCACTGTATTGAATAAGTACCTGGGGTTATGTTTGTTTTCTTCTAAAAGAGAAGAAAAGTAATCGGATCTAGCAGTTTTTAATGCTTTTCTGTAGCATAGGTTACTTTCCCGCCAAGCAATACGAAATACCTCTAATTTTGTTTTCCTCCAGCTGCGCTCCATTTTTCGGGCTGCTCTTTTTAGGGTGTGAGTATGCTCATTATACCATGGTGTCAAACTGTTTTCCTTAACCTTCCTTAAGCGAAGAGGAGCAACTGTATTTAAAGTGCTAGAAAAGAGAGAGTCCATAGTTTCTGTTACATCATCAAGTTGTTCTGAGGTTTTGGATATGCTAAGGAATTTGGATATATCAGGAAGATAACTTAAAAAGCAGTCTTTTGTGGTAGAAGTGATGGTTCTTCCATACTTGTAACAAGAAGTAGAATTTACAATTTTGGCTATATGAAGTTTGCACAAAACTAAATAATGATCTGAGATATCATCACTTGGCTGCATAATTTCAACACTATCAACATCAATTCCATGTGACAGTATTAAATCTAGAGTATGATTTCGACAATGAGTAGGTCCTGAAACGTGTTGTCTAACCCCAATAGAGTTCAGAATGTCTATAAATGCTGATCCCAATGCATCTTTTTCATTATTAACATGGATATTAAAATCACCAACTATTGAAACTTTATCTGCAGCCAGAACTAACTCGGATGTAAAATCACCAAACTCTTTAATAAAGTCTGTATGGTGCCCTGGTGGCCTGTATACAGTAGCCAGTACAAACATAACAGGGGATTTATCATTAACATTTGTTTCTCTGGATAATGTTATTTGAAGCACCATTACTTCAAACGAGTTATACTTGAAGCCTGCCCTCTGAGAAATCCTGAAAACGTTGTTATAAATTGAAGCAACACTTCCACCTTTGCCTTTTAGACGCGGCTCATGTTTATAACAGTGATCTTGGGGGGTGGACTCATTTAAAATAATGTAATCATCAGGTTTTAGCCAGGTTTCTGTCAAACAGAGCACATCCATATTATGATCAGTGATCATATTATTTACAAAAAGTGTTTTCGTAGAAAGGGATCTGATATTCAATAAGCCAAGCTTTATCATTTGTTTATCCATATTGCATCTGTTTTTTATTTGTTGAATCTCAATTAAATTGTTAATCTTAACTTGGTTTGGACGTTTTTTTGTATTTTCTAGTTCGGGGAACAGACACAGTCTCTATAGTGTGATATCTGTGATATCAGGGATTGAGTTTTAAAGTATAATAATCCTGCTCATTATATTATTTATGAACATGTAAACGCACACTGTAAATGTGTTCAACACACCTCTGAGCTGCATTAAACAGTCAGTGTAAATGCATCTAAATGCTGCTCCAGCATTTAAATCTCTTCTATGTCGCTTTTGCAGAGCAAAGACTGATAATAATTTAATTTGATTGGTAATTTGATCTAACGTGAGACTGTGACATAGAAGATCATGCATACATCTAATAAGGTTAAAAATGCTAATGCACAAGCCATGGGGTTTAATTTGGTTTTGTTTGTGCATGTTTTATGACTCTCAAAGCTGTGATTCCCATCCCACTTATATTATACGACTGACAAACTGCAACGGTTTAAGAAAAAAAAATCTCTATTTGTGTTCTACTGACGATTGCACAGTCCTACGTCTATTTGAGATCATCTGTAAGTTTTTTTCATGAGCATCTCTGCTCTTCCTCAGAGAACATGTCTGCTGATTGTGTGGTGTCGAGTCAGAATGAAATGTCTCCGGGTCTCTGTGAGAGTCTGAACCGGCGGCGTAAGAAGCGGACAAGCATCGAAACCAGCATCCGTCTTGCCTTAGAGAAGAGCTTCCTGGAGGTGAGCATGTCTCCTGACCACTAGAGTGCATCAGAACTCAGCATTCACCACATTGTCACACACACTGAGCTCTGCCCCTCCTGGTTACTGTTGTAACAACATCACATAACAGTGAGCTGCAGATTTGTGTTTGCTAGTGAAATGTTATTGACTGTGACACAGTCATTTACACCAGTGGTGTAACAGGTTTGTCCATGGGACCCATATTTTCCCATGGTCATCGAGCCTTGACCCACTTTAATATATATACACACATATAATAGTGCTGTCAACGTTAAAGCATTAACACATGCAATTAATTGTACAATCCTTAATACGGTAAAATAATTTAACGCAAAATTACTGAAGCACAATTTCTATTCTAACCCTTTACCCAATTTTGCTTCTCTAGTTGCGATCATGGCATTTTAAGCTGCTAAACTCCAGGAAAGTATTCAGTCCAATGATCCAGTAAGCAAATGCATTCAAACAATTCATCCAAAACAGCGCTATTATAAAGTAAACACTGCTGATTACATCAGAGATTGCAGAGAGAACAGAGACTTGCATTGCGTTTTCAGTGAATTATTCATTCCAGTGTGTTTCACTTTAAAACACGAGCTCTGTCATATTGTCTCTGAAAAGCATGAGCCCTCACATGTCCCCACTGTGTGAAGTAGAGACTGAACAAATTGTCAACACATCCCACACCTGTATGGCCAGATAATACACAAACAACGCTTTCTGGACTGGATAACCAGTCTCGCTAGTAAAGTTTTTACGGATGAAGACTGCAATCAAGATAAAGACGATTGCGGTGGCGTACAGGAGTCGTACAGTAAATGCGTTATAATAATGCATGTATGTTTGCTCTTGACGCGCTGATTGCACATTGTATTTATGCACAGGAACAGACATTTCTAAAATGTAAAAAAGCTCTTTGCTGTTGCACTGTACACACTATTCAATTCTGATATTTTTTTCTTTCATATGTGACCCTGGACCACAAAACCAGTCTCAAGTATCAACAGAGATGGGTAGAGTACCCAAAAACTCTACTCAAGTAAAAGTAAAAGTACTTCTAGAAATATTTACTCAAGTAAAAGTAAAAGTACTAGTCTGAATAGTTACTTGAGTAAGAGTAAAAAAGTATCGGATAAAAAATCTACTCAAGTAGTTAGTTACTAGTTACTTTGGGTCATATATACTGAGCCTATTTTTATTTAGATATATAGATAACATGTATGTAATGTATGTGTGTGTGTATAAATATATATATTTCATCAGCCTTTACTCAAGTCTTTAAATGTCACATAATCCTTCAGAAATCATTCCAATATGTTGATTTACTATCAATGATGTTCTTTTTATCATTATCCTAAACAAAATGTCACAGGTTCCAAAAAAATATTAAGCATCAAAACTGTTTCCAGAATTATATTTTGAAGGATCATAACTCTGAAAACTGGAGTAACAGCTGATGAAAATTTGGATTTGCATCATGAAATAAATTATATTTTAAAGTATGTATTATATATGTATAAATAACCTCTGGCACAGAGAAGAGAGAAAACTCCTCACATGACTGTTAAGTTACAGAACATCTGCCTGTTTACTTAAGCAACAGATATAGGTGTCATGCCATAACATATTTTTAATACGACTGACTTTATATTAAATGTGAATTTAACATTGAAAGTCAATGTGATATAAAAACAGCTACTAATCTTTCATTGTTCATAAAGAGAGCAAATAACATTTACATTATCAAAAATCATTTTCACTGAGAGTCTAGAGTTCAGTCACTCTCAAAAACTCCCATTAAAATCACTGAAACTGTTAACACTGTGAAATCTTATTTACAGATTCGTACACACATCTGCACTTTGTTGTTTCTGACAAGAGTATTTGCCAGAAAGAGGTATTCAGTCAGTGAGCGAGTGAAGGAAGCACCAGAATTTTAGCGATGACTCATCTGAACACCTCTGATTGGCCATTGCATTCATAAGCTCAACAGAATCGTGTGTGATTGGCAGTGTTGGGAAGGTTACTTTGGAAATGTAATAGGTTACAGATTACAAGTTACCCTATTTAAAATGTAATAGTAGTGTAACTTTTTTAAATTACTTTAATAAAGTAATGTAACTAATTACTTTTGAGTACATTTTGATTACTTTTATAAATTTCTAATGAATGTTAATTTGCAACTGTTAATCATCTTCAACCATTTTACACCATGCAGGTTTAACTTTAACAGTAGTGCTCAATACTGTCAGACTTTCACCATCCTTCATCACTTAAATTAAGATGATCACATTTGAACACATCCACCACACAATCAGACTTTAGTACTGCCTTTTACTTAGAGATTGATCTGAAGTTCAAAGCAGATTTAAAATCAAAAGAAATAGTTTATAGATACTGTTTTTGAAACCAAATCTTTGCATAACTACAGGCATCTAACTGCATCTAACAATGGTTTGGGGAAAAATAGTTAATAAAAAAATTAAAGCATATACATCAACTCAAATACGGTTATCTAATAAGCATGTGTCCTATTTTGTGTACTAAACTCCTGAAACATTGGTGTCTTTTTGAAACACTGCTGTCTCTTTGTATATGATATGATGATAGTTTCTCAAAATAAGTAAAAAATGCTCATGGAGTGACTGTTCTAGAGATTAATTTCCATGAGGGGCGGACTGGGGAAAAAAATAGGCTGGGAAATCTCACACTCATACACCCACAACCCATTCTGAAACATGGACAACCCTATTTTTTTTTTTTGGACCTGACATCAAAAAGATTTGAATCCTTAGGTTGGGGGACTTGCAACGTAATTAAGAGTTCTCTCCTGAACTGCACCTTCACTTCCATTATCCATCCATCCTCTCATGACTTTAATACTGAAGATTTTTATTTGACTTTTACCATGTTTGTAAGTGCAATTTTGTTTTTTTGGCAAATGATTTACCACTTGTATTTTTTTACTACAAATTCCATAGTTAAACCACGGTTAGTGCCATACCATAGGCTATATTAATTTTCCTAAGGGTTGTGTTTTTGTATCCACTAGCTCCCCCTAAACCTATGATAAAATATGATGATTTGTCTGCTAACTTACTACTGTAACTTTACAAAAGATAATAATGACGTCGTTTATACAGTATTTTGAGTGATTGTGAGCAATGTGCTGCTGCTGCTTGACTAAGTAAACAAAGACAAAACTACATTAGCATATTTACAGATGAAACTGACCTGCACCGCTTCTCTGCTCCAGCTGTGCGCTTACACAGTTCACTCCGGTCTCTCTCTCTCGCATTGATTACTCGGAGTCTGATCCAAACCGTTTATCGGAGGCGCGGAGAGCGTGCGAGCCCAACCATTGCCAGTCACGACTAACCGATTCATGATTTATTAGAGATTTAATTATCGAATGGCGGATTCGGAAATAATCGCTTTAGTATATTCGGCCTGCAATTATACAATAACAATATAAAGTAGAAGGCCAAATCGTCTGCCAGGCCACCGGGAATAGTCCCGGTTCTCCCGATGTCCAGTCAGCGCCTGATTTCCACAGACACGCAGAACGTGCAGGATTCATATTCAGTCTTTTTGCGGCTTAATATTCACAGACATCAGTCCATTTCGGGTTTTGATTCAAGTGTACTGACCTACTTTTGATTTATTCGACCAAAATGTGGCATATTGCGTCCGCGTTATAGGCTGAATTCCATTTTTATGACTCGATTCTACGAATATGTTTTCCGCGTCTCGGAGATTATGGGCCATATGTCTTAGTGCAATTTGGGAAAGAAATAAGCTGTATGTGGATGTGTGTAAATATTCAAATGTAATCCTCTTTGTAATCGTTACAATTTTCATAAGTAACTGTAATTTAATTACTCATTTTTTCTTAGTAACTGTAACTGATTACTGTTACATTTATTTTGTAATTAAATTACGTAACGCCGTTACATGTAACTAGTTACTCCCCAACACTGGTGATTGGTTATAATGAGCATTGCTGTAAAAACGCGTCTGTCTCTGGCTCAGCGCCAGCCAGCGAACACACATCTGAATTTAGCAGCTGATGATATGACTTGCTGAACGTACTCACGCCGGTGTGATTGTATTAATAAAATATTAATCGGCTATTTTTTGTCTTTTGGAAGCTGCATTCAACTTGGTTCCCTTCTGTTATAAGTCACACGTACAACAAACTAATGTCACGGGTATCGTGTACTGTAATCGAATATAGCCCAAGTTATTACCTGTTGAACAGTAGACAGCACACGCGATGTTCATCTAATAAAGATCTTCATCGCTAGCAAATAGCCTTTGCAGATTTGCTTTCAATTCAATGCAGTTCCATAGCCACGTTTTCAACGCTGCTGATGTTAAACGTTACAACTCTATGAGTGAACCACTTCAGACGCTCAGAGTCAGTGCATGCGGCAGGGAACTGAACGAATCATTCAAACTGATTCATGAACCCACTCGTTTGCCAACTGGTTTGATCAAGCCTTTGAACAGAGTTGACTCAAAAGAATGAATCATTCGCAAATGAGCATCGCTCATTGCCCAGAAAAAAGTAGACGGCGCGTTTGGAATAAACTGAAGCATTTATAACATTTATTGCATTAAGATAAAGTAACGAGAGGAGCGTCGCCCACAGTAACGAATTAAAAGTACAGATTTTTTCCAAAAAATTTACTCAAGTAAGAGTAAAATAACCCATCTTTAAATATACTCAAAAAAGTATTAGTTACCCAAAACATTTACTCAAGTAAATGTAACGAAGTAAATGTAACTCATTACTACCCACCTCTGAGTATCAATTTTATCAAAGCTGACTAAATAAGCTTCCCATTGATGTATGGTTTGCTAGGATAGGACAATATTTGGCTGAGATACAACTTTTTGAAAATCTGGAATCTGAGGGGGCAAAAAAATTGAAATACTGAGAAAATCACCTTTGAATTTCTCCAAATGAATTCTTAGAAATGCATATTACTAATCAAAAATTAAGGTTTGATATATTACAAAATATCTTCATGGAACATGATCTTTACTTAATATTTTAATGAATTTTGGCATAAAATAAAACTCAATAATTTAGACCCATACAATATTTTTTTTGGATATTGCTAAAAATATACCCCAGCGACTTAAGACTGGTTTTGTGGTCCAGGGTCACATATGTGCTTATATTGGTCCCTTATATCTTTGGTTCTTTGGTGGCCTTTTGGCACTTTTCCATTACCAGTACCAGCTCGACTCGTCTCGTCTTGTCTCTGCACGCTTTTCGCTCCGTTTCCATTGCAGATAGTACCTCCACAATAGTACCTGGTAGTGACGCCGCAGGAAACTACCGTGACCGTAATCTTCAACGTAACACACACCCGCTACCCACACACACAGGACAATGGAGGAAATCGAGTGTATGAATGAAACACCTCCTCGTTTGACCACGGCGTATTCTTCCGAGTTGCCATAATAGTAATAGGTATATCATGGATTCTCTAGCCAAACTATTTAAAAATGGCGGGGTTATAGCTGATTCAGAAGCCCAGATTGTCGTAGCAAATTCAGAATTACCTCCAGTCTTAGGTTCACAAACGGTCGTCCATAAAATGCTTTGCTGTTCTGTTGTAAGTAATCTTAAAGATTCCTAAATGCATCTATTTTCAGAAAGCCAAATATAAAGTGCTTTTGCTTTCGACAAGATAGACGCAGAATCTACCTGACATGCCTACTTCAACAATAACTGTGGTTATTGAAACCATGCCGCCTTTCTTTGAATGAACATTTGGGCGGCTTTACGCAAATATTTCCACATAGTGACGTAGACATGTTGGGGGCATGTTTGAATGAGCCATTTTAGGGGGGCGTGGCAGAATATCAACTTTTATAAAGAATATCTCTTTGGATTTGAGACTTTAGTCTTTGCAACTTAACAGATCTTCTTTATACACCAAGAACTTGTAACACTCCAAAGAGAAAGGAAAAATTTAATTCGCATCATATGACCCCTTTAAACATAGACATAAATTGTAAGAATATATCTAATAATGATTAATAAACAGCCTCTAAGGTAAGGCTATTAAATAGCAGTCCCAAACTATTTATTGTTAATACAATTAAGTTGGAATTAGCCACCATTTAAACACATACAAATACACACACAAGTCATTTAAACACATACAAAATAAAACAAAGTCAAAATAACATGGCATTTTTGGGTTATGGAAATAACAGTTACCATGGTGAAAAACCAATACTATGAACTTCTAATGAAACATGAAAACTGCTCCTGAATAGAATTAATATCATACCTTCATGCAAATCCTTCCCAGCTAACACAAAAAGTACCAGTTTTGTTTTGGTACTTCACAAGCATGCAACGTGTGAAATAAAAGTAGTTTCATTTGCACTTTAGTAAAATGATATACAGTGTGCGACGCCTCTTTGGGCATGTAATTGAAGAGTGTATGCTACAAGCACAGTATAACGTCTGACAGGATGGTTCATTTTTCTGAGGTGAAACTTTTTATTTAATAAGTTACACAAATAACGAGAGAATAATGGGACTGACATTAAGCCTGACAACATCTTGGGACAGCACATTTTTCTCAGTCTTTACTGACACTGCAAAAAAATTACACAAGTTTTTCAAAATAACATTCTCGCATCAGAAAAACACATAGAAATATTTTTTATTTGTTGTTGCTTTGACTGTACACTCCGTGAACCACTAAGAACGGTATTGTGACCCACCAGTTGAGAAACACTGATTTATACTGCTTTACACTGCAGTAAATTACCACAACAAATTCTACTGCGTTTTTGAATAATTTACGTAAAATTACATGTTAAACAATACAAAAGAGCAAGCAACTGTGGATGGCAGTAGATGTTAAGGTAAGACTGGTGATTAGCTGTTATCTGTAATAAACGCTAATGAGACAAAGATTACATTTGAGCGTTTCTGTCTCATCTGCAGCAGAGTCAAAAGCCATCATCAGAGGAGATCACGCTGATTGCGGATCAGCTCAACATGGAGAAGGAGGTGGTACGCGTTTGGTTCTGTAACCGCAGACAGAAGGAGAAACGGATCAATCCTCCCAGTAGCATCGGCGGATCGCCTGGATCAGCCATTAAAACTATCTACAGCAGCTCCACCACAGCAGTATGTCCTAAACCAGAGTAATTACAGATCCTGCAGTCATGTGACACTGTTTACTGTCTTCATTCATGTTCATTACTGACATTATTCTGCTGCTTTTTTTAACACAGTAATTTAATGGTGATGAACATCTGGGTCAGAAAGCCCTCACTGAAGAGATCAGTAGATCCCCCACAATCCAGGTCTAAATAGATTAGATTAGATTTAACTTTATTGTCATTATGCAGAGTACAAGTACAGAGCTAATGAAATGCAGTTAGCATCTAACGTAACATAAGACAATGGTAATAATTACAGTTGGTTGAGTGTACAATAGTATTTATAAACAAGTATTGTTTTTTTATAGAAATAGTTTACTGTGCTTTGTACAGGAACAATTTTAGACAGTTTACAGTGTCTGACTGTGCAAAATATACAGTAAGTAGTGCAAATACATGTATGTAAAGTACTGTGACCAGTGCAGTAAGACAGCAGGTGCAGGTTAGATTGGTGGTGTGGAGTTCAGAAGGGTCACGGCCTGGGAGACTGTAACGCCTGCCAGATGGAAGAAGGGTGAAAAGTCCATGGTTAGGATGAGAGGCACCCTTGATGATGTTCCTTGCCTTTCCCAGGCAGCTTGTGATAAATGTTCTCAATAGTAGATAACTGGGTACCAATAATCCGTTGAGCAGTTTTTACCACCCGCTGGAGTGCTTTGCGGTCAGATGCAGAGCCTATGCTGTACCATACTGAGATGCAGTTTGTGAGTATGCTCTCAATGGTATAGTGGTACAATTCCACAAGGATCCTGGGATTCAGGTGAACTTTCTTAAAGCTCCGTAAGATGTAAAGGTGCTGCTGTGCCTTTTTGACCAGGCTGGAGGTGTTTAGGGACCAGGTGAGGTCATCAGAGATGTGGATGCCAAGGAACTTGAAACTCCGTACATGCTCCACTACAGCTCCATTGATGTAGATGGGGGTGTGTGCTTAACTTCTAGTCTGCCTGAAGTCCACAATGATCTCCTTTGTCTTCTGGGTGTTTAGTTCCAGATTGTTGGTGGCACACCACACAGCCAGGTGCTGCACCTCATCCCTGTAGGCTGACTCATCATCATCTTTGATCAGACCTACCACCGTGGTGTCATATGCGAATTTGATTATGGTGTTGGAGCCATAAACAGGAACGCAGTCATGGGTGAATGGGGAGTACAGAGGAGGGCTCAGTATGCAGCCCTGTGGCACGCCAGTGTTCAGGGTGATGATGGAGGAGGAGAGGTTATCTAACTTAACTTAGACTGAGGTCTGTCAGTCAGAAAATCTAGAATCCAGTTGCAGAGGGATGTGGTGATTCCAAACTGGCTGAGCTTAGAGGGGATTACGGTGTTAAATGCAGAACTGAAATCAGCGAACAGCATTCTCACATGTGTATTTTGACTGTCCAGGTGGGTGAAGGTAGAGTGAAGTGCCATTGAGATGGCGTCCTCTGTTGACCTATTGCAGCGATAGGCAAACTGGAATGGGTCTAGTGTAGCAGGGAGACAGGATTTTAAGTGGGATGCAACCAGCCTCTCAAAGCATTTGGCAATGATGGGGGAGTGTGACAGGATGGAAGTCATTGAGGACCAAGGCAGTGGAGTGCTTTAGTACTGGCATGATGGTGGAGGTTTTGAAACTAGTGGGGACAGTTGTTTGGGCCAGGGATAGATTGAAAATATCTGTGAAGACCTCAGTCAGCTGCTCCACACAGGCTTTAAGCACACAGCCTGGTATTTCATCAGGGCCAGCTACCTTCCATGCATTCACACTACACAGAGTGGAGAAAACATCCGAGGTGGGGAGTGTGAAAGGCAGTTCATTGGGTTGATGCTCAGCTTTGAGGGAGACCTCCTTATTATTTTTATCAAAACGAGCATGAAAGTGATTGAGCTCGTCAGGGAGGGAGGCAGAGCTGGAGGGAGGCACAGTGCTGAGTGGTTTGTGGTCTGTGATAGATTATATGCCTTGCTACATATGCCGGGGGTCTGAAGAATTTAAGTGTTTTGCTATCCTCTGTTTGTATGTGAGTTTGGCCTGGCAGATACCTTTCCTCAGGTTGGCTCTGGCTGAGCTGTAAGTCTCCCGGTCTCCAGACCTGAAGGCTGCATCTCTTGCTTTGAACAGGAGGCGAACCTCTCTGCTGGAATTGATGTTGAAGAGTGGAGTCAGCACCTTCCAGACAGATTTTAACAAATTTTAATTGTAGGTTTCACACATTTGATGATCTGGGTATATACATGCTCCAATGTTTTATGTCCCCTTGTAGTGCAGTAGACATTTTGGTGAAATTTAGGGAGAACAGACCTTAAAGTGCAGTGATTAAAGTCCCCAGCAACAATAAAGGCTCCATCCGTATGCAAGGTTTGTAATTTGCTAATAGCAGCCCAAAGTTCTTTCATAGCCACATTAGTGTCCAGTGGTACATATACTGCAGCAGCACCAATGCAAGTAAACTCACATGGTAGATAGAATGGCCTGCACTTGATAATCAGGAACTCCAGATCAGCAGAGCAGTAGGTATCAACAATGACAGAGTCTGTACACAATGATTTGTTTACATAAATGTATACTCCACCACCCTTGTTTTTGCCAGAGGTTGCTGCTACTCTGTCAGCCCTGAAGAAGGAGCGTCCATCCACCACACTGTTTGGGACATCATTACAGACCCATGTTTCAGTGAATAACATAACATTGCAGTCCATTAGCCATTTTTGTGTGAGGGTCCAGGTCTTTGGTTCGTCCATCTTTTTCATCAGCGTACATTGGAAAAGGGAGATGCTGGGCAGAGCTGGTGGATGTGGGTTTAGCCTTAGATTAGCATGCAGCCCTCCACGCTTTTCCTGTCTTTGTTTATGATCTCTACGACAATGCTGAACAATTTCGGTCGGTGCGAGTGATCTGCTTCTCCGCGGTGATCTATGTAGTGTTTTTTAACACTATTTTCTGAAATCTGGTAAGACGCTGAGCTTTGCGATGTGTTCGCGTCACCATCTTGTCTCCTATTTTAACTAGGGCTGCACAATTAACCAAAATAAAACAAAATCACCATATGGCTTAGTGTGATTATCACATAATTATTAAACTTTTTATTTTATTCTTTTTTCATTTAAAATCAGAATTCCCAATTTTGTCAGAAAAATCACTTTTATATTTTTTTTTCCTAGAAACTTGCAGCACGACTGCAACCTCAGCTATTTTGTGTATGATGCTGTAATCTGTAGAGTGTTTCTGCATGTGAAGTGTTTTCTTATTGATTATTGATGAATGATTGTTTGTGTTCAGGTGTCCAGCAGCACAAACACACTGACTGTCAATTCTGTGGTTCCTCTGAACAACAACAGCATCTCAAACCTCACACTCAGTGGTGCGTCCCTCTGGCCAGTACAACTTTTTCTTCCTCAATATTCCTGATGTGGGCTTGTGAGTCATGGGACACTTTCTCTCGGCTGTAGGTGGAGTTCTGGGTCAGGTGATGTCTAACTCACCATCTGTCATCTCCATGGCTCCTGCTGTGGCCACATCTGCCCCTGCCGTGACGTCACACTCGATCAGCCCGTCCGCCACCACCGTAAAAAAGGAAATTGCCACTCAGCCAGTTTCCATGGCAACATCAGTCACGCAGGGGGCTGGGCAGCTGCTGGTGACAGGTACAGGACTGGGCGGTGCTAATCTGACTGCTGTCACAGGCTTGAACCCAACAATCATAACGCCATCACAACTGACGCAAGGGTGAGTGTGTGTGTGTGTGTGTGTGTGTGTGGTATTATGGACAGGTTTCGTGAAAGACATCCCATGTCACAATTCACACCAAAATAAAAGGATAAAAAAATAAGAAATTATATTTTACTTAAGTCAAGACACTGCGGGCAAAACCCATGTTTTTCATGCACTGCTCAATTTTGAGGTTTTGATGTATTTTGCTTCTATAATGTCTTCTTTTAGACTATTGAAAAAATCCAGTATGCATGTATTTATTTAAAGTTTATTTATTCATTTTGATTTATTTAATACAATTTTATTACACTTTATCTATTTGAATTTTATCTGTTTTAATAAAGGTGACTATTTTAAATTTTGATATTTTGGTTCATTTTGCTCCAGACAGACTTGTTCAGACTAGTGGAAAGAAAACATACACAAATAACCAAAAACATACACTTAATGACAGCATGAAAATGCAAAATATAAATATTTTTCATGTGGCCGAGACCGTTTTTCTTTCATGTTAATCTGAGGTTTTGTTGGTCACTCTGTTGACGATAAAAAATACTCCCACAGTTAAATCTAATTAGTTGTAAACGCTGCTGCACAGAGATGATGGACATGTCTGACTGGGACATGTGTTAGAGACGGCTGACTTTACAGATGATTTCTGCTTCTGTTTTTTGCAGTGGGGCGTTTTTGAGTTTGGCTCCTGCTCTGGGAAACGCTTTTGGTCCTGTGCTGATGAACAACAATGCACTGGCCACCATCCAGGGTAACTATATTATTGTTCATCTCAAATCTAATTAATGTGACTATAAGGCATGAAGAAATTAAGACATTATAAACATTAACACCATGATTTTTTTGTGAAGCTGCTATGAAGCAATGCACTGTAGGGCTGCCATGATTCCTTGATTAAATTCAAGTACTCTGTTATTAAAAATTCCTTGATTGCATTTTTCCTGTGTCAATTAACTGGCAAAATACTGGAAGTAGCACATTCCACGGACAAGAAGCCATGAAAAGCATTACATAGACCATTTTCTAAGGCTGCATGAAATATTAAAACATTTAAAAACCATAATAAAGCATAGTGCTAGTGTGAATTCACAAAAGCTGTGATTCAATTAAATAAATATATACACTGTGGGTTTAATATGCATGCATCTCAGAATGGCTCCATTCACAATAGATAGTTCATCTTGGAACAATGTGCACCATTCTATCATATTTATAAGGTAAATAATTTATAAACCTACGCCAACACAGAAGAATACATCATTATCTTTGTAAATATGTTCAAAATAAAATAACTTGTAACAAAATTAAAGTTTTTAAACTTTGAACACTCCCTCTTGTTTGCATGTTTCGATGATAGTGGCTGTAGCATTTTTATAAGAAAGAAGTAGCCAAATATTAAAGTTTATGTGGACTTTTGAATTAAATGTTGTTTGGTCAATATCAATCAAGGATTAGATCTCGCCATAAAATGGAAAAACAATCATAAGGCCACTGCTAAAATACAAAGTTATAATTGTATTGTTCTATTACTTTGTATTTTAACGGTTATGTTTGATTATTTTCTTTTTATAGTTTATTTGAACCAATTATTATTGCCGCATTGCTATTATATATGTATTTTAAGTCATTTTAAAGTCTATTGTTCGCTTGGGTTTATTTTTATTACCACAAAAAAAATCTGATTAATCGTCAGAATAATCGACCGATGACTCCATTATCAAAATTATTGTTAGTGAGAGCCTTAATGTGCCATATAAATATATTCCATGTGTTTTTCGTCAGCTCTGGCTTCGGGCGGCGTTCTGCCTCTGAACTCCATTAATGGAAACACCGGCTTGCTATTCGCCAACACCAGTGCGGGAAGCTCTGCCCCCAGTCTGGTGACCACGCCCCTCTTCCTCAACCCATCCAGCCTCTCTCTACTACCATCCAATCTGCTGTCAGCAGGCGGGGCTGGAGGCGGAGCTTTCAACCTGCAGCTGGCCAGTGACTTGCAGCAAAGTTCTGTTGCCACGACAACCAAGAGCATTGCCTTGGCCTCGAAGGCTCAGTGAGCGCATGCGGCTTGGTCCAATCCTGTGCTATTACCAAAAATGCTTCTGACATGCTTAGTACTTACTGCAACCGAATGTCTGTCACGCATTTGATTGCTTTAGGAAACGGTCAGGATTTAACTTTATTTTTCAGAAACGGTCAGGATTTAACTTTATTTTTCAATCTATTTCTTAAACTAACGTCAAAATTAACCAAAAATTTTACTCTTTCTGATTCTTCATGAGAGATTATTTCACATAACAGTTTATATTGACTTTCTACAAGGTTTTGTGTTTTTATTTGCAGCTCTGTGAAATGGGCTGATTGTAGATGATTTCAAAAAGCATTTCAGATCTTTTATGTTGCAAATTACTGCAGCGCTGGGTGGAGGTTCTATCAGATGACTTTTGAAATTAGTATTCTAACTCAACATCACTTTAAAAAAATCCGGTTAGAAGGCTTTAAACTAGTAATAATCCATCTCAGCGAGTGCTGCAACTGTGAGAGATGTAAATGAACTCTGCTGTGACATGTTTGTTTGAACATTGATTCTATTTGTAGTTTTCATGTGAATCAGCGGCGAATCTGAATATATTAAATCTGTGTGTAATTCCACCTCACATGTATGTCTGTTATATGAAATGTTGGATGCTGAACTTTTATTTCCCGTGTTTCTAGTGATTTGAAGCCTGTGAATGGATCGATCTGATCAGCGTGTGAATCTCATGATGACACAAGCTGCGCGATGTTGCAGTAATTAGCCTCTTTAATTTTTTTCCCCAAATATAAGTGTTTTTCTTTCAGACTGTAGTTGCATGTGGCCGTTATTGATGTGCTGTTACCAGTGACGCTTTGAGTCATTTGAGAATAACAGCGAACAGAATCACAAAAGAAGCTGCAACCAAAGCCAGTCTCTGTTTTGTTTTGTTTTGTTTGGTTTCGTTTACTTTAGTTTCCCGTGGCCGGACGGAGGCATGTAGCGTGTGCATGAGCGCAGGGGTCAGAGGTCAGAAATACCTCCAGCACTGATGTTAAAGCTGCTTTCTGTGATGCACAGATCTTCAGCTGAAGACTCTGCTCTCAGAACTACTGTGTACAGTCTCTCTTAACACGTTTATACTTTATTTGTTTCTTTGCCAAAGCAACTGCTTTTTTTAACTTCAGCTTTCATGGCATGTTTTAACATGTTTCATTGACATCTCGTTGTTTTTATCTGCTTTCCAACAGTCTGTGTGAGAAACATAAAGATGGAACTATCAGCACATGTAGTTTGAACCGTTTCAGCTTCTTTCCTCTGATAATTTTCTGTATTTGTACACACAAAAATATTGAAACGAGGAGGCAGCATTGATCTGTTAATATCACTCAGTCATTTACATTTGTCTCATGCTTTGTAGATTATTATATTATGTATATCCGTGATTGTGTGCGAGCTGCTGCACTTTAGTTTCATGTTTACTGGCTTTATTATTTTCTGCAAGAATGAGAATGTGGATGAAAATCAAAGAACCATCAGCTTTTGCCGACCCTCTGTTTCTTTTCATCCTTAGTCGAAAAACACACTAAATATATATATATATATATATATATATATATATATATATATATATATATATATATATATAAAATTTGTTTTATTGTTGTGGCTCCCAAAGCAAAAATACACTTCAGCGTGAAAACAAAAGATTTTTCATTTTCTCTTTGCCTTGCCCTTTCCCTTCATTTTTGTTTTTGTTGTTGTTTTTTTTAACCTGTTAACAACTGTCACCCTGTCCCGTATACGGGACGCCTACTTCACTATATTACAATTAAATCCTAATCTAATCATGACAAACAATATATAGTTGGAAAGGTCTAAGACTCCTAAATATATATTTTATAGATATCGTTTGTGTAAATTATGTAGGAAAAGTAATAGATTAATTTATGCCAAGAGTGCACCTCAAAAACCTACATCATAACAGTTCGACCTTTGTCAAAAAAAAAAAAAAGTATTCTTTGTTGCCTTTTTCTCTATCACACTTTAGAAATCATCAGACATGATCTATCACTTGAAAACTTAAAATCTCACAATTCATCCTTTGAAACCCATTTTAAAATCAAACATTGCATTACCATGAAAATGGTACATCAAACTCATGTTACAAAATGTTTTCAGTCATGCATTATAAAAATGTAGGTTTGGATCATGCACTTTCAAGTCTATGTTCAAAAATGTAAGTGACAGTTATCAGATTAATGTATATTTAATTGTATTATTATTAATAATATTTTTTTTATCCAGAGATTGATTTTCTGGTGGAATATAAATCATGAGATAAATCATCTCATGAGTGTCTCTTGTCGTTCTCATGAGCCGCTTCTGAGAGATGATTCTGTGAGATTCTCTACAGAATGTGTTTGATACGGAAGGGCTGTTCGCACACACACACACAAGCTCAAACAGACACACGCTCTCGTTCCTCTACAGGTTTTTGGTGATTAATCAACTCTCACAGTTCAGTTGTTGTTGTTTCCCATAGAAATGAACCTTTCTGGATTTGCGATTTTGTGTATTTTTCTTTGCTGTTCATTATCAGATGATGAGTTTGTCATGTTGCTGTTGCTGCAGCTGTAGATTTCATTGTTGTTTTTTTCTCAGAGTGTTTATCTGTATGATCTCCAGGTATTTTGATCAACAGTCAAATCAAGTTTCCTTTTTATTTTTTATTTACTGAAAAAGAGAAAAATAACTTTAACAAGCGGATACAAAATTACACAGAACGGAAAAAAGTAACAACCAAAAGAAATAGTAAAATTCTCAGTTTTAAAAATATTACATGTAATATTACACTATTATAAAAAATACTTTACTTGTTTAACCTGCGGATCATATTTCATCACAAGATAATGCATTTTTTAAATCATACAGAATATCAAGGTAATAATTTACAATAAGGTCTCATTTATCAACATTATTAATGCATTAACATTTACAATGTGTGAGATATCATTTACAACATTGACCTTTGTTAATGATAATAACATTTTTAATGTTAGTTTACAGTTCATTAACTAATGTTAACACACAACTTTTTATCTTAAAATGAATTGGTAAATCCTGAGATCAACATTAAGATGAATAAATATTATAGATTTATTCTTCGTCGTTTGTTAACAAATGAACCCTTATTGTAAAGTGTTACCAAATGGCGTTATTGAAAATCGTTGAGAGTTACAAAGGTCTCATTGCACTGTGAATTAGTTGAATCTTACAATGTGTAAAAGTTTGGTCTTCAGTCAGGTTTGGTTTTATAATGATTTATACTATACATGTGGGACTTTTGGGTTCGTTATGAAATTCTATAATTCACGAAGTGGAGAAACAATAAACACAGTCACTGTAAAAACATTGAATAGTCACTGGAGTATGTAGGGGAAAAAACTACTGGACTGAAATCAAAGACACGAGTGAATGAAGGTGTTAAGTGGCTGAATCTGCACTGGACTGTGATCCTGACGGCCGGTTTGTGGAGAATCAGCATTTAACGAGGCGGCGGGTGAATCGGCTGCTTGTTCAGAGAATCATACGTGTCTTTAGTCATGGAGCTCAAACCCTGAAACACAAAACACGTTAATCACATCAAACCAAATGAAGTGACACTTATTTGACAGTGATCTGATGTTTAGTTTTGCTATTAAATATGTCTGACCTGATAAACCTGATCAGGACGGCGGCGCTGGAGGAAAATCACAAGATCAGTTTGAGACTTTTGTTGAATCATTCAGATGAATTGATATGAAATTAAGACTGAATCAGTCACACTTACGCCCGGCTTCGTCTCAATCTCACGGTACGTGTCGTCTGTCTTTTTCTGCAGAGGCTGAAATAAACCATCACAATAATCATAATCATGTCGTGATCACAGTTTTGTGGAAGAAACGTATTAAATCATTTGTTCGGTTAAGTCAAACATTAATATATTATATAAGTGTGAGCCATATTCTACAGCATATTTACCAGACTCATTCATTCCACATTTACTAATATTAAGAGCAAATCTGCAACACTTTGAATCTTTCTCTCTGACTGTATATTAAAAATAACTAGGCCTAATGGTTGAAATTGTTTCATTTAGGAATGTGTCAGATGTTGTTAACATCTGAAGGACTTCATACACTTAAAAATAAAGCTTTTTAGTGATGCAACAGAATAACTTTTTGATTCCCCAAAGAACCTTTCAGTGATCAAGTATTAACAGAACCTTTTTAATAGTCTAAATAACACACACACACACACACACACACACATATACCTATATATATATATATATATATATATATATATATATATATATACATTTTAGTATTATTTAAAGCTTCTTTAATCTGCATTTATGGTTCCATTAAGAATCTTTTAACACCTATGGAATCTTTGCAGCTAGATTATTCAAAGAACCTCACACTAAAAAATAATCATAATAATAATAATTTAGTTGTATAAAGAACTGATTACCGAAAGGTTCTTTGGGGAACCACAAATGGTTCTTCTATAGCATCCTGTGAAAACCTTCCTTTTTTTAAGAGTGATTGCCGTTAAAAGCTCTAAGCTCTTCATGGAACCATAGTTGCCAAATCCGCGTATTGTACGCAACTTTGGCTTTTTTTTTAGACAATATTTTAGTAGGATATACATATGTGGCTATGTTACAGTTCCTCTTTGAAGCTCTTGCATTGTTCTCCTTTTCCATCTCTCCAATCCTATTCTGCTCACAGGTGACTGGAGATTTTTTCCAGACTGGAGTTTTGTTCCAGCTTTGTTGCAGTTTGCTGATATGTTTAATAAGTTAGGCTCAGTTTTTGGTAGCTAATAAATAACATAATGAATCATATTGATGATAATAATTTATCAAAACATAATGGGCTTGTTTTTGAAGCTGCAGTTGCTTATTTGTCTCGCGAAAGTAGACAACTATGCATGGAACAATTTATGTCAAAGGAGGCCCTTCATTTTTAAGCGTTTGAGCTAAAGCGCCTCCTGTAACGCTCAGTTTGAGTTTCTGCAGGTTGATCTGATGGGGTTTCTGATGGTGGTTTTGCATCTCATCATCAGTGGAAAGTGCCTCAGGTGCCTCTGTGGTCACTGACGCGCTTCAGCTACTAATAAACTTCCTTCCTGTGATGAAGAAGCTCTTACCGTGTAAGTGCTGTCGTCTCCTCGCCTGCGTCCCTGTGAAACACAGACATGTAGATCACATGCTGCTCCTGTCCCTCATGTGATATGATGTGATGGGTGTCAAATTATTTCAATACTTACCCCTCCGGATCGACCTTCTTCAGTCGATCGCTGCGTCAGTACGTCGTAAGCCGACTGGCCGCTCTTATTAACTGGCTGGAAAAACATCAGACGCTCCGTTAACATCTTTAATATTGTGATCGCTGGCTCATTGATCACGTATCTAATTCTCACCTGATACAAAGAGTCTTGCTCCACGTTGCTTTTCTTCTTGAAACACTGACGAAAGAAGCTTCATTAATGAACTTTTTTTTTTTTTAAATATACTTTTATATTTACATGTAATGCAGGGATTCACCGTTTTTGTCAATATTTTTATTTTATTTGCATATCTATGGTTGAATGGTCACATGGCATGCAGGTAATCAAATACAATGATTTTATTTTATTTTGATTTGTTTTTATTTATTTTCCTTTTATAGTTTTAAGATTTAAATCAGTTTTAGCTATTCATCAACTTCTGAACCCCAGTTTAAGATTTTACTATTAGTATTGTAATATCAATATGGTACACGATTATCCTATTCAGAACAATGTGATACATTAGTTAGGATAAAAGTGATCAAAAAGTAGTGTGATTATTTTACCTAAAATGTTTAATGTAACAGATTACATTGCTAACATGTAATTGGCTATCAGTATTAGACTACAGATTGTAGGTAATCTACAATCACTATGAGTTTAAGGTTATTTTCACTCTGTAGTCAATCTGGTAGTCTCTCATCTACGTAATTAAAACTTTGACTGTGCTGAGTACATTGTCCAACATCGTATTTCAGAATTACACACCAGTATACAATTTACTCTATTTCTGGCATATTACAATAAGAGTAATAGTAGTAAGGACAAATTCATGGGGCGTGCATCATCTGTGTATTTGAAGTGCACTTTTTGGGATCTACATTAATCACGGTTCAAACTACAGATTAGCATATAATAGGTGTGTGTGTGTGTGTGTGTGTGTGTGTGTGTGTTATAGACTCTTACTCGCTCACGCACGAAGAAAGCAGTGATGGCGATGCAGTACAGAAGCAGTAATCCGTCCAGGATGTAACAGTAACTAGGATCATACATCGACATTGCTGAAAACACAAGAAAAAGCAGATTGTTGTATGAGTCCGAACAAAGCATCCAGCAGCCATAATTCAGTCGAATATGAGCACGTTCAACAGGGTTATATTCAACAGAACAAACACACACACACACACACCACATGTTGGGTTTTCCATGTTTCATGGGGACATTCCATAGGCATAATGTTTTTTTTATACTAAGCAAAGTGTATTTTCTATCCCCTACCCATCACACTAAGCTTTCTGCATTTTTAATTTTTCAAAAAAGATCATTCTGTATGATTTGCAAGTTGTTTCGCTCATGGGGACCAAACAACGTCCTCACAAGGACAAGGATTTTGGATATATTGCCATAATTGAGAGGACATTATGCCTGGGTTGGTTTACCTGAACCACACAGACTTACACACACTTCACATAACACACACATACACACACACACACACACACACACACTTCACATACCACACATACGCACACACACACACATAAACTCTCGCTCTCTTATGAAGTGTTTGTGGTGTTCATCTCGAGTGTTTCTAGTTCAGCGGTTTGTTCAGCTGCTCTAACTGACTAAATGTGTGTGTATGTGTGAGAGAGATAAAGAGGGAGGAACACGAGAGTGATGCAACACACACACATAATAAATCGTTGTAAAGTGGCAATACAACACAAGCCAATGAAATGCATCGTGTGTGAAAATCAGAAATGTGCTGCACGTTTGAGTCACACAGAACATTAAACCATACTAAGCTGCAAAATCATGAATAGAGACATGTCAAAGAAAGCAGCCTTTACAAAGTTCATCAAAAATGGTACAGTCTTACAAATAAAGTTTTTTAATGTCATCCTTGGTTCCATGAAGAAAACTTTAACATCCATTGAACCTTACTATTCCTCAAAAGTTCCTTCATGAAACAAAAGGGCATCAGTGCAAAAAAAAAAAAAAAAAACCTTTTGGAAGCTTTATTTTCAAAAGTGTAACTATAATCATTACGTTTAATATTTATCAAGTGTAGCAGGCTCCAAATATAGATCAGATGTTTCTGAATCATTTTCAGTTTTCTTTCTGGCACTGCTTTTATGTTCAGACTTTTTTTTTTTTTTTTTACAATTAAGGTTCTGCTTTAGGATCTGATTTTCTCATGTAATATGTTTTATACATTTTCAAACAAAAACATATATATATCTTTCATGTTAACACTGAAAGTACTGAAATTGTTTATTATTTGATTGGTCAGGAATAGTGTGAGTTTAAAGAAGTTGTGATTCCCGCATAATTATTTGAAATAGTTTGATATTTGACCGACCAATGTTTGTTACATGTTTTAAACAAAAACATTTGAGTTCTTACAATTTGTATTTATTCCATAACTAGAATGTGTAGTGAGTAGTTTTAGAGATCAAAGGTCACATGTATAACAGTTTGATTAATTTGAATGGTTTAACAGATATAGTTCATTTGTTGGTGTAGTTCAGTGGATGAACATCTGCTTTAGTTTAATGGTCAGATGTTGATTTTCTCCTGATTCAGAAGAATATGTGAGTTTGCTGGTCTGAATGTGGGCGGATCTGAACTTCCTTTTCCACACCGCAGCTGTGCACTGCTGTGGTTAACGTAACCTAAAGTGTCGGATGGCTCAAGCAGGTCATCGCCTTTAAACGGGTCAAACACAAACCTCACACTTGACTTCAAAACAGCTGCTGGTCATCTGATCATCAAAAGAGCTGACAGAACAGAGCTAAAAAATATTGCAGTCAAGTATTATTCTGGAGTGTACTTTGAGTGCAATTTAAACTGAATACTTCAATTTCTGAAGAAAAAAGCAGCATGTTTTAGTCATTACAGTTTTATTTCTACTTGAAATTTACATGGTGTACTTTTGCAGTGTTTTGAGGTTTGGCGGTCAGTTATTATTATCTAATAGGTTTTTTTTTATTTAGGTTTGTTATTTAACCAATCAAAAGAGTGCAGCCGTAAGTCACAGTAACAGTAACTATAATTCAAAGAATCAATGAATAAATAATTTTTAAAAATAGCACATATAAACCTTTGAAGACAGCCCTTTCATGCTCTGAGGTTAAGAGATCCGCTTCTGTGGAAGTCAATATGGCTAATGTTTTAACATTGAGACAAAACTATTGTCCACTACATGACAATATAATCAGTTACAAAATGTATATTATAATTCAATCATGTTTTCTTCAGTGAGAATTGATCATACAGCTGTATATTTTGATAACCACCATTACATTTTATATTAAATGTGATAAATCTTGAAAACTGTTTAGTTTACTACTACTATTACTAGTTACTATCACTACTTTTAAATGCAAAATTAAAATGAGAAAAAGCTTCATGTTTATTGATGTTCTTGCCAGGCCGTGGATTATTGCTATTATTATTATAATTACATTATAGTTAATAAACATAATTTTCATTAACAATTAGTGCTGCCAATCAATTAATTTTTGATCAAATGAATCACGCTGATTAATATAATTAATCGCAATTATTTTCATATCAATATTTGCATAGAAAAATTACCAGATGCCCCAAATAAAAATTTGAAAGACATTCATTATTATTGCAGACAAAAGCCCTGAACTGACATCACAAACAGTGATATAATTCTATATAGTTTTTATTTTTATTCTACAAGTTAATCATTACTGAGCGACTGTCCATTTCAAAGGTGATTTAGGGTTTGTTGAAACTCGTTCTTCTGGTTTCAGCATGTGCGTTTCATCTCAGTGTTTAAGGGCCGTTCACCAGAATGTGTTCCACTGTTCTGTTTTGTTGTTCTACATAAATATGCACTAGACGGATGTTTTTGATCTGTGTGCTGTTATATGTTTACAAAAACTGTTACACAATTCATTCATTTTGCATTAAGAAAATTGAAATTATTAAAATGATTCAATGGGAATCTCATGGCTCTTGTGTTCGTTCAGGTTAATTCCACTTTCTTAATACTTAAGTACAGTTTGATGCTGTATTATTATTATTATTATTTTACTCAAGTATGTTTTTGGCCAGATACTTGGACTTTAAAATTTTTCTCTCAGTATCCAAACTTAAGTGCTGTGAGTACAGATATAGCAGTAAAATACTAAAGGTATACATGATATAATGCAAAACAAACTAAATATTGTATATGTTCTCTGTTATTTTACTTGCAACGAGCTTCATGTGAGATTCATCTAAATGGGTGAAAAACAGGTTAAATTCTGTTATTCTGTTACGTTATTACAATCAATTCAAATAGACGCATTAAATTAAAGGTTAGATTAAGATTAAAAAGTAAAATAAATATGAGCGGATGGGTAACAGATTTAGTGTGAATGAAGCAACCATTCAGTTTGTTGAATGTGAAACAAATGTTTTAATCAAAGAAAAATATTGTTTAATCATTTTTATTAACATAATCAAACCAGTCAACAACGACTCAAACATTTATATGTGCACAAAACTAAAAAATAGAATGTGATTATTTATATATATATATATATATATATATATATATATATATATATATATATATATATATTTCTTAAATGTTAGTTTCTTCATCAAGTATGCAGTATGTATACACTACCGCTAAAAGGTTTGGGATATTTTTTTTAAGAAATGAATACTTTTATTCATCAAGGATCCATTGTATTGATCAAAAGTGACAGTAAATACATTTATAACGTTACAAAAATTTCTAACTCAAATAAATGCTGAACTGTCTATTCATCAAAGAATCCAGAAAAACTATAAATTTATCACAGTTTCCATAACATTTCACAACCCGAAATGTTTCTTGAACAACAAATCAGCATATTAGAATGATTTCTGAAAGAGAAATCTTAGAAAACAGTATGAGAATATTATTTCACATTATTGTTGTTTTTCTCAGAAACATTAATTAAATCTTATAGAACTTTGTGTGTGTGTGTGTGTGTGTGTGTGTGTGTGTGTGTGTGTTAACAAATCCTTCATGGGTTATGTAAATGCACTAGTTCTGCCAGATGACCGAGTTATAATAAGCATCTGTCAGGTGTGACATATTTGAGTTCACAGAATAAAAAAAACATTTGATGGATGTCACAACAGTGCTACATTTCGGCATTTCATGTGTAATTGATAGAATTTTACAGCGTGTTCCTTGAAATTCTGTTTTTCAAACTCTATTTTCCATTGTCTCGTAATTTCATTCACTGAACTATTTAAGGAGTGACTCTGACTGTAAACACAGCTCATTTCGCCCACTGAATGAAAACACTTTCCACAACATCAGCAGTCTAATGAAAAACAAACTTCAGTAGCAGAATCTGTTTCTTCAGCAGACATTTCTATTCAGAAAACTGATATAAAGTTTCATTGAGAATTGAAGATTCTTCAAGACGCTCAAAAAAGTCAAACTAGACAAGCCGAAGCTGACACTGAAGTAGAAAAAAAAACATATCTGATGGTCCGCAATATTTACATTTAAATATGTTAATAATTATTCTAATAATATGCATGTTTGAATTTAAAATGATTCTCCAAAACGTTGACACTTGATATGAATAGAAAAAAAAGAAATAATAATAATAAAAATAATGAAAACAAATATATATATGTACTTGTATCCTAAAAGAATACGCTAGACTGTAGATACATGCTATTTATAGAATAAAATACCATCAGCGTGTGTATGTGTGTTTCTTTCATCTGTGTTTGTGGAAAAACATCAGTAAAGCAAAATGGCTCAGGAAGTTCATATCAAACAATATTATGACACAACTGGAGTGTGTTAGTGACAAACAGCAGTGAAACACACTAATGATCATGAGTGCCAGTGGAAACGGTGAATCCAGTAAGACACGAACACTGATCTGATGTGAGATCAGCAGAATCCTCCAGTGTTTCCACTGCTTTACTGGAGATTCACACGGACAGAATCAACGACTGAATCAGTTCACTGTCACACGACACTCAGTTTCTGTCCTGAGGGAGTTATAAAAAACATCAAACGTTCAGTTTCACCTCGAAATAAACTTAACACATTTAACACTTATTTAAACATTAAAATTAATCTAAGTTTGTTTATTTGCTTTTGGCTGTAAAGATGCTTTTAAAAACAGAAGCAGGTTTTTTTTCAGGTTTTATTTTAGATTCAGCGCATGTTGTTTGGAGAAGCAAAAGTTGGTTCTGATGTTTCAGCATTTCTAATAAATTTGATATTTAATAACATTGAAACTTTTAGCATGTGGTCATTTAATTTAAGGTCGTTGACATTGCTGGATAGTTTATATATTTGTCAAATTGTTTCTTTTTGTACAGCGCTTTTCGAAGGAGTTTTAGATTCAGTCTTGTAATCTTTGTAATATTATTAGTTGTTATGAAATGCATACAATCAAACCAAATAAAACTAGTCTAAATTTGTGAGAGAATTTCATTTCTGCTCTGGATAAAATGTTTGTTGCATTACAGAAATATTTACTTAATATTTAAAGTATGCTATGAAGAATGCTATTTTTACAAATATATATATATATATATATATATATATATATATAATATTTTTGCACTGTTCATGTATTGTAAAATTTTCATCAGATAATAAAATGCGGGGAATAAATTAGACTTTTTTTCACTGCTATGTCAAGGGGATAACAGAAGGAATAACAGGAGTCATACAATAACAAAAGCTGTATGAAATTTAAGATTAAAAAATTCTCATATACAATCAGGTGATTGAAAACAAAAACATCCGTTAACATTATTATTATAAAAAAAATGTGATCATTTGTCATTTTCATACTGATGATGTTGACTGTATTTTGATCTTTATAAGCAGTATTTGTTCTTTAATTCCATATAATCACATTTAAAAATTCATAATAATAATTACATTCAAGTCACTTGACATATTCGATAGAGAGCGAAACATAGACAGATGCCACACCGGCGTGGCCTGTGAGTGAGAACACAACACTAGTGAACCGAAGTCAGATCACCTGTGAACAGTTTCAGTTCAAGAGGCCAAAGGTCAAACACTGAAGAAAGATGTAAATTTTTTAGTTCTGTGTTGATTTTCTGAGAGGATCTTGAATCTTTTGAAAGAAGGAAACGCTCGACTCCACAGAAAGCTTGATAAAGATGGCGGCCTTCCCTCAACTCCAGACTGACTGCAGCGGATGCCTCTGATCTCTGATCAGCTCAACACTCACAAACAGAGCGATGTGTGAATCTTACCTGACACAGGTGTGATGGACAGCAGGACGATCACGGCAGATGCTGCACTTGGTGCAATTATTATCCCTCTGTCTGTCTGACAGGCCGCAGCTTTGAGATGCGTGCGTGCGTGTGTGTGTTTGACTCAAAGACACTGTGATCTGCTCTCTTAACAGGAAGTGGCTCCTCAAGCTCCACCTGTACATATAGACACAACCCATCTACTAAACACTGATGACAAATACACACACACACCTACTCACGGCCTACTCACTCTCAGAAAAATATGAGCGATTACAGTTTTTATAATTGTTGGGACACATTTGTCAATACTTAGATCACTTTTTCAAAACTCTTCACACAGTGAGCATAACAACAGTCTATTTGGGTAAAACTGGGGATCATTTATTGCTTTGGAACATAATGCATTCACTGACTACATTTTTCAAATTAAATGAATTCTTTTCACATGCAGACACAAACACCATCAAAACTACATCCCTACAGGCCAGTTCGCACATTTGCATACTCTTATCAAAACTTTTAAACCAATTCAAAGCCTAACTTAGTAAAAAAGAAGACGGCAATTTACATTTCTTCACTAATGCCTTAGTGAAATATATTTTGTATCTAAAATCTTTCGATTACATTACATTCAGTACGAAATGCAAATCAGGATTTTTTTCTTTTTTATTATAATGTAACACTAATGTTCTAAACAGTAGTGTAATTCTTGCTTTGTAATTATATTTTACAAGATAATAATGTTATAATATTATATAATGCTACCTGTTGATAGTGTTTTTTTAAGGGAATTGTTTTATGAGTGAGAAAGTGTGTCTGTTGGGTTATAATCTGTGCTAGTGTTTTGGAAGAATAGCTTGATTTGAGACATGTTTCACTGCTGTGCTAAGATGAAAGTTTCTTAGGAGAACTGTGTGAAGAGTTTTGAAAAAGTGACCTAATTAATGAGAAATTTGACCTACTGGGAAAAAACTAACAGAATAAGAGAAGTCACAAAGAATGAGATCAAAAATGTGATCTTTATTTCACTGCACACACTGCAATATGACAACCAGATACTTAATATGCACATCTAAAATATACATCAGCATTAGAAAAATAATTACTCTGGGTAAATAACGTTGGACTGACATCTCTTGATTTTATAGAGCTGGAAGGTTTCAGCTGTGTTTAAAAACACAGATTGATTATAAAATATTGGCAAAATGAGCCTAGATGCAAAACATCATGTGACATTCATGTTTCCTGCAAAGATCAGAGGTTAGAGCCAAATTAAACATCTATAGGTGATATGTGAATCTCACAAGACTTTCCTTAGATTTAAATCAACATGTAGCAATGCATTTGTATTTGGTGAGAATCTGCAAACATTCAAATGAAAAAGCATGTGCAAACCTGCAAAAATGTTTCTTAAGCATTTTACAAAATGCTTACAAAAACGATGTCACTAGATTTTCATATCATGTTCCATGAATTTTATAGAGAGATTAACAACGTGGTTTATATGTCTCACACACACATCACAATGCTACAAGATTCAAACAGCATCAACATGAGAAACATTCATCAATTTGAGTCTCTTCTGAACCGTTCCATCAGCGACTTTGATCCAGTTCATCAAGATTACTGTGTCACTTCCTGCAGACACAGACACACTTTGGTCACATGACATTCAGCATAGCGTCTGTTTCTGACTGATAACAGCTGCACTCATAGCTCACATGTATACATATATATGATATACAATACCAACCAATATATTCAGTATTATTTTGCTGGTGATATAAATCTAAGAACATAATGATTGAATGTGTTTGCGAGAGCATTCCGATGTTTACAGATGTTTAACAATTACTCTCATTCCAAATTCAGCAGAAACTTTATTTAAACTACTTTAGTGAATCAATTCTAAACTCTAATTCAATAAATTGTTCACTCAGAACTGTCTTATCTGCCCACTCAGAAAAAAGGGGGAATTTTTACTTCTTGTTTTAAATATTCTTTTTGCCTACAGTGACTGTTTTCTTGAAATGAAGCTTGCTCTAGGTTATTTTGACCCACACATGACTTTTTTTTTTTTAAATGCTAGTTAAAGGGGTCATATGATGCACTTTCATGTTTTACTTTTTCTTTAGTGTGTTTTGAAGCCGTTTGTGTACAGTCGTGGCCAAAAGTTTTGAGAATTACATAAATATTAGTTTTCAAAAAGTTTGCTGCTAAACTGCTTTTAGATCTTTGTTTCAGTTGTTTCTGTGATGTACTGAAATATAATTACAAGCACTTCATATGTTTCAAAGGCTTTTATCGACAATTGCATGACATTTATGCAAAGAGTCAGTATTTGCAGTGTTGGCCCTTCTTTTTCAGGACCTCTGCAATTCGACGGGGCATGCTCCCAATCAACTTCTTGGCCAAATCCTGACTGATAGCAACCCATTCTTTCATAATCACTTCTTGGAGTTTGTCAGAATTAGTGGGTTTTTGTTTGTCCACCCGCCTCTTGAGGATTGACCACAAGTTCTCAATGGGATTTAGATCTGGGGAGTTTCCAGGCCATGGACCCAAAATTTCAACATTCTGGTCCCCGAGCCACTTAGTTATCACTTTTGGCTTATGGCACGGTGCTCCATCGTGCTGGAAAATGCATTGTTCTTCACCAAACTGTTGTTGGATTGTTGGAAGAAGTTGCTGTTGGAGGGTGTTTTGGTACCATTCTTTATTCACGGCTGTGTTTTTGGGCAGAATTGTGAGTGAGCCCACTCCCTTGGATGAGAAGCAACCCCACACATGAATGGTGTCAGGATGCTTTACTGTTGGCATGACACAGGACTGATGGTAGCGCTCACCTTGTCTCCGGACAAGCCTTTTTCCAGATGCCCCAAACAATCGGAAAGGGGCTTCATCGGAGAATATGACTTTGCCCCAGTCCTCAGCAGTCCATTCACTATACTTTCTGCAGAAGATCAATCTGTCCCTGATGTTTTTTTTGGAGAGAAGTGGCTTCTTTGCTGCCCTTCTTGACACCAGGCCATCTTCCAAAAGTCTTCCTCTCACTGTGCGTGCAGATGCGCTCACACCTGCCTGCTGCCATTCCTGAGCAAGCTCTGCACTGGTGGCACTCCGATCCCGCAGCTGAATCCTCTTTAGGAGACGATCCTGGTGCTTGCTGGACTTTCTTGGACGTCATGAAGCCTTCTTTACAAGAATTGAACCTCTTTCCTTGAAGTTCTTGATGATCCTATAAATTGTTGATTTAGGTGCAATCTTAGTAGCCACGATATCCTTGCCTGTGAAGCCATTTTTATGCAACGCAATGATGGCTGCACGCGTTTCTTTGCAGGTCACCATGGTTAACAATGGAAGGACAATGATTTCAAGCATCACCCTCCTCTTAACATGTCAAGTCTGCCATTCTAACCCAATCAGCCTGACATAATGATCTCCAGCCTTGTGCTCGTCAACATTCTCACCTGAGTTAACAAGACAATTACTGAAATGATCTCAGCAGGTCCTTTAATGACAGCAATGAAATGCAGTGGAAAGGTTTTTTTGGGATTAAGTTAATTTTCATTGCAAAGAAGGACTATGCAATTCATCTGATCACTCTTCATAACATTCTGGAGTATATGCAAATTACTATTATAAAAACTTAAGCAGCAACTTTTCCAATTTCTAATATTTATGTAATTCTCAAAACTTTTGGCCACGACTGTATGTATAAGATCTGCAAAGTTACAAAGCTCAGAGTCTCCCACAAACGAAAGAGACCTGCCAAAATCACAGATCGCAGTGAAAGCAAAAGCACTTTATTTGGCCTTCTGAAAGTGAACACAATTAGCAATCAGTGGTTAAGATTTATTTACAAAACTGTTTCCGAACAGTACAACCCAAGTGTTTGAGTGTATGCAGCACATTTTACAGAGGACAGTTTCCTGAACCTGGGAGATTTACAAGGCTGGCTGTGAAAAGGTTGTTTCTAAAATATGTGGCAATTCTCACTTTGCTAGGACAATATGGTGCCATCAAAAATGATTGGCGCACAAAAATGACTCATAAATCTCTCATTATGCTACAGGTGCAATCAGAATTATTCAACATATTTGACCTGCAAGACATTTTGCTGCAGAGAACAAAATTTTATGAAAACATTTCAACAAAGGCATCAGTAAACTCTTATAGAAAGTTTACACATTTGAGTGATTCTGAGAACGTAAAGTTGATGAAAATCTAATTTCGTGCAAAATCTTTTATTCTTTGTAACCTCCAATAAACGCGACCTGTGAGTGGTTAGAAGCTTCTCAACTGTAATCTTGGCCCTTTCCTTGCTTGAAAAGGTTTTAAGATCAACTAATAATCTTTGGTTTTTGTGTCGCCACTGCTTTCTTCATATTATACCAAATATTTTCAGTAAGATTTAAATCTGAAGACTGAACAGGCTACTCAAGAATGTTCTAGGAGCGATCCCTGAACCAAGTTTCAGTAAATTTGGATGTGTACTCTGGGGTGGCTGGACTGCAAGAAAGTCCATTGATCATCAAGCTTCAGTCACTGCACCAAAGGCATCAAAATCTTTGCCCAACTAGCCTGGTACTTCAAAGAATCCCAGTCAAGATTTCCACTTCCTGCAACAGCAAAACATCCCCATAACTAGACTGGAGATGTGTTGTTCTGCTTATAAGCTTTTCGCACCAGACAAACCACTGATCCATGCGTCCAAAGAGTTCCAGTTTGGTCACATCACTCCATTAAGTATTATTTCAGAACTCCACAGATCTATAAAAAAAAAATGTTTTCAAGTCGGCCTTTTAAGTTCTTCTTGGTAAAGAGTGGCATAAGGTGAGACGTCCCCGACATGAAGGCCATGCTTCTCTAGTGTTCTTATACTCAGCATTGAAATGTTTTTTTCCTCCTTTCATCAGATCATCTTGCAAGTCTTTGGCTGTACATTGAGAGCTTGTCTCAGTTGCTCTGATCAAACATTCTATTCCCCTTGACTTGATGATATTGTGCTTTTTCTTCAACACCCTAAAAGGTTTTTCTGTTACAACACATTTTACATTTCTAAATTAGGCTGCCAACTGTGTCTTAGGGCCATGTGCCTTCTTGTAGCCACAGACCATCTAACGTAATAAAACAGTTTGTTCTCTATAACTTTTGTGAGAGCTTTTTTTACTTGGCCATATTTGCTACTCAGCTTTAGCAAATACATAGGCTAAATGTATGTATGTGTAAGAGTTCAAGCTAATTCAGTTTTGTTATATAGTTTCTTAAGACTTAATTTGTGTTTTAACACAATTTTGTATCATACCATACAAATATAAATAAGCAGCATTGAATAGGGGTTGAAAAGATGACAAAATATTTTTAATTACAAAAAAAGAAAAAAAAATGCACTTCAAAAATATTACGTTGACATTACCATCATTAATAGACACTGAACTGTTATATAAACAAACTATTTACAAATAGTAATAGGTCTTACAAATAGTAATAGGTCTTTGGGAGGCTGAATAATTTTGATTGCAAAAAGCTGTATAACAAAAGCTTGGATATTTCCAGTCAGCACAGGTTTTGTTTTTCTTTTTGGAACTGATTGATCATTTGACATCATTAATCTGAGTTTATGCATTCCTACTTTTATTATCCACAAACAGTGTTGTTGTTGTTTTTTTTATTCAAAATGGAACTCTTCCAAAATTATCCACTAATAATGTTTTTGTTCTAAAACTGAATCAATCAGTTCTAAAAATGTAAATTTAAATAAAAAAACCTCTGCTAAATTAAAGTTGGCAAAAAAGATTGAATCCAATATTTGGTGATAATAATCATAATGATTTACAAGCAATTTCTAAAAGGTTGGTCGTTTTTTTATGAGAAAACTACATTTTCAACAGCACAAGGATTAAATTATTTCAGAGCAAATACACATGGAAGTTTAATGCCTTGTTCATGTTGACTGAATAATTTAACTGAAGCTCAATCACGTCTGACAGACTCACCGGAATGTTTCCATCATGGAGTGGCTCTGTAATACTCCTGAGGTGTCACAGTTTTTACTCCACCGAAGTAATCGAGCACCCAAACCTGTGTGATATACATCTTGGCAAAGAACCAGTTGTGGTCAGTGGGCCAGTCGATCATCTCTGGATGTCTGCTGAACACAGCGGCTTTAGCCACTGACGCCTCGCTGCCGTTCACCTGCAAAACAGATTCCCTGAGTGTCACACAATCACTGATTCAGATTAGACTCAACTGAAATGAGATGAAGAGGTGGGAGACCTCGACAATGGAGCCGGACAGGATGATGTGGGCACACAGCGGACTCTGAGGATCGAATCCATGATTCTTACAGTAGCTGGTCTGAGCCAGAGACACAGACAGAGATGCCTGCGGATTCACCTGTTACACACACACACACACAGGTCGTCATTCAAAGTGATTTTCTTCAGCCACACAGTCCTGTTGAATGTTAGAGATGATAAAAGAGCTGTCTATCAGCTGTAGAGCAACTATCAGCTGTGTGCTGAATCATGCTGACGTCACACTTACATAAAACTGTATCAGCGTTACATAATCGTGTGTTGTTTTAATTTGTATGTTGTGTCATATTACAGATCACAAGTCAAATTCAATTTAAACACATTTTACAATGATCTCATACTGTAATGAAAGTTTAAAGCAAGACACTACAGACAAAACATGTTTTGATGCATTTTGAGATTTTGGTGTATTTTCCGTTCATAACGTGTCTTCTTTCAGAATAGGAGAAAGAAAACATCCAAAACACACATTTAGGTGTTTCCTTTATTGCATGTTATCTATTTGCATCTGCATATTTCAATTGCAATCCATATATTTTAAAGAGGTTTTTTTTTCTCTTACATAGACCAAACTTTATAGTTTTATTCCTATCCATATTCTGAAGGCTTTTACTAACGGGTTTGTTAATATATTATTCAAACTGATTTATACAACATTTTATTCCTAAAAACATGGTGAAAAATGTATTTGTTTCTATCTGTTTACAGTATTTTCTGATTTATAGAGTGATAAAAAGAGAAATCCAATATTCCTTCTTAATATGTCAACAACTCTAATTGTCAACAAACTCTAACATGTTAACTCTAATGTCAGCAAAATCAAACAAGAACTTTGAACCAGGTTTTATCCAATGTTTAAATGTATGTTTTGGAAATACATGCAAAGTAGTGTTACTATAGCAAAAAAAAAAAAAAAATACATGGTAAACATTCGTTAGGGTTCCGTAACTCCATTACAGAAGTGTCTGAGCTCGTGTCAGTCTCCATTGATCAGTCCTGATTATTGATTAGCACCTGCAGGTCCTGAACTGAAATCTCCATGTGTGTGAGGTACATGTAGGGTGTCCCGGTTCCGTTGCCCGCGGGCCCGTCGCTGATGGAGAAGGCGTTGGAGAACGGCTGTCCTCTGACCGGGTCGTGAGTAGAGATCGTCGCCATTGAAGCCCAGTCACACTTATTGACCACAAACCGAGCCATCCGAGCGACCTCCTCATGTGGCGGAACCGACAGCGGGACGCTGTGAGCAGCGATGAGCGCAAGGCACACCACGAAGAGCGCGCGATTCATGACTGACTGCTGCGAATGACCGGACACTAATTAATCAGATGAGCACAGACTCACTGATCACTAACACTGACCATGAATCGTTTGATTACATGAGTCATGAGCGTCCTCCACAAAAAATGGTCACATGATCAAAACAGCTGTCATGTGACTATCAGATAAAACGTGGTTGCAGAAAAATCCAGACCACAAACAATTTATTAAACCTATGAAATAAATCACTATGAACTTTCGTCATGAAGGAACTTCAATTGATGAAACTATCTTTAACTTTCTATTCATATTTTAATAACTTTCTAAAACTACTCAGTATTTAAAAATATGCACTAACAGACATGTAAAGTTTTGTAACTTATAAATAAGACTTTTGTAACTTATAATTTGTAACGTTTGACTGAACTCAGCCCTCTGAAAATAAACAAATAAATAACAAATAGATAAATAACATAACTTGATATTGCCCTCAACAAATTCAAGATAATGAAATTAACAAGTCATAAACATTAAAAATATTAGTAATATAAAAAAGTAAATAGATTTCTAAAATGAATTTATTCCACAATTTTATTCAACACTTTAAAGATTTTTAAGCACTTACAAGGCTCAGTCTAATTGATAATTTAAATCAAATTAAAAATTCAAAGAGCTGATTAGCCACCAACTAATTTGCACAGGTGAATTTTAATTAAAATCAATTAAGCTAGTAGCTAAAACTTAAGCCTCTTAGATAAAAGTTAAACAACGTCACTGCTTGTTCAATTGGTGTGTTCATCAGGTAAGTTTAAGTTGTTTTTGTGTTTGTTTATTGTCAAAGTTTTTTTTTTTTTTTTTTTTTTTTTTTTAAGTTTACTTTATTGCACTTTAACTATCTAAATCCGATTTGAAGTTCTGTAACGTTAGGTAGGCCTATTTGATTAGACCGTTTTCAGTAAGTTAGGAGCGGATGTACTGGTCCGTTTTGCTTGTCTACAATGCATATTTTATTTCTAGATATTTTCATCATGTCTGGTCGGGGTAAGAAGATCGTCGCTGCACCAAAGACCAAGTCGTCCGTGTCGCGCTCGTCCCGCGCGGGCCTTCAGTTCCCTGTTGGCCGCATCGCGCGTCTCCTGCGGAAGGGAAACTACGCGGCGCGCATCGGCTCCGGAGCGGCGGTGTATTTAACGGCGGTTATCGAGTATCTGTGCGCGGAGGTGCTGGAGCTGGCGGGAAACGCAAGCCGCGACAACAAGAAGTTGCGCATCGCGCCGCGTCACATTCAGCTGGCGGTGCGCAACGACGAAGAGCTGAACACCCTGCTGGGCGGCGTCACGATCTCAGAGGGCGGCGTGCTGCCCAATATCCAGGCGCAGCTGCTGCCCAAGAAGACCAAAGGTTCGCGGGACCCGAACACCAGTAAAGAAGTCCAATCCCAGGACTTCTGACACTCCGACTCTTATCTTTATTTTTTTTTTAAGCACTTGACTGGTTTTAACCTTAATAAAAATTAATTTTAATGTCTACCTAGTTTTTTTTTTTTTAAGAAGTTAGTGTTTGACCTACATCAGGCCTTCTACGGGCTTCTGAAGTCCCACATGAAGTCTTAACTACTATTCCTCATGTGCTGTCCAAAACCGCTCCCTGTCCACTATATAGTGCACTATATGGGGTGTCAGCCATTTTGTAGTGCTGTCCGAATTCTGAGTGAACCACTTCACTCCCTACATTCGTCCACTACTGTACAATTTTTACCCACAATTCATTCTGATTTCGAGTGTAGCCTACAACCCATAGACATATGTCTATGGTACAACCGATGTTTACACTCCTAGAAGCACTTTTTCCCACAAACCAATGCGGGGTAGCGTCGAGCTGGAAGCGGGAGCGAGTGAATGAGAGATGACGTTTACATCTTTATTTCGGTTTTAACCACTGATCTATAATATAGAACTGTGAACTGTGTCTGAAATCGCTCACTCCTTCAATAATCCCTATAAAGTGTATGGCAGTTGAGTTCGCAGGTTAGACTTTGTTATTGAAATATGTTCTCAGGGTAGCATTGCATCTTATTGGTTCTCTCAGTCATCCAATCAGCGACAGCAGGAGGCGGGACATGGATTATTTGAATTTTTTTTCTCAGGACGCGGGAGAATCACGCTAAGGAGATCGTTGCAGTTAAGGTAATGTTATGTTTTCTGTTGAACTATATTTGATTATTACATTAAAATGTCTAGATAATGAAGTATATATAACAAGTAAGGTTAAAGCTTAATTTTTCTATCGAGCTGTTATTTAACTAGCTAGCTAAATAATGTAAGTAAGCTAACTCACAAAATTAGCTAGCTAGCTCTGAGAAAGGATAATAGCTAATGTTAGCTTATATTCTAATATCACTTTTACTGGCTATAATAGCAAGTTATGCTGCTGTGGTATTGTTGCTGTTCCCAGAGCATTTATTCATAGCTAACGTTACATACAACAAAATGCTTGGCTGCATTTTTTTATGCATATATTCTAATACTGGTTTTAGAGCACCTTGTCATATTTAAGTGCAACATTAATTTGCTGCTTTAAGGGTATTTTTGCAGCATAAATTCTAATACTTCCCTCAGGGTACCTTACCGTATCTCCATGCAACATTCATTTGCTGCTCTTAGCTCATTTTTGTTGCAGATATTCTAATGCCACCCTCAGGGCACCTTACTGTATTTCCGTGCAATCATTTGCTGCTCTCAGCGCATTTTTGTTGCAGATATTCTAATGCTGCTCTCAGGGCACCTTACCGTATCTCCGTGCAATCATTTGCTGCTCTTAGCGCGTTTATGTTGCAGATATTCTAATGCTGCTCTGAAGGCACCTTACCGTAACTCCATGCAATCATTTGCTGCTCTAAGCACGGTTTTGTTGCAGATATTCTAATGGTGCTCTCAGGGCACCTTACCGTATCTCCGTGCAATCATTTGCTGCTCTTAGCGCATTTTTGTTGCAGATATTCTAATGCTGCTCTCAGGGCACCTTACCGTAACTCCATGCAATCATTTGCTGCTCTAAGCACGGTTTTGTTGCAGATATTCTAATGCTGCTCTGAGGGCACCTTACCGTAACTCCATGCAATCATTTGCTGCTCTAAGCACGGTTTTGTTGCAGATATTCTAATGGTGCTCTCAGGGCACCTTACCGTATCTCCGTGCAATCATTTGCTGCTCTTAGCGCATTTTTGTTGCAGATATTCTAATGCTGCTCTCAGGGCACCTTACCATATCTCCATGTAATCATTTGCTGCTCTCAGCGCGTTTTTGTTGCAGATATTTTAATGCTGCTCTCAGGGCACCTTACCGTATCTCCGTGCAGTCATTTGCTGCTCTCAGCGCATTTTTGTTTCAGATATTCTAATGCTGCTCTGAGGGCACCTTACCATATCTCCGTGCAGTCATTTGCTGCTCTTAGTGCATTTTTGTTGCAGATATTCTAATGCTGCTCTCAGGGCACCTTACCATATCTCCATGTAATCATTTGCTGCTCTCAGCGCGTTTTTGTTGCAGATATTTTAATGCTGCTCTCAGGGCACCTTACCATATCTCCATGTAATCATTTGCTGCTCTCAGCGCGTTTTTGTTGCAGATATTTTAATGCTGCTCTGAGGGCACCTTACCATATCTCCGTGCAGTCATTTGCTGGTCTTAGCGCATTTTTGTTGCAGATATTAGACATTAGATCTACAATTGGCTCCTCTAAGGGTATTTCTGCAGTATAAATTCTAATACTGCCCTCAGGGCACCTTACCGTATCTCCATGCAACATTTATTTGCTGCTCCTAGCGCATTTTTGTTGTAGATATACTAATACTGCTCTGAGGGCACATTATGACATTCAATCTACAATTGGCTGCTCTAAGGACATTTTTCTGCATTCTTACTCTCATTTTAATACTGTTCTCAGGACCTTGTAGTATCTGCATGAAACATGAATTGGCTGCTCTAAGGACATTTTCGCTCAAACCATTCTAGTACTGCTCTCAGGGCACCTAATTAGATTTACATCTAACATTAATTGGCTGCTCTATGGGCATTAGTTGCACACTTTCTTATACTACTGCATCCCTACTCGCATACATTCTAATACTGCTCTTAGAGCACCTTATCTAAATGTAATAACACAAATCTCAGGACACTTCATATGCTACTTTCTGTGTAGTACTGAAATTTGCAAACATACAACTAGTTTTCTTCTAATCTAGTAAGATTCAGGTATGCTGTGTCTATTTCTGAAGTGTTTTGTAAAATTGTTTTCTTAAAGCTGTTTTGTTTATATCAACTGCAGATTATGGAGCACCTATGGATCGAGGGCATCCGAAGGAAACTGAGAATAGAAAAAGATTCCCGTGTTTCCACAGATATCAAAATTGTTCATAGGGACAAGAAAACTGAGTTTATGGAGAACTATGTAGAAGAACTACAGAAGAAAACAAAGACCTTTTTTCTTGGCAGCAAAACAGAGCAGCAAAAATTATTATTTCCATGCCTGTGAAAGAGGCAACAAACCAACAGGAAAAAGCTTGGGCAAGGCATGTGAAACAAGGGCCAATTCCTGTGACGCCTATGTGTCGTTTAAATTTATAGAGGAGACTGGTTTCACAGCAGTAGTAGTTCGGCAGCAATTAACACACACAGGACATGATTTGTCAAACCCTGAAGAGAGGAAGAAAAATGCAATTAATCCAGAATTGTTAGGATTTGTCGAAATATGGCTGACACAAGGTCTATCCATATCACAGATTGTCATAAAAAGTTGTGATTGGGCATGTAGTCGGGGTTACACCGATAAGCATGACAGAGGTTTCTTCCTAACTCCAGAAGATGTAAGGTTGGTAAAACGCCATCTCCGTATCTTCACTTTGCCGGACATTAATGATGCTGTGAGTGTGGAAAAGCTGGTGACAGGTGAACTGAAAGAAAATATTTGCTTTTTTCAACCTTTGACAAAAGACCAGCCACTGGTTATTGTTGTCCAGACACCACAACAGAAGGCTCTACTCCAAGAGAACCCCCACCCCATGGTTTTTATGGACGCATCCTACAAAGGTTTGACATCATATGGGTATGCACTGTATGCCCTTGTACTTGTCAATCAAACTGGAAGAGGAGTGCCATTTACGTACCTAATAATGAGCCAGGAATCCTCAGCTTTGCTTGAACATGCTTTGTTCAAGAAATCCAAACTTTTACCCAAGGTGAGAACAGTTCTTTTCAAAAGTCCAATACCCATACAAGCACAAAGGAGTTGTAATACTGAGAGATAACTGAATGCCTTTTGTAACTTAAACAATGTTCAACTTACTACATTTGCCTAGATTAAATTGTGATACTCCAGTATTCTGCAATATTATTATCTGGAGTCTGGACTTATTTTTCCTAGGTCAGTTATGATCGACAGAGACTTAAAAGAGCTCAATGCCATAAGAGAAGTTTTCCCCAAAACCAAAGTTCTCCTCTGTTGGTTCTCTTACGAGAGCTCTCTCGTACTGCGTCTTAGCTAAGACGCTACGGGAAAAGTCTCTTTTCACGAAATACTGAAGCAAAAAATTATCCTTAATTTTGTATTTTTGTAAAGCGCATTTGCAGCAGTACACAGCCATAGGCGAGACAGCTCGTTCGCTCATTGGCTTGTTCTGCGGCAACTGCACAGCCTATCGAGCGCAGGCTGATGCAACATCAGACCAATAAGGGCGCTTTGCGCCCTTCTTGCCACTTCCCGCCGAAACGGGTGTGGCTCAACCTATAAAAGGAGCTCGAAAAGGCTGACTCACCTGATTTTTCATCTCTTCAGCGAAGCTCACGCATCGCTGGATCACGAGGAAGCAAGCGCCGTCTGGAAGAGCATATCAGCAGGACGAGCCATCCTGAAGCCGCTGGCACCGCCGCCTTCCACTGCCGTTCCTGCTGCGCTATCCGGCGCCCATATCCTTAACAATCCTTGTTCTGTAATATTCTGTGTGTGTGTTCGCCCTGCGACGCACATTCACAAAAGAGCTGCGAGCAGTTCCAAGAGTTGTGACTGCCTCAGTGTCTTCTGCAATGCGCAAGCCTGCACGAGTGCCCGCTGGCCTGCACACAAAAGCCGTTATCACGGCTACCCAGATGTTTCACAAAAAGAGTGTTTTTTCTGGTGTTCCGGCCACGGCCGATGGTGCTATAAATGTTGTGACGATGCCCACTCCTCAGTGCCCATCTCCACATGTAAGCACAGCCCTACACACAGGGCCTGCGCCCATAATGTCGACTCAAGTCGGTCGCGCACACTACATAGTAAACGTGCCCACCCCTCAGTGCCCACAATTACTATGTCACACGCGTCATGTGGTTTCTGTAAAAACGAAACCCGTGCACGCTCGTCCGGCCACGGCCGATGGTGCTTTAAATGCAGTGACGATGCCCACTACCCAGTGCCCATCCCCGCATGTAAGCACAGCCCTGCACACAGGGCTAGCGCACATAAGATCGACACAGATCAGTCGAGCGCGCCGCATAGTAAACGTGCCCACTTCCCAGTGCCCACATACACTATGTCACTTACGGCGCGGGGCTTCTGTAAAAACGAGGCCCGTGCATTCTGCACAGGCAGACGGTGAGTTGAAAGTGGTAAAAGTGCACACATGCAGCCCACGGTTACTCACAGATATATCGAGTCCCACGGGACCCGATCAGCCTCCCTCCAGTCGGTTAAGCGCCGGAACGGGGTCGAGGATGAGCGATCTGCCCGCTGTGATCAGCTCGCTCCCTGCCTCAGATGCGCAGCACACTCGAGCGCCGCCGTTGCCCAGTCAACAGAGCGCGTGTCGCATCCAGCCCTTAGCCATTCATGCAGATGCATGGTCAGCGCTTCCAGGGGTTTCGGATTGGGTGCTAGGCATTATAAAGAGAGGCTACTCGCTACAGTATTCTCGACGCCCACCGCGCTTTTCAGCGTCGAAACTACCGCTGTTATATGGGCAGTATTGCGTAAGACCCGCATTGCCACATTGGTCAGGCCTTGCCTCGGCTGTGTGATGTCATATTGCCGCATTTACGGATGCTGCTAGATATGGGACGGAGGGCTTTCCCCCTTTTCTGTCCCGGACTCTCTGTGAGTCCCTCAGGTGACTGTGCACTGTAAATCCTGGGCGTTGCTTCAGGTTTATTGGTGTGTGATCCCTGCGCGCACGGCGTTTTACATCGGGTTCCCGTAGCATCTTAGCTAAGACGCAGTACGAGAGAGCTCTCGTAAGAGAACGTACTCGGTTACTAAACGTAACCTCAGTTCTCTCTAGAAGAGCGAACGAGTACTGCGTTCTCTGCCGTGCGTATGATTCACTCTGGTTCGCTTCGGCGATGAAATAAATCAGGTGAGTCAGCCTTTTCGAGCTCCTTTTATAGGTTGAGCCACACCCGTTTCGGCGGGAAGTGGCAAGAAGGGCGCGAAGCGCCCTTATTGGTCTGATGTTGCATCAGCCTACACTCGATAGGCTGAGCAGTTGCCGCAGAACAAGCCAATGAGCGAACGAGCTGTCTCGCCTATGGCTGTGTACTGCTGCAAATGCGCTTTACAAAAATACAAAATTAAGGATAATTTTTTGCTTCAGTATTTCGTGAAAAGAGACTTTTCTCTACTTCCTGTTGGCCTTCTGTAGCAAATTGTAGCTCCGTGTAGCTGTTTTTATTTAATTTTTTTCTCTAGAATCTTTATCTTACTATCACTCTGTTTTGGTAAAATATGTGGTAAAATATAACTTAATTCACAACATATTTCTGATATTATCGATCAATCTTATCAGATTAACTTTGATCGTTCACTTTTATTTTATTTCCGTGAGTGCAGTACACCTGCAAAGCGTTAGCACTCGTTAGCTTGTCATTACCGTCTTCATTCGAACCTATCGCTGTTTTCTTTTCTCCTCTCCCTCGCTCCAGTTTTTCACAAGTTCATCAAACAACCGCAGTAAGAATTTTCATCAAGCACGGTGAGTAATGGCTTCTCCTATCATTGTTTCTTGCACCTCTTGCCACATGTACAGTTTATCTATCTCTGTCGCTGATGAGGGATTCACATGTGATAAATGCAGGGAAATAGTTAGGCTGACAGAGAAGATTTCAGAATTAGAGACACGCATCCAAACTTTAATTGAGGACAGTAAGAATGTTAGGGCTCTAGATACGGCTTTGGATGCGTCTAGCTCAGGGATTCCTATACATTGTTCGGTTCCGGAAACAGAGCCCCAGCAGCAGGGCAACTGGGTGACGGTGAGGCAGCGTAGTCGTGGGTCAAAACACCGCTCTTCTGTTCCGATCAAAACATTAAACAGGTTCTCCCCACTCAGTGATGCACCCACTGAGAAACCTGATGAAAGTGCTCTAGTTATTGGTGATTCTATTGTACGGAACGTGAATATAGAGACACCAGCCACCATAGTCAAATGTTTACCGGGAGCCAGAGCGCCTGACATCTTGGCAAATTTAAAAGTGCTGGCTAATGCTAAACGTAAATACAGTAAGATTGTTATTCATGCCGGCGCTAATGATGTTCGACTTCGCCAGTCGGAGATCACTAAAAATAACATTAAAGAGGTGTGTGAACTTGCAAGCACGATGTCAGACACTGTAATATGCTCTGGTCCCCTCCCTGCTTACCGTGGTGATGAGATGCATAGCAGATTGTCATCACTCAATGGCTGGATGTCTAAGTGGTGCCCACAAAATAACATAGGTTTCATAGACAATTGGACGAGCTTTTGGGGCAGACCTGACCTGTTTAAAAGAGATGGTCTTCATCCCTCCTGGGGTGGCGCCACTCTTCTCTCTAGAAATATGGCAAATAGTCTTGGTGTTTATACTTGACTAACTGGGGCCCAGGTCAGGAAGCAGACAGACTGGCTAAACCGACCGTCTGCTAGCTGCCTCCCGTCACAGAGGTCAGTTAATTCTCAGCACATAGAGACTCTTTCACCTAGATATCACACTATAGAGACTGTGTCTGTTCCCCGAACTAGTAAAAACAAAAAACGTCCAAACCTGGTTAAGATTAACAATTTAATTGAGGTTCAACAAATAAAAAACAGAAGCAATATGGATAAACAAATGATAAAGCTTGGCTTATTGAATATCAGATCCCTTTCTACGAAAACACTTTTTGTAAATAATATGATCACTGATCATAATATAGATGTACTCTGTTTGACAGAAACCTGGCTAAAACCTGATGATTACATTATTTTAAATGAGTCCACCCCCCAAGATTACTGTTATAAACATGAGCCACGTCTAAAAGGCAAAGGTGGAGGTGTTGCTTCAATTTATAACAACGTTTTCAGGATTTCTCAGAGGGCAGGCTACAAGTATAACTCGTTTGAAGTAATGGTACTTCATATAACATTATCCAAAGAAACAAATGTTAATGATAAATCCCCTGTTATGTTTGTACTGGCTACTGTATACAGGCCACCAGGGCACCATACAGACTTTATTAAAGAGTTTGGTGATTTTACATCTGAGTTAGTTCTGGCTGCAGATAAAGTTTTAATAGTTGGTGATTTTAATATCCATGTTGATAATGAAAACGATGCATTGGGATCAGCATTTATAGACATTCTGAACTCTATTGGTGTTAGACAACACGTTTCAGGACCTACTCATTGTCGAAATCATACTCTAGATTTAATACTGTCACATGGAATTGATGTTGATGGTGTTGAAATTATTCAGCCAAGTGATGATATCTCAGATCATTATTTAGTTCTTTGCAAAATTCATATAGCCAAAATTGTAAATTCTACTTCTTGTTACAAGTATGGAAGAACCATCACTTCTAACACAAAAGACTGCTTTTTAAGTTATCTTCCTGATGTATCCAAATTCCTTAGCATATCCAAAACCTCAGAACAACTTGATGATGTAACAGAAACTATGGACTCTCTCTTTTCTAGCACTTTAAATAAAGTTGCTCCTTTACGCTTAAGGAAGGTTAAGGAAAACAGTTTGACACCATGGTATAATGAGCATACTCGCACCCTAAAGAGAGCAGCCCGAAAAATGGAGCGCAGCTGGAGGAAAACAAAACTAGAGGTATTTCGTATTGCTTGGCGGGAAAGTAACATATCCTACAGAAAAGCATTAAAAACTGCTAGATCCGATTACTTTTCTTCTCTTTTAGAAGAAAACAAACATAACCCCAGGTATTTATTCAATACAGTGGCTAAATTAACGAAAAATAAAGCATCAACAAGTGTTGACATTTCCCAACACCACAGCAGTAATGAGTTTATGAACTACTTTACTTCTAAAATCGATACTATTAGAGATAAAATTGCAACCATTCAGCCGTCAGCTACAGTATCACATCAGACAGTGCACTATAGACCCCCTGAGGAACAGTTCCACTCATTCTCTACCATAGGAGAGGAAGAATTGTATAAACTTGTTAAATCATCTAAACCAACAACATGTATGTTAGACCCTATACCATCTAAGCTCCTGAAAGAGGTGCTTCCAGAAGTCATAGATCCTCTTCTGACTATTATTAATTCCTCATTGTCATTAGGACATGTCCCCAAAACCTTCAAACTGGCTGTTATTAAGCCTCTCATCAAAAAACCACAACTTGACCCCAAAGAACTAGTTAATTATAGACCAATCTCGAATCTCCCTTTTCTGTCCAAGATACTAGAAAAGGTGGTATCCACACAATTATATTCCTCCTTAGAGAAAAAAGGTATATGTGAGGATTTCCAGTCAGGATTTAGACCGTATCATAGTACTGAGACTGCTCTTCTTAGAGTTACAAATGATCTGCTCTTATCATCTGATCGTGGGTGTATCTCTCTATTAGTTTTATTGGATCTTAGTGCTGCGTTTGACACAATTGACCACAACATTCTTTTGCATAGACTTGAATACTTTGTTGGCATCAGTGGAAGTGCATTAGCATGGTTTAAATCGTACTTATATGACCGCCATCAGTTCGTAGCAGTGAATGAAGATGTATCCTATCGATCACAAGTGCAGTATGGAGTACCTCAAGGCTCAGTACTAGGGCCGCTACTCTTCACGCTTTATATGTTACCCTTGGGAGATATCATCAGGAAACATGGTGTTAGCTTTCACTGTTATGCTGATGATACTCAGCTCTATATTTCTTCGCAGCCCGGTGAAACACACCAATTTGAAAAACTAATGGATTGCATAGTCGATATAAAAAACTGGATGACGAGTAATTTCTTACTGCTAAATTCTGAAAAAACAGAGGTGTTAATTATAGGACCTAAAAACTCTGCTTGTAATAACCTAGAACACTGTCTAAGACTTGATGGTTGCTCTGTCAATTCTTCGTCATCAGTTAGGAACCTAGGTGTGCTACTTGATCGCAATCTTTCCTTAGAAAGCCACGTTTCTAGCATTTGTAAAACTGCATTTTTCCATCTCAAAAATATATCTAAATTACGGCCTATGCTCTCAATGTCAAATGCAGAAATGTTAATCCATGCATTTATGACCTCAAGGTTAGATTATTGTAATGCTTTATTGGGTGGTTGTTCTGCACGCTTAGTAAACAAACTACAGCTAGTCCAAAATGCAGCAGCAAGAGTTCTTACTAGAACCAGGAAGTATGACCATATTAGCACGGTCCTGTCAACACTGCACTGGCTCCCTATCAAGCATCGCATAGATTTTAAAATATTGCTTATTACTTATAAAGCCCTGAATGGTTTAGCACCTCAGTATTTGAATGAGCTCCTTTTACATTATAATCCTCTACGTCCGCTACGTTCTCAAAACTCAGGCAATTTGATGATACCTAGAATATCAAAATCAACTGCAGGCGGCAGATCCTTTTCCTATTTGGCGCCCAAACTCTGGAATAACCTACCTAACATTGTTCGGGAGGCAGACACACTCTTGCAGTTTAAATCTAGATTAAAGACCCATCTCTTTAACCTGGCATACACATAACATACTAATATGCTTTTATTATCCAAATCCGTTAAAAGATTTTTAGGCTGCATTAATTAGGTAAACCGGAACCGGAAACACTTCCCATAACAACCTATGTACTTGCTACATCATTAGAAGAATGGCATCTACGCTAATATTTGTCTGTTTCTCTCTTGTTCCGAGGTCACCGTGGCCACCAGATCCAGTCTGTGTCCAGATCAGAGGGTCACTGCAGTCACCCGGATCCAGTACGTATCCAGACCAGATGCTGGATCAGCACCTAGAAAGGACCTCTACATCCCTGAAAGACAGCAGAGACCAGGACAACTAGAGCCCCAGATACAGATCCCCTGTAAAGACCTTGTCTCAGAGGAGCACCAGGACAAGACCACAGGAAACAGATGATTCTTCTGCACAATCTGACTTTGCTGCAGCCTGGAATTGAACTGCTGGTTTCGTCTGGTCAGAGGAGAACTGGCCCCCCAACTGAGCCTGGTTTCTCCCAAGGTTTTTTTCTCCATTCTGTCACCGATGGAGTTTCGGTTCCTTGCCGCTGTCGCCTCTGGCTTGCTTAGTTGGGGACACTTCATCTACAGCGATATCGTTGACTTGATTGCAAATAAATGCACAGACACTATTTAACTGAACAGAGATGACATAACTGAATCCAATGATGAACTGCCTTTAACTATCATTTTTGCATTATTGACACTGTTGTCCTAATGAATGTTGTTCAGTTGCAAAATGTATTTTGTTTAAAGCGCTATATAAATAAAGGTGACATTGACATTGACATTTTCCCGTAGCGTCTTAGCTAAGACGCAGTACTCGTTCGCTCTTCTAGAGAGAACCGAGGTTACGTTTAGTAACCGAGTACGTTTCATGTTCTCCAGGTACTGATTGCATTAAAGAAATGCACAATAAGGTCCTTTGAACATTTCTGTTTGGTTGTAAATAAATTGATTTACAATTTTGATATCATATGGCTGCTGTAGCTTCTGAAAAAAAACAATGGAGCCTCATTTAAAGTGCCATATATTGTGTATTAAAGGCTGTACATCGCTGGGTTACATCAAGAGATGGTGGGAACCTGTCACCTGACAAAAGACATGTCGTCATTCATGCCATGACCTCAATGAAAGCTTGCATAACGGTAACTACAATAGATATATAAAATTGTATGTGTCTCAATATCTGCTATTACCCTTGTTTCGTCTTTGTTGGGTACTCTAAACTGGCAACCATAATATATGGTATGGTTTGATTTCAGGAGGAAAATTTTGTGACAGTTTCCACTAGCGTGTGCAATGACCTTGATGCCCAGCTTGGCAGCAATCGAGTGACAACATACCTGAAGGTGCACTGGCTTCCACATGCAGCACTATGGGCCAATTTTGGACGACTATTTGAGCACAACATCAGCGACACCAACAACAAGGCAGAGAGGTAGTCAAAGATTAATAATCATGTTTTTTCAAACATTATAATGCACCAGAATCAGAATCAGAATGAGCTTTATTGCCAGGTATGTTTACACATACGAGGAATTTGTTTTCGTGACAGAAGCTCCGCAGTACAACAGAATGACAGCGACAGAACATAAAACACATAATAAAAGAATATAAAAATACAAAAAATACAAATAAGTCGATAAGAAATGACAATATACAAATTGACAATTGTAGGCAGGTATATTCCAAAAATGCAGTTATGTATGTACATGTATATTATGTGCAAAATTTAAGTGTATACTAAGTATGTGTGTTAGATAAATTAAGTGTATGTGTATATAAATATAAAGTGTAGTGTGATATAAAACAAAAAGTAACTCATGATCGGGAACATTTGGTTCCCTAGACGGCACATTTCTCTTCTAGTCTGCCACTGAACACAATTTTTCTGGTCACATTTGGAACTTTTTTTTTTTTTTTTTTGTATTTACAAATTAAGTTATCATTTCCAAAGTTTCCAATATCAAAATCTTAGCTCCCCAACACTGAGTGAGTATTGTTTTCTCAATCTGTGAATTACTCATAAAAGTATATTATTGTTTTCCCCTTTTAGGTTTTTTCTGGCGCTTAAATACCAGTTCCTAAGGGGAAAGGCAAACAGAAGAGTTGATCAACTTCTTCACTTGCTATGTGGTGATATTCAAAAATATTATTGGTAAGGCCATTACCAAATATTATTTGGTAATGTTATCTTTCAGATACTTGAAACGACTAATTCTATGCTCACAATACTGTCCTCTGTTACATGTCCTGCATGAATGGAATTAAATGAGAATTGAATTAAAAATGATCAATTTCTGTGATTTAAAAAGGTCAATACTATATTTAATTTTATACACAATAATGCCTGTTATCCTCAGACTAAATGCTCTTTTGTTAATGTAGCTACCTGGACGACTTGGCAGACGCAGGAAGACTGAGGATCGCCTCGTCAGCATCAACATCTACAGCAGCCAAGAACACAGTGGGACAGCAGATCCTGACAAATGAGCAAGAATGTGCTCTGTGCAAACAGGGGCAGGGCCCAACTCAGATTCAACTTGGAATACTGTGGATCTAGTCAAGATGCAGTGTGACTGTGGATTGTATGATAAGGGAAATGTATGCACACATATTGTCTCCGCATACACTGAAGCACAGAAATGTATTGATATTGCACAGCTACGTGCTGACATGGCTAGAGATATAGTTGCCAAAAACCAGTACCACATTGATGGTGATTTCATTACTGTTCACCCCACTGATGTAAGTGCCACATTTGTATTTACTGGTGACCCTGCCTTTTGTACCTGTGCTGTCAACAGTTACGGTCAAAAGTGTGTGTGCTTACATGTTGCTGACAGCCTGCATAACACATCATTTTTTGTGAACATCAAAAACCAACATATCTGTAGACAAAGATCATCTATAAAACCATGAGGCTTAAGTGGACAACATCATATTGTTTGACAAATAAGCCATTACTCATTACTCTACTCTACATAGTTTATAGTTTTACCTGTTTTTTGCATTAGGCACATAACGCACGTTTTACTGATTTTATCTGCACTCTTGCCTCTATCAAGTCAATTTGTCATATAAAAAGGAACACCCACCCAACCCAACTCTAGTCGTAGCATTACCAACCTTTTAGCTTTCTTTGAAGACGCCACCTTCAACAGGCTATCCACATAGAATCCATCTTCAATAAAGAATACACACACATGTTGTTAAATGTTATTTCAGTTCAGTGTCATTCCAATGTTAGTAATGAAATATTTATTGGCACCACTATTCAAATTAGAGAGTAGAGTGGTGTGCAACATCCAAAAAAATCAATGGTATCAAATATAGTACAAGAGGTATTCTGCCCCCTGTTTATGCTCCTAAAGGATATTTATTTACTTGAAAACAATGCAACGTTTCAATCCCATCGGATCTTCATTAGGCATTGAAAACAGAGACAGCCTGTATTACATGACTGCACACTCACGTTCAAGTAGTCTTTGTACATCTGTATGTGTGCATGAGAAGAGGTGTGCGCAGCTGCTTTGTGTACGCAAGCTTTGTACATAAGTCCCATGCTCTTTTTAAATGCAGATACTAGAGATGATTAATACTACAGAAATGAGATGTGGAATCGTGCATATACATAATAATAAAGCTTCATTGCAGACACAGGTCCATATAACACCACATAAAGTATAAATAGTATAGTGTATTCTCCTTCTATACTCACTCGGATTACAATCTTATTTGAGCCAAACTTTGTATATGTGTGCCAGCAAGTTAACAATCAGTCCATCCAATCCACCTTACATGTATAGATAGAATATAAAGTACAGTATCATAATATTATATAACCTTTTTTTCCGATGCCTCCTCCTTCTCCTCTTCCTCTGCATCTGATGTATCTGCATCATTTGCACATAGCAGACATTTGAATTTACATTCAAATTTTATAAATGAAAAAGATGATCCTGAATAACTCAACATAACTAATTAATTGTTTACCTGCAACAACCTCCACCTTCGTTTTTGCTACTATTGACACATGAAAAAAAACTTACTCTGAGGAAACAAAGGGTGTGTGAGCAACTGAATAAAATCTCAGAAATACATGTTTTACCTTCAACTGCCTCTGCAGTCTCCATCTCAGCTGTTTCTGCCTCTGTTAATACATGAAAATAATCTACATTGGAAATATATGACATTCTCAAATTGTGATTTTCAATAAGTTTTTCAGTCACCTTCAACATGGGTGCCTACAAATTTGCTGGGTGCTATATGGAACATTAAATTGCTTGTGTAATGTAACGTGCATGAAAAGAATATAAAATACTCTATGTAAAGTACAGTATTTAATATAAAGTACAGTATCATAATATTATATACCGGTACCCATTTTCTCCGATGCTGTCTCCTCCTCTTCCTCTGCATCTGATGTATCTGCATCATTTGCACATAGCAGACAGGAAGTCAAATTGACATTCACATTTTATAAATAAAAATCATGATCCTGTATAACTCAAAAAAATAATTAATTGTTTACCTGCAACAACCTCCACCTTTGTTTTTGCTATTGAGACGTGAAAAAAAATTTTACTCTGAGGAAACAAAGGGTGTGTGAGTAACCAAATAAAATCTCTGAAATACATGTTTTACCTTCAACTGCCTCTGCAGTCTCCATCTCAACTGTTTCTGCCTCTGTTAAAACATGAAAAGAATCTACATTGAAAATTGCGATTTTCAATAAGTTTTTCAGTCACCTTCAACAGGGGTGCCTACAAATTTGTTGGGCACTGTATGAAACGTTACATTGCTTGTTTAATGTAACGTGCATAAATAGAATATGAAATACAGTATGTCTAGCCACTGCAATCCAACTAACATCAGTAACAAGCTGGGGCCAACTAAGAGTAGCCTTCGTAAACAAAATCTGTTTGTGTGTGTGTTGTCCTACCTGGTTTTGGACTCTTTTCTGTAGAGCAGAATGAGCATGTCTCCTGCAAAAGATTTTGCATGATAAATAGTTATGCCAAGTACATATCAAATGATTCTTTTGTCACAGACCAGTCATGGGAGTCATTCAAATTAAGGCCCAGTCCCTGATGAGGTGGAGTTTGGCTTATCAACACATCATGACACTTCACATGTGACCCCTAGTCATCACAAATTTAACTGCCGATTCACTCCTCACCCACAGATTATGTTAATGACTCCCTGGACCAATCTGTGACAAAAGAATCGTCTGATGTGTACTTGTCTTTAATCTGACAGCGGAATGTTGCTTTAGATAAAATATCATTAGCACTTGCCTTTTTCTTCCCTGACATCTTCTTGTAGCAGACTGTACAAATGCCTGAACTATCTGAAAAAAAAACAAATTCACCTTCACATATTTCAAGAGCCATAACTAGTTCAAAGTATGACATCCTCCGAATTTACTAGTTAAAGCTATCACTCCAAATCATCAGTGACTTGAACTTAATGCAGGGAGCAACAGTTAGCCAGCAGAGCTCAATAAGTACAAATGTATACTACTTACCAAGGGATTTAAACAACAAAATCCCAAGTCTCTCCCGCTCTTGGGAGATGGGGAGGCATTGGAGGTGACCTTGTTGTCCCTGGAGGATCATTTCTGCAAACTAAAAGAGCAACAGAAAGTCTATTTTAATTAAATAACATCACTTATAATAACTGAACATTATAGAGCAGGCAAGATCCATTAATATTTGATCTGCAACTTCCATTCAAAATTGCTCTAGTTAAAGTGAAAACTAAAAATATCTATATTTTCAAAAGACAACAGAAACATTATGCAGAAAATGACCAAATTGTACCATTATTGAGAACACTCCACATGACACAGAGTCATTTTGCAAGTCATGGTCCCTGTTTATGAACTTCCAGGGCCTTTGGCAGTCTCTGCTAGCAGCAAATAAGCTGAAAGATTAGAGAATATAATTGTGAAGGAGATCTCTACTGAGTTTTCATTACCTCATTTTATAGTGCAATACAAAAACCGTGTACCTCCAATTTTCGATGATTTGGGAGCAACGCTGTGGATGCTCCCCCAATGAGTCAATGTATGTAATAGTTCCCTCTTTCAAGTTGCAATGCTATATAGAAGATGGGAAAGCATATGAGAAAGGTCTGAAGGGCAGTTTCAACCAATCTTGAAATTACTGTATTGAAAATCATTGAAATTTTAAAATGTCAACCACAAACAGCTCAAACAACACAAATGAGAATGGCACGATAGCATCAATAATGATAACTAATGTGTGATGCTATTTTGCGCATAAGACCCATTTCACACCGGGAACATGGCATGAACGACGCGTGTCTGTTGCTTGGCAGCTGCATGGCGTTTTCTATGTCTTTGCTTACCAGAAGTGTCTCTGATGCAGCGTTGCGGCGGCCTCGTTTTTTTTTTCTCACTTCATTTTTTTCTTCACTGTTTTGTATGGAAACACTTCCAACATGCTTGCGTGTGGCGTGAAAAATAAGCGTGAGTCCTATTCCTAGCATGTACGCGTTTGAGATGTGCGTGTCACGCAGGCGGTGTGCAAGTTCTAACCTGTTAAGATGGGAGTCGAAATAAAAATGGACACGCCACGCAGCTGACATGCTCACACCACACACCCGGTGTGAAACGGGCCTAATAGTCTCTACATAACTTAACAGCAACCTACAAAGAGGATCCAGTGGCACTCTCCCACCAAGTAGGGCCCGAAGATGGCACTGGCTCCTTAAAGAATGTTTTTCTGACAGGGAATGAAGAAAACATTAATGAACAAACAAATACACAAACTTAAACACCCAATGTATTCTGTAGCACTGAACAATAACCTTAAACAGGCACATAACTCTTACTTTTAGAAAATAAGTGCTCCTGGCCCTGGAGCTGCCTTCCAAAATCAGGCGCATAGCCTGGCTATTTATGGGCTCTGTCCCAGGCTGGCTCTAAGCGAGGGAGAGAAATGGTTTAAGTCATTAAATTATGATATATCTATATTTGATGTACGTATATGTGTGTGTGTGTGTGAGAGAGAGAGTATTATAAAGGTATGGGTTACCCTGCTGATTAAAGTAAAGTATTGTAAAGTATTGTTGGCAATTCAGTGACTTCGTTTTTTTTCTGTGGTGACTAGAATTCACATTTTATAGACTAGCAACTTTTTCGCCCAGTTTTTTATGTTTTTTGTTGAGAAACATCAACATATGTAGTCTAACTTCCCTACAGCTCTCTGTCTGTGAGTTAGTGATGTCACACAAGCCTAAAATGGGCAGCTAGAGAATATGGGCAACCGTTTTAGCCACATGTACTATGATGAAGCAAGTCAGGGGCCACATATTGTACAATTTATACATAGCCTAGTTGTGTTGAATGCCATGCCAATGATGTTTCATGTTACAGTATTTCACTGATTTTTGGTACTTTTTGGACTACAGCCTCATCATGGGCCTATTACATAAATGTAATTGAAACACTCCAAGGGCTGCATCTGGCCCAGGACCTTATGTTGTCCATGTATATGATCATACTAAAAACACCAACTAAAAAAAGTACCGGTATGTGCTGTACCTGGTCAGATGTAAATATGCGAATTACGCAAACAATATAATTATGTATGCAGATGATGTAAATATGACTAAAATGTATTAGGAAAAAAAATAGTATAAGAATAACTTACCGTTCATTTGGGTTGGTCAAGTTTTCCAAACTAGACAAAAGACAAAAAATAAAAACATGTATTTCTCCTGAAGCAGTAAATGGGATACTTATGACTACCCTTAGCAAAAAAGAAAGTATACTTCAAGTTAATTTTATTAAATAAACTTCAGTAAAGTTCAAATACATTTCCCAAGTATATTTTACATAGTAAGTATACTAATACCAATGCACTAGTGGTATAAAGTGTACTACTTTAATATTTCTTGGGACTAAATTGGCCCACTTTTTAGTATATAAAAGTATACTTTTATGTATACTTTAAGTGTAAAAGTAGTAAAGTTTAGTACATAAATAGTTTAGATTTAAGTTTTATTTTGTACTGCAAATATACTATAAGTGAACTTATAGATATACTAAAGGAATCCCTACAACATAAAGCCCAAATGATCATACATTATCCTAAACAGATGCTACATTAACATCATACTTATAGTTTCCTATTTATATATTTTTGCCACTTCAAAGTAGTGTAGAATTGTAGAATTGTAGATCTAATGTCATAATTTGCCCTGAGGGCGGCATTAGAATATCTGCAACAAAAATGCGATAAGAGCAACAAATGAATGTTGCATGGAGATACGGTAAGGTACCCTGAGGGCTGTATTAGAATATCTGCAACAAAAATGCGTTAAGAGCAGCAAATGATTGCATGGAGTTACGGTAAGGTGCCCTCAGAGCAGCATTAGAATATCTGCAACAAAAATGCGCTGAGAGCAACAAATTAAGGTTGCATCGAGATACAGTAAGGTGCCCTGAGTGCAGTATTAGAATTTATGCTGCAAAATACCCTTAGAGCTGCCAATTGTAGATCTAATATCATAAGGTGCCCTCAGAGCAGCATTAGAATATCTGCAACAAAAATGCGCTAAGAGCAGCAAATGACTTCATGGAGATATGGTAAGGTGCCCTGAGAGCAGCATTAAAATATCTGCAACAAAAACGCGCTAAGAGCAGCAAATGATTGCACGGAGATACGGTAAGGTACCCTGAGGGCAGCATTAGAATATTTGCAACAAAAATGCGCTAAGAGCAGCAGATGATTGCATGGAGTTAGGGTAAGGTGCCCTCAGAGCAGCATTAGAATATCTGCAACAAAAATGCGCTGAGAGCAGCAAATGATTGCACGGAGATACGGTAAGGTGCCCTGAGGGTGTCATTAGAATATCTGCAACAAAAATGCGCTAAGAGCAACAAATGAATGTTGCATGGAGTTACGGTAAGGTGCCCTCAGAGCAGCATTAGAATATCTGCAACAAAAATGCGCTGAGAGCAGCAAATGATTGCACGAAGATACGGTAAGGTACCCTGAGGGCAGCATTAAAATATCTGCAACAAAAACGTGCTGAGAGCAGCAAATGATTGCATGGAGATACGGTACGGTACCCTGAGGGCAGCATTAGAATATCTGCAACAAAAATGCGCTGAGAGCAGCAAATGAATGTTGCATGGAGATACGGTAAGGTGCCCTGAGGGCGTCATTAGAATATCTGTAACAAAAATGCACTAAGAGCAACAAATTATTGCATGGAGTTATGGTAAGGTGCCCTGAGAGCAGAATTAGAATATCTGCAACAAAAATGCGCTGAGAGCAGCAAATTATTGCATGGAGATACGATAAGGTGCCCTGAGGGTGGCATTAAAATATCTGCAACAAAAATGCGCTAGGAGCAACAAATGAATGTTGCATGGAGATACGGTAAGGTGCCCTGAGGGTGTCATTAGAATATCTGCAACAAAAATGCGCTAAGAGCAACAAATGAATGTTGCATGGAGTTACGGTAAGGTGGCCTCAGAGCAGCATTAGAATATCTGCAACGCAACAGAAATGCACTGAGAGCAGCAAATGAATGTTGCATGGAGATACGGTAAGGTACCCTGAGGGCAGTATTAGAATTTATGCTGCAAAAATACCCTTAAAGCAGCAAATTAATTTTGCATTTAAATACGACAAGGTGCTCTAAGACCAGTATTAGAATATATGCATCAAAAATGCACTAAAGAGCAGCTAAGCATTTTGTTGTATATAGCTATGACAAAATGCTCTGGGAATAGCAACAATACCACAGCAAAATTGTGCAATGACAGCAGCTTAACTTGCTATTATAGCCAGTAAAAGTGATATTAGAATATAAGCTAACATTAGCTATTATCCTTTCTCAGAGCTAGCTAGCTAATGTTGCGAGTTAGCTTACTTACATTATTTAGCTAGCTAGTTAAATAACAGCTCGATAGAAAAATTAAGCTTTAACCTTACTTGTTATATATACTTCATTATCTAGACATTTTAATGTAATAATCTAATATAGTTCAACATAAAACACAACATTACCTTAACTTAAAATCCAAATACTTCATTATCTTGACATTTTAATGTAATAATCAAATATAGTTCAACAGAAAACATAACATTAATTTAACTGCAACGATCTCCTTAGCGTGATTCTCCCGCGTCCTGAGAAAAAAAATCAAATAATCCATGTCCCGCCTCCTGCTGTCGCTGATTGGATGACTGAGAGAACCAATAAGATGCAATGCTGCCCTGAGAACATATTTCAATAACTAAAAGTCTAATCTGCGTTGAGTTCACTATATCAGGAAGGAGTGAACAAATAAATAAGTGAACGGATTCGGACAGTGACATATAGCCTACACTGCGCGAGACTTGGAGCTGTTGCAAAAACATTGCCATATGTACTTTTATATTACATGTACCTAATTTTAGAAAATACTAATAGCAGTAATACTAGTATGCAATATTTTATATTGAAGTTATACATACCTCCGAGTCAGCTTTGTGGTTTCATCGATGGTATATAATTTTTTTGTAATGCTTTTATGTTCATAATCATTAAATGCTATTAAAATAACGTACTGAGAACAAAAATAAACACACATAAACACGTTCATAATTATGTATTTATTTTTAGTATCTTGACACTTGCTCAAGCAGCGTTTTGAGCTCATGGTTGTAGAGCGTCCAGCATAGACCGTAAAAGAAATGGACACAGCGACCCCATTGGAACTCAATTGAGACATGTGAAGCCCATTTTTAGCGATTTTTAGCACTTCCGTTTCTGACGCGCAGACTCAAACTAAGCTTGATGACATCAGCAACCTGTCTGACAGATGTAAATCTTCTAGTAGCTGTGCGTGCAACTGCCATCGTTAATCTTGCAGAGACGGCGAGCTTGAGCGGGGATTTCTTTGGCGTGAGTGAGCTGGAGTAAGTATTCGGATTAATTATTTTGTATAGTATTTTAAAATGTAACGCCAGGGCTTGTATCTATGGGCTTCTCTCTTGACGTCACCCCGATTGCCTGCGAGCTTCTCCTCCTGTCTGTACGGTAATTTCTCTACTGTGCGACAGAGAGTCGAGTGGTTATGACGCAATCATTAGCCTATTTTTACAAAAACTGTTTCTATGGGGCCACAATGTAACATAGAAGGTAATGGAGCCCTTTATACATTGTTGTGTATCTTTAGAAATAAATTATGGACAAATGGAGTCTTTAAATGCCTCAGATGTAAAATTATTTGCTGTCAAGGTGACGCCAAAATGAATGGGAGTCAATGGGATGCTACGCAAGAGAAGTTCTGCTACAAGATGGCGGCACGTGGCCGACTTCAACTTCCGGTAGACTTCCTTCCCACCTGGTGTCCACAGGCGACCATTAATTTTACATCAGAATAGAGCGTCACAGTCCCGCCCACAGCCTGTGCCGGAGTAAAAATTCAATACAATTTCTGCATTGACAGTTGGGAAATAAGCCAAAAAAATTTAACCATACATGGTAGACTTAAAACCAGCTACGGCTGTACTACGCAATAGTATATGCTCATATAAACGCCAAAAGTTAATGGGGCACTAACCTTGTTTTGAGATAAATGCCTTTTATTCTCGATGTCTTGGATAAGTACTTCATTACCCACAATCCTGAACAATCCCACAATCCCACAGTGATGCATCTGATTGGTGGAACTTGTGTAACCGTCTGGTTAAACCCCGCGAAGGTCTGTGTATACTGAAGATCATTAATAAAAATAAAAATAAATGTTTTTGCATGGTAGACTTAACAGTGCAATCATGATCTCCTTGGCTGCCATGATGGCTTTTTTCAAGGAGGAAAACAAGTGTTCAAATGGGTGAAAACCACTTCAGATAGGGTCATGTAACGTTAGTTGAGTGTAGCGTTTCCGAGGGTCAGCTTGTGGGTTTTGTAAGGGCCAGCATGAGGGACAAGACCTACAAAGTTTTGGCGAGTTTTGCAGGGAGGTTGGTAACGTTAGTTAGCATTATCGTCCACTTTAGCTAGGCTACTGTAGCCTTTATATGGTATGAGTCATATCAAGCATTTTATGATGCCACTGTCAAAACAATATTTAGCCTAGGCATACCTTTTTGTGCATTTACTGAACATTTGTGTAATGGCAACGACGTGTTGACGACTGAGCGGTGATTGCAGTCAGGTACCTTTGACTTTTTTGGGGATTTTCTCTTAATTTTTTCACTCGAAATGATATGTTGTATGCTTATGAGTTCAGCCAGATGCATCACTGTGGGATTGTTCAGGATTGTTGGTAATGAAGTACTTATCCAAGACATCGCGAATAAAAGGCATTTATCTCAAAACAAGGTTAGTGCCCCATGAACCTTTGGCATTTATATGAGCATATACTATCGCTTAGTACAGCCGTAGCTGGTTTTAAGTCTACCATGTATGGTTACGTTTTTATGGCTTATACCCCAACTGTCAATGCAGAAATTGTATTGAATTTTTACTTCCGGCACCGGCTGTGGGCAGGACTGTGATGCTCTATACACTACCTGTTATTAATGAAAAAATTTAAATTATCCACCAAATTATCATCATTTTTGTAAGTTAACAACGATGCCACCTCAGTAAATTAGTCAAATATTAAACTGAGTTATTGCCTACATAACTTATTTTAATATAATAATGTAGGAAAAACGTTAAAACAGAAATAATGTAAAGCCGAGTTCAGACTGCACGATTTTAGCCCAGTTTTTGGCTTCATTTCAGAAAAAGGCTTTCTTCTCTGTCTATTTGGACCCATGAAATGGAAGTCAATTAGTATAAATTTAGCAGGAGCACCCGTGTCTGTTTGATGTTTCATCTGAGCTATCGCAGTCTCACGTGAAAACTCCGGTCTTGCACGTGTGATATCGCATTGTTTCATTGTCACATCTTGCGGGTGTTTGCTTGTGAAACGTAGTTTGCGTGCCAGACAGAGCTGTCGGCGATTCCTCCTATTGAAAAGTCATGCAGTGTGAAACCTTCTGTCGCTGATCCATCATGCAGTGTGAACAGCAGTGACTGAATGCTGGCTTAGATAGTCATGCAGTGTGAAAAGAACAGTGACCCAACTACTTTGAAAATCGTGCAGTCTGAACTCGGCTTAAACTTCTGCTGTGTCCGAAACCGCTCCATATCCAATATATAGTGCACTATATGGGGTGTCAGCCATTTTGTAGTGCTGTACGAATTCTGAGTGAACTTCATTCCCTACATTTCTCCACTACTTTTTACCCACAATTCATTCTGATTTCGAGTGTACAACCGATGTACACTCGATGAAGCATTATTTCCCACAATCCAATGCGGAGTAGCGTCGAGCTGGAAGCAGAGCGGGAGCGAGCGAGTTTGAATGAGAGATGAAGTTTACATATTTATTATTTCTGTTTTAACATTTTCCTACATTATTTATATTAAAATATGTTATGTAGGCAATAACTCAGTTTAATATTTGACTAATTTACTGAGGTGGCATTGTTGTTAACTTACAAAAATTATGATAATTTGGTGGATAATTTAAATTTTTTCGTTAATAACAGGTAGTGTATTCTGATGTAAAATTAACGGTCGCCTGTGGACGCCCTACAACCATCTTATCTGAGCTCAAAACGCTGCTTGAGCGAGTATCAAGATACTAAAAATAATAAATACATAATTATGAATGTGTTTGTGTGTTTATTTTTGTTCTCAGTACGTTATTTTAATAGCATTTAATGATTATGAACATAAAAGCATTACAAAAAAAATAATTATATACCATCGATGAAACCACAAAGCTGACACGGAGGTATGTATAACTGCAATATAAAGTAATTTTGAGTATTATTGCTATTAGTATTATTTTCTAAAATTAGGTTCATGTAATATAAAAGTACATAGGCTATGGCAATGTTTTTGCAACAGCTCCAAGTCTCACGCGCAGTGTAAGCTATATGTCACTGTCCGAATCCGTTCACTTATTTATTTGTCAAGTCAAGTCAAGTCACCTTTATTTTATATAGCGCTTTAAACAAAATACATTGCATCAAAGCAACTGAACAACATTCATTAGAAAAACAGTATGTCAATAATGCAAAATGATAAAGGCAGTTTGTAGAGGCGGAGGCGTGGTTTAGCGGGAGATGCCTGCAGCGGGAGAGAGAGTCGGGAGATGAACGGTGAATGAGCGGGTTGAACGGAAATAATCAACACCTGTCTCTTGTTCTAGTAATTGGCGTGGAGAGAGTATTTAACGCCAGGGGAAACCGGAGTAATGGGGAGAGAGAACGACTGCTGACGACCGCACGAGCCGGAAGCCCAAACCCGGAAGTGTTCATAGTTTTTGTTATTGACGGTGTGAGTGTCACCATTGAGTTAACTCTTTGTTTAATAAAAGCGTCAGCAGTCAAGCCGACCCCTCGTCCTCTTCCTTTCCATCCTCGAACATTTGTACACTGGTGCCGAAACCTGGGAAGGAAGAAGGACTGCCGCCGCCATGCAAAACCCGTCCTCCACGCCACTCGCGGACATCATCGCGTCCCTCGCGGTCCTGCATCGCGAACAACATCAGGCCCTGCTGGACTTGAGGACCGACCAGGAAAGGCGGTTCCAGGCCATCGTACAATCCCAGCAGGAGGACCGCGAGAGGTTCCGGAGCTGGATCGACCGGGAGGTTCGCACCGAGGCCGCCGGGCCGCCCACGGTCCCGCTGCATCTGCCATTGCACAAGATGGGACCCCGGGACGATCCGGAAGCATTCCTGGAGCTCTTCCAGAAGTCGGCAGAAGCGTGCGGGTGGCCGCGCGAACAGTGGCCGGTGCGCCTCATCCCCCTGCTCTCTGGCAAGGCCCAGGTGGCCGCGCAACAGCTCCCTGTGGCGAACCTCCTGGTCTTCGACGACCTGAAGAGGGCCATCATCCAGCAGGTCGGCTGGAGCCCCGAGCAACATCGCCAGCGCTTCCGGTACCTGGACTTGGGGGAAGCCGGTCGGCCCTTCACGATGGCCCAACAGCTCCGGGACTCCTGCCGCAAGTGGCTGCTGGTTGAGGGAAGTGACGTGGAGCACGTCATCGACTTAAAACCAGACAGAGCTGTCGGCGATTCTTCCTATTGAAAAGTCATGCAGTGTGAAACCTTCTGTCGCTGATCCATCATGCAGTGTGAACAGCAGTGACTGAATGCTGGCTTAGATAGTCATGCAGTGTGAAAAGAACAGTGACCCAACTACTTTGAAAATCGTGCAGTCTGAACTCGGCTTAAACTTCTGCTGTGTCCGAAACCGCTCCATATCCAATATATAGTGCACTATATGGGGTGTCAGCCATTTTGTAGTGCTGTACGAATTCTGAGTGAACTTAATTCCCTACATTTCTCCACTACTTTTTACCCACAATTCATTCTGATTTCGAGTGTACAACCGATGTACACTCGATGAAGCATTATTTCCCACAATCCAATGCGGAGTAGCGTCGAGCTGGAAGCAGAGCGGGAGCGAGCGAGTTTGAATGAGAGATGAAGTTTACATATTTATTATTTCTGTTTTAACATTTTCCTACATTATTTATATTAAAATATGTTATGTAGGCAATAACTCAGTTTAATATTTGACTAATTTACTGAAGTGGCATTGTTGTTAATTTACAAAAATTATGATAATTTGGTGGATAATTTAAATTTTTTCGTTAATAACAGGTAGTGTATTCTGATGTAAAATTAACGGTCGCCTGTGGACGCCCTACAACCATCTTATCTGAGCTCAAAACGCTGCTTGAGCGAGTATCAAGATACTAAAAATAATAAATACATAATTATGAATGTGTTTGTGTGTTTATTTTTGTTCTCAGTACGTTATTTTAATAGCATTTAATGATTATGAACATAAAAGCATTACAAAAAAAATAATTATATACCATCGATGAAACCACAAAGCTGACACGGAGGTATGTATAACTGCAATATAAAGTAATTTTGAGTATTATTGCTATTAGTATTATTTTCTAAAATTAGGTACATGTAATATAAAAGTACATAGGCTATGGCAATGTTTTTGCAACAGCTCCAAGTCTCACGCGCAGTGTAGGCTATATGTCACTGTCCGAATCCGTTCACTTATTTATTTGTCAAGTCAAGTCACCTTTATTTTATATAGCGCTTTAAACAAAATACATTGCATCAAAGCAACTGAACAACATTCATTAGAAAAACAGTATGTCAATAATGCAAAATGATAAAGGCAGTTTGTAGAGGCGGAGGCGTGGTTTAGCGGGAGATGCCTGCAGCGGGAGAGAGAGTCGGGAGATGAGCGGTGAATGAGCGGGTTGAACGGAAATAATCAACACCTGTCTCTTGTTCTAGTAATTGGCGTGGAGAGAGTATTTAACGCCAGGGGAAACCGGAGTAATGGGGAGAGAGAACGACTGCTGACGACCGCACGAGCCGGAAGCCCAAACCCGGAAGTGTTCATAGTTTTTGTTATTGACGGTGTGAGTGTCACCATTGAGTTAACTCTTTGTTTAATAAAAGCGTCAGCAGTCAAGCCGACCCCTCGTCCTCTTCCTTTCCATCCTCGAACATTTGTACACTGGTGCCGAAACCTGGGAAGGAAGAAGGACTGCCGCCGCCATGCAAAACCCCTCCTCCACGCCACTCGCGGACATCATCGCGTCCCTCGCGGTCCTGCGTCGCGAACAACATCAGGCCCTGCTGGACTTGAGGACCGACCAGGAAAGGCGGTTCCAGGCCATCGTACAATCCCAGCAGGAGGACCGCGAGAGGTTCCGGAGCTGGATCGACCGGGAGGTTCGCACCGAGGCCGCCGGGCCGCCCACGGTCCCGCTGCATCTGCCATTGCACAAGATGGGACCCCGGGACGATCCGGAAGCATTCCTGGAGCTCTTCCAGAAGTCGGCAGAAGCGTGCGGGTGGCCGCGCGAACAGTGGCAGGTGAGCCTCATCCCCCTGCTCTCTGGCAAGGCCCGGGGGGCCGCGCAACAGCTCCCGGTGGCGAACCTCCTGGTCTTCGACGACCTGAAGAGGGCCATCATCCAGCAGGTCGGCTGGAGCCCCGAGCAACATCGCCAGCGCTTCCGGTACCTGGACTTGGGGGAAGCCGGCCGGCCCTTCACGATGGCCCAACAGCTCCGGGACTCCTGCCGCAAGTGGCTGCTGGTTGAGGGAAGTGACGTGGAGCACGTCATCGACCTGGTGGGGCAGGACGGACCAGGAGTCCTACGCCAGTTTGAGAGCCCCGCCCAGGGGGGGGGGGGGGTAGCAGCACTTTGGTTTCTCCGCTCTCTCCACGCCAAACGTTCAACCCACTCCCTGTCACTGGGGCAGGGGGAAGGTCTGGGCTGGCCTGTTGGCGTTGCGGGGACCCGGACCATTTCGTGGACCGATGTCCAATGATGGAGGTGGGGACAATGATCCGGGTCCCGGACGTCCCGCAGGTCACCCCCGGTCAGGCCGGCAAATACCAAATTCCTGTGAGTATCAAGCAGGGTATTTATCCGCCCTTGGTGGATTCAGGATGTAACCAAACCTCGATCCATCAAAGCCTGATTCAACCGGGGGCATTGGATACCAGCCGCATGGTTAAGGTGCGGTGTGTACACAGGGTTGTAATGTAATATCCGGTAATGCCTGTCGTTATCCAATTTCGGGGTCAAAAGCATAGCGTCGAGGTAGCCGTTAGTCCGCACCTCCGGTCTGGTAATTTTGGGTACGAGTTGGCCTGCTTTCGCGGCTCTATTGGGGTCTCTGTGCGCGGATGCCTCTTGGGGATATAAGGCCCGGAACGGGGGTGCGCGGGTGCAGGTGGGAGAAACTGAGCCAGGGCTGCCGGGCCCTGCTCCAGCGGAACCGTGTGAAATCGAGAGATGGGGTCTCTCCGAGCGCGATGACTTTCCCCTGGAGCAGTCTCGAGATGAAACATTGAAACATGCGTTCCAACAGGCCCGAACCATCGACGGCCAGCTTCTCCAGCCTACCCAAACACTCTCCTATCCGTATTTTGCCATTTTAAAAGATCGTTGTATCGAGTGACCCAAGACACTCGGACAAAAGAGGATATAACCCAATTGTTAATTCCAAGGAGCAGCAGGGAAATGCTTTTCCAAGCGGCTCATTCTAATCCAATGGCGGGCCACTTGGGACAGGCTGCCACACTAAATCGCCTCATGACCTGTTTTTTTTTGGCCGGGCATTCACGAGAATGTGCGCAGGTGGTGCGCGTCTTGTCCTGAATGCCAGTTGGTAAACCCACTGGCCACCCCAAAAGCGCCCTTGCGCCCCCTCCCATTAATGCAGGTCCCCTTCGAGAGAATTGGTATGGACCTCATCGGGCCATTAGAGCGATCCGCAAGGGGACATCGTTTTGCATTAGTCATAGTCGATTATGCAACACGATATCCTGAAGCAGTGGCCCTCCACATCATTTCGGCTAAGAGTGTGGCGGACGCACTGTTTCGTTTAATCTCCCGGGTGGGGGTTCCGAAAGAAATCCTCACCGATCAAGGCACGGCGTTTATGTCACGTACGGTACGCGAACTTTACGAGTTATTGGGCATTAAATCGATTCGTACCAGCGTCTATCACCCACAAACCGACGGCCTGGTCGAACGCTTTAATCGCACTCTTAAGTCAATGATTCGTAAATTCGTGCAGGAAGACGCCAAAAATTGGGATAAGTGGTTAGAACCCTTGTTGTTCGCCCTGCGAGAGGTCCCGCAAGCCTCCACGGGGTTTTCCCCCTTCGAGCTTCTCTACGGATGGCAGCCCCGCGGGGTACTGGACGTCCTGAGAGAAACTTGGGAGGAGGGACCATCTCAAAGCAAAAATGAAATTCAGTATGTCCTGGACTTGAGAACAAACTTCACATTTTGGGGCAGCTATCAAGGGAGAATTTGTTACAAGCTCAGGACAGACAGAGCCGGCTGTACAACAGGGGCGCTAAGTTACGCAAATTTGCACCGGGAGAGAAAGTACTTGTATTGCTCCCAACATCAAGCTCCAAATTAATGGCAAAGTGGCAGGGACCGTTTGAGGTCGCACGACAAGTCGGAGAGCTCGATTATGAGGTTATACGGTCGGATAGGAACGGGGCACGTCAAATATATCACCTCAATCTCCTTAAAAAATGGAAGGAGGTGGAGCCAGTGATGTTGGCGACGGTGATTAGTGGAGAGGAGGATCTTGGGCCAGAGGCGAACGTCAAATCTCAATCCCTCACCCTGGCCCCAGGTGGAGATCACCTCTCGCCGTCCCAGCTCACTGACGTAGCAAGATTGCAGGCTGAATTTGCAGACGTGTTCTCGCACCTACCCGCCGGACCAACCTGATTCAGCACCATATCGAGACTGAGCCGGGCGTGGTAGTTCGCAGCCGGGCGTATCGTTTGCCTGAGCATAAGAAAAAGATAGTTCAGGCTGAATTGGGCGCCATGCTTGAAATGGGAGTAATAGAAGAATCCAACAGTTACTGGGCGAGCCCGATAGTTTTGGTTCCGAAAACGGATGGCTCAGTCCGTTTCTGTGTGGATTACCGCAAGGTGAATGCTGTGTCGAAATTCGACGCATATCCAATGCCGCAGGTTGACGAGTTGCTTGATCGGCTCGGCACGGCTCGTTTTTATTCGACATTGGACCTAACGGAGGGATATTGGCAGATCCCCTTGTCTCCTTTATCCAAAGAAAAGACAGCTTTCACAACGCCGTTTGGTTTACACCAATTTGTTACCCTTCCGTTCGGGTTGTTCGGGGCTCCGGCCACCTTTCAGCGGCTCATGGACAAGATCCTGCGACCCCATCCTGCATATGCGGCTGTCTACTTGGACGATATCATTATATTTAGCGGTGATTGGCAGCGACATATGCAGCATTTGAGGTCGGTTTTGAGGTCGCTGAGAGGGGCCGGACTCACGGCCAACCCGAAGAAGTGTGCAGTTGGGCGTGTGGAAGTAAAGTATCTGGGCGTCCACTTGGGGCATGGGCAGGTGCGTCCCCAAATTGATAAGACCGCCGCGGTTGCTACCTGTCCGCGTCCTAAGACCAAAAAGGAGCTGAGACAGTTCTTGGGGCTGGCTGGATATTATAGACGGTTTGTGCCTAATTATTCGGACCTCACCAGCCCCTTGACTGACCTTACTAAAAAGGAGGCACCAGATACAGTCCAGTGGACGGAGCCGTGTCAGCAGGCCTTTACCCAAGTGAAGGCTGCTCTATGTGGCGGGCCGTTGTTACACGCTCCTAATTTCTCTCTCCCTTTTCTGTTGCAGACAGATGCGTTGGACAGGGGGCTGGGGGCAGTCCTGTCTCAGGAGATCGAGGGAGAGGAACGGCCGGTGCTGTACATTAGTCGTAAGCTCTCTAGGAGAGAGACTAAGTACAGCACCGTTGAGAAAGAATGCCTTGCCATCAGGTGGGCCGTCCTCACCCTCTGCTACTATCTCCTGGGACGGGAGTTCACTCTCTGTTCGGACCACGCCCCCCTGCAATGGCTCCACCGCATGAAAGATACCAACGTGCGGATCACTCGGTGGTATCTGGCTCTACAGCCTTTTAAGTTCAAAGTGGCCCACAGACCGGGTGTTCAGATGGCTGCGGCCGATTTCCTCTACAGAAATGGGGGGGGGGGGCTGCAGGCCGGATGGCTCCCCGGCCTGAGTCGGGCGGTGGGGGTATGTGGAGGCGGAGGCGTGGTTTAGCGAAGCCTGTAGCGGGAGAGTCGGGAGACGAACGGTGAGTGAGCGGGTTGAACCAAGCTGTCCAGCAGTCAAATTTTCTCAGTCCAGAAAAATCACCAGCTCAGTCATAGATGATTTTTTTGTAACTTAATTCAAAAAAGGAAACTTTCTTATATTCTATATTCATTGCACACAAACTGAAATATTTCAATAGTTTTAATTCTGATGGCTACGATTTACAGCTTAAGAAAATAAAAAATGTAGTATCTCAAAAATTTTAATATTCTATTTTGAGCTTGATTAGTTTGATTAATTTTGAGTATAAATACAGGGTACCTCCTGGGATAGTTTAGAACATGCAACCACAATTATGGGAAAGACTACTGACTTGACATTTGTCCAAGAGACAATCATCAACACCCTCCACAAGGAGTGTCAGCCACAGAAGGTCATTGCTGAAAGGGCTGGCTGTTCACAGAGTGCTGTATCAAAATATATTCATAGAAAGTTGTCTGGAAGTAAAAAGTGTGGTAGGAAAAGGTGCACAAACAACAGGGATGACCACAGCCTTGGGAAGATTATCTGGAAAAGCCGATTCAAGAACTTGGGAGAGCTTCACAAGGAGTGGACTGAAGCTGGAGTCAGTGCATCAAGAGTCACCACATTTAGACGTCTTCAGGAAAAAGCTACAGCTGTCACATTCCTAGAACCAAGCCACTCCTGAACTAGAGAATAACATCTGAAGCATTTCACCTGGGGTGAGGAGTAAAAGAACTGGACTGTTGCTCAGTGGTCCACAGTCCTCTTTTCAGATGAAAGTAAGTTTAGCATTTCATTTGGAAATCAAGGTCTGGAGTCTGGAGGAAGACTGGAGAGGCACACAAAGTCCAGTGTGAGGTTTCTGAAGTCAGAGATGATTTGGGTGCTGTGATGTCTGCTGGTGTTGCTCCATTGTGTTTTATCAAGTCCAGAGTCAATGCAGCCATCTACCAGGAGATTTTGGGAGCACTTCCATCTGCTGACAAGCTTTATGGAGATGCTGATTTCCTCTTCCAGCAGGACGTTAGCACCTGCCCACAGTGACACAACCAATTCCAAGTGGTTTGCTGACCATGATACTCCTGTGCTTGATTGGCCAGCCAGCTCACCTGACCTGAACCTCAGAAAGGATCTTTGGGGTATTGTGAAGAGGAAGATAAGTAACATCTGACAAACAATACAGAGGCGCTGAAGGCCGCTATCAAATCAACCTGGGCTTCAATAATGCCTCAGCAATGCCACAGGCTGATTGCCTTCATGCCACGCCACACTGAAGCCCAGGTTGTATTTGAGTATTGAGTGCATAATTAAACCTACTTTGGATTTAAATTTTTCTTTTTCTTTCAAAGTTTGGTTACCTCTACAGGCACAATTGAGGCAGTTACCAGTTCCTCGTAGGACCCAGGTCAGGAGTCATAGCACACACACACACACACACACACACACACACACTCAGAGAGAACATAAACGTCAGTGGCAGCACCATCGTCATGTGTTTGACAACAGAAAAGCATGTAGTGAGAAGGTGGGTACAAAGTAATGGTTAAATTATTATTGTGCTTCAGCCTGCATCTGCCCTGACCCGATTCTTTAGCACCAAAACAAACACACCCATGCCCAAACAGGACCTGCTACGGTGGCCGAGAGAGCTGCTGCAAATGACAAAAATCCCTGCAAATTATGAAAACATCTTCATCAGTTTGACAACACGTGCTGCAAATACTCACAATACAAACAAATAAAGAAATTTAGGTTATGTAAGCTGGCTAACTTACTTTTACAACTTGCCTTACAAAAACTACACATAGCCTATGGTTTTACTATTGAAATTAATTCATTAATAAATACATTATATAAAAAAGCAAACAATTTTTTTTTTACTGTTATCATTAACAAATTAACCATGGATTTACTACTCTAACCATAGTCTAACCATGGTATTTGTACAACTATGGTTATACAAATGGTAATCAATATTCAAAAATAAAAAAACCTTGTTTAAATTTTCTTTTTGTTGGGGTAATTTTGTTTGTGTTGAGTATTTACAGAGCGTTTCTGTATTTGTTTGTGTTGTGAGTATTTGCAGCATGTGTGCTGTCAAACTGATGAAGATGTTTTCTTAATTTGCTGGTGCTTTTTCTATTTGAACACGTTTTGTGAAGTTGCAGTGCGTTGAGCTCTCTCGGCCACCGTGCCTCGCCCCTATTTTGAAATCTTCACCCCACACGTACGTGCGCAACCATGGCAACGACGATCGTGGAAACAAGCGAAGATGACACACAAGCATATTCAAACAAAAGCCAACATGGATAAGTTGTGTGAAACAACGCAAAATCAACGTTACTCACCTATCAAAAAGAAACAAAGAAACCTCAGCGTCCGAATCGAGCCCTTCCCAATCCTTGAGTTTCTCTCCACTGCTGGAAAGCTGCCCCGATATTTACGTGGGTCCTGCCTCTTGCCTGATTGTAAACCCTCTTCTTTTATCTGCCATCTCTCTCAATCTGTAGTCGATCTGCTAATATGCTAATTTTGAATAAAAGCGTCTGCTAAATGTAAATGTAATGTAATATGTGTCCTGTTCACTCAAATTGAGCGCTCTCTTCTCGCTATCAGGACAAGACACGCCCCTTACCGCTGATTGGCTACAAGTGTGTTTTGGGACTCGGTCAGACACTGCGGTCAAAAGTGTGTTTTAAAAAATCGTTTAGTACACATTTAAGGAGCGGCGGGTCGGGTTGCTTCTAGACTAATGTACATAGCGGAAACTCAGATTAATCCTCTGTTTACCAATAGAGCCTTTCATTGAGACACTGAGGGGGATGGATCTGGTTAATATGTCCCTAGTGCCATCTGCGCGCCTGGTAAGAAGTAGTGGACAAATGTAGGGAAGTAGTTCACTCAGAATTTGGACAGCACTACAAAATGGCTGACACCCCATATAGTGCACTATATAGTGGATAGGGAGCGGTTTCGGACACAGCATTGCTCTTGACTTCATAAAAGTGAAGCTGCCATATTGGTTGTAACGGAGTTATCTGGGACTGTATTTCACTGGTTTAGGATAGTTGCATTCGCACTGGTGCGTCGGTCAGGACACAGGAGGCAGGAATTAGAATTAAAAGTCTTTAATAAAGGTTCAGCAATTGATCAGCACAGTGGGCAACACAGCCAGACCACAGGGAATTACTTGGCATTATCTTCAGAAAAATGTGAAGAAACTGTAGGCATGATTTTGTGTGTGTTATGTTGTCTTTAACGCACAACTTAGAAACAGATGATCGTCAACCAGGCAAATTAAATTCAGTCCGTATTCTAGAGAACCCTATGGGTATCTTGTGCAGTAGGCTCAACCGGAACTGAATGTAACTGATGTATGCAGTAACCTGTGATCTGATTGGTGAATCCTTTTTAACATTGCCGCCCCCAAATATGTTGAACATATTTGTTCCTTTAATAGAACAGTCATTTAGGGGGTTCTGAGTCTTTGGCATGTTCATCAAAGGCAGGAAGAGGGATTAGTCTGGCGACTGGTCGTGTGACCATGTGACCATCTGATCCAGGAAAGGTCTTAACTACTTTACCCACTAACCACATAGCACGTGGAAGTTGTGGGTCAACAAGCATGGCAACAGTTCCTGGGGAAATGTCGATCACATCTGTATGCCATTTGTGACGAGCTTGGAGTGTTGGCAAGTAGTGGCGAATAAAGCTCGACCAGAACTGATCTGTAAGAACCTGACTTTGCCTCCATCTCCGCTGCCCCATGAGCTCTGTAGTTGGGTATACAATAGGTGGTATTGAACTATCGGGCCGCCCCATAAGCAGGTAATTGGGCGTAACGGGGTCACAGTCCGCTACATTGGAAGAAGTATATCCCAGCGGTTTACTGTTTAGGATTCCTTCCACTTCAATGAGTACAGTCAATAGAACCTCTTCGGTTACTGTTTGTGAGCCAATAGTGATACGAAGGGCGGTTTTGACTGAGCTAATCTCACGCTCCCAGGCACCACCAAAGTGTGGAGCGTTTGGTGGGTTGAAGTGGAAGGATATCTTCTGTTTAGCGAGAGACTTTCGCAGTTGAGGGCTGAGAGATGTATAGGCCTCCTGTAGTTCCCTTTCTCCACCATGAAAGTTTGTACCCTGGTCTGAAAACAACTCACAAGGCTTACCACGATGGGCCACAAACCTCCTCAGGGCCATCAAAAAAGAATCAGTGTCTATGGAGGTAAGTAGGTCAAGGTGAACACATCTTGTAGTAAGGCACTTAAAGATTATTCCCCATCTTTTTTCGCACCGTCTGCCAATTTTAATTTGAAATGGTCCAAAGCAGTCCACGCCAGTACTGTAGAAAGGTGGTTTCTGAAGTCACAATCTGGCTGGTGGCAGATCTGCCATTTTTGGAATTACTGGTTTGGCGTTCCACTTCTTACAATCTTTGCATAAATGTTGCTGCCTGCGGATAGCTTCCCGTCCTCTTAATACCCAGAAACTCCTCCTTATTTTGGCAAATATCCTCTCTGGTCCTGGGTGGCAGAGCTTGTTGTCATAGTCCTTTATTAATAGCTTAGTGGCTGTGTGATGAGGATCCAGCACTATAGGGTGGATTGCTGATGTCTCCAATCCTTCTGCACGACGCAGGCGACCACCAACTCGTATTACCTGGCAAGACTCATCTTATTCTGGGGCCAAGGTTAACAGCCGACTGTTTGAAGGTATTGGTCTTTTTGCTTTGAGCAATTTGTACTCCTCAGGGAAACTGTCAATTTGTGATTTCTGGAAGATGAGCATTTCTGCGGCCTGGTAATCTGTTGCTGATGGTTGTTCAGAATGTTTATGTACTTGAACTGTTGCTTTAATCAGCTCGCTCCAGGAAGAATAGTTAGTAGGTTCAGGGATGTTAGGGGCAGCAACTTCTATGACAATGCCACAGAAAATTCCTTTTCGTTGTTCGTCTTTATCCATAGGATCCTGTAGAAGAGGAGTAGCTGGCCATTCAGTTTCTGGTCGGAGTAAAAACGATGGACCTTGGGTCCACTTGTTAGTCACTGACAGCTCCTCAAGCGTTCTACCTCGAGTAAGATCATCAGCTGGATTGCTGTGAGAGTCTACGTACCTCCAGGTACATCCAGCAGTCAGTTCTTGGATCTCCGCTATCCTCGTCCCAACGGACATTTTGAATCTACAGGATTCAGAATTAATCCATGTTAGAACAGTTGTGGAGTCTGTCCACATGACTAACTTACTGATTTCCAAAGTAAGCTCAATCTCAAGAAGTTTGGCCAGCTGAGCACCATTCAGTGCTGCACACAATTCCAGTCTGGGAATGGTCTGCCGTCGCTTGGGGTCAACTCTGGATATCGCTATAATGAAGGTGAGCTGAATTCGGCCTTGTTGATCCTCTATGCGTAAATAAGCTACAGACCCATACGCCTGCTCAGAAGCGTCACAAAATATATGGATCTGTCTGGTAACTTCAGACTGATCTGCATCTAATGTCACAAGACAACGAGGCAGGTTGATAGTGGCCAAGTTAGGGAGTTCTTCTTCCCAGTTTTTCCAGGATTTCAGGAGATCCTCAGGCAAATTGGGGTCATCCCATTCCCGTTATTTATCCCACAATCTTTGGACTAAGAGTTTAGCTCGAGTAGTGAACGGAAGGATGAAGCCAAGAGGATCATACTGGGTTGCTAGTACTCTATAGATGTAGCGTAGAGTACATTGTCCTGCCTTTACTTGGCGGGGTTTGTAGCCAAATGTATCTGACTGACAATGCCATCTCAATCCTAGCGTGGATTTCTGGGGGTCATTTCGGTTTTGGGACAACCACTGCTCAGTACTGTCAGATCGTGCTTCAGATGGCAGGTGCTCAATCACACTGGGCACGTTACTTGCCCACTGGCGAAGTTGGAAACCTCCAGTGGCAAGAAGTTCACGCAATTTATCCACTAACTGCTTAGCTTCCTGAGGTGATGGAACACTCCGTAGGCAATTATCCTACATACAATTATGTCTAGGTCGCGCCACACAAAGCGAAGGAGATGTTTATCATCAGGTAAGAGGCGGACTTGATGAAACATCCCTTTGATGTCACCGCTCACAGCAACTGTGTGTTCACGGAAGCGTAGAAGGACTTCTAGTAAGGATGGACCTAGGGCTGGACCAGGCAGCAGGTAGTCATTCAGAACTTGGCCTTGGAACTGAAAAGAACAATTAAAAACGACACAGTTCTTACCATTATGCTGGACGAGGTGGTGGGGTAGGAACCATGACTCACCCACTTTGCTGATTTCTCTAGGAGAAATTTTCACAGCATATCCATTGACTTCAAGTTTATTTATTTCCTCCTGGTATGCGGCAGGTTTAATGGGATCCCTTTCAAGGCTCCTTCAGTGTTTCTTAAATTAGGCAGCACTGCATCTTTGGTAACCTGAAGAAGTGGCATGTCTTTCTTGCGCAGTAAAGGGGTGGCATAACGATTCACTCCATCAACTAATATTCTTGTGGTTTGATTCTGGAGAAGATGCTTAGTCCTTTTATCTTGTTTCGACCGTGTGACCTCTCTCTCTGATTTGATAGGAATGACATCTGCCTGCCAAAGCCTTTCCACATTTCGAAACAGTTCTGTCTGTGAGGGACTAAAGGTGGCATGCAAACACTGTTGAGTGTTAAGCGTTAACTCCAGCACTCGAGCCGGACCTTGCAGAGTCCACCCCAATCGTGTCTTAAAAGCTGCCGGACCCCCATGGTGGGCCAAAGCGGACTGGCTCTATAGGGGTAATAAGATGTGGATGGTCTGCTCCGATCAACAGCAATGGACAAGCCTTATGGATGGGCTGGAGAGGTAGGCCCTTCAAATGGCTGTATTTATGTTGCAAAGTTGTTACAGGATAGGAGTACTCTGCCAAGCTTAGGGGTTCAGCTGTGAATGCTTTCTGGATGTGATACTTCTTGTACGGTCACGATGGTGTTGAGATTCTGAAAGACACTGCTGTACCTTTAAGTGCAGTAAGGTCATGTCGCTGAGTCGCTGAGTCCTAGCTTCTGGCCTGCTGATGAAAGGAGGATTGTGCGTTCAGAACCATCATCAAGCACCGCAAATGTGTCCAAACTCTGACCATCATGATGCAGGATGACTCGAACAACCTTCAAGAGGACTCTTTTAGAACTTGGAGGTCTATCCAGATAGATTGGTTTAGTGGTAGCACTCACCAGATGTGTGCCCTCATTCACAGTCTTAGTGTTAACATCATGAAGGATCTGTAAATGTTTTCCGTTGAAAATGTGGCAGGGTTTCTTAAAGGGGACACTATGCAGATCTATGACAGCGTGCACACCTCCAGCATCTGTTGTTGGTCTTTATCCAATCTGTGATTTGATCTTTAGTAAGTGCTTGGAATGAGGAGCACTGGCTCAGATAATTATCTTTGTCATCGCAAAACGGGCAGAAAACATTGCTCTTCTCAAATTTATTTGCTGGTTGTCGTACCGTCTGAGCTGCAGTTGGCTGGTCTGCACTGTGAAGGATTGTAGCCGGTCTGGGTTTAAATCTGTAGTCTCTGCTGGACTCCACTTTAGGTCTGACTCTGTCTCATTGGGTTTTGTTGCCACCAAAGGTCTCGTGGTCTTGGCACCACGACTCAAACTTCAACTACTTTGCCAGATCAATTAATGTGTACACAGCACCAGATTCGTTGCTTACACTTCTTCTAAAAGCTGCACGTAGCTCAGGAGGTAATTTAGTAAGCAGTCGTGCTACATGAGAACCACAACGTAGTTCAACGTCTCCCTCTGTACCCAAAGTTTTAAGGAGACCTACGAGTGCTTGTACTTGTAGTGCAAAGGACTCAAAGCTCCTTGTATCGCCAGGCTGGATATCTGGAGAGTCCATAACAGCTGCTATCTTGATCAACACCAGTTGATGAGGACGCCCATATCTATCCGTTAATGCCTCCATAGTGTTTGTATAGGGGTTAGGTGAGTTTAGGAATGAGTCTGCTATCAGGCATGCTTCAATCAATTTTAGATGATCAATAAGCACCTGGTATTTGAACAGCTCCGATGCATCTTCTGGCAACAAGTTAATCAAGGCTAACTTTAGGCGGGTGAATTCACCTGGATCTCGGTGAATGAAATCAGGTATGGTTGGTTGTGGACCCCTGTAGGTTACCTCCTGTCTAGTTGCACTGATCTGCATCTCCCTGGGGTTTGCCCGTGACCCATGAGTTTGGGAACGAGAGGAAACAGCAGGCATTAAAGGAGTGGAGGAAGGAACATGAGTAGCAAAGCTGTCAGGGTAATAACTTTGGGCAGGTGGCGGAGAAAGGCGAGCTTCCATATCTGTAGCATCAACCTGTGCTCTACTGTTGGTAGAAAGTTTACGTGGGGCTGGTAACGGAGGCACTCAAGGATCGTTTGGTTGAGGATCAGGTCTCTCTGGTTCTCTGCAGATGGTTCTAGGGAGGGTATTGGAGTTGCTGGAGCTAAAGGCGGTTGCTCATGAAGGGAGGGAACTTGACTTGGCTGGTTTTTAATTAACATCTCTTGCATACTTTTCTGCATTTCTAACAGTTGTCTGATTTCCTCCTTCATTGCATGCTGTGATTGCCTTAGCTGTCTGTTCTCTCTTTCAAGATATTCATCTCTCTCACTCCATTGATCCTTGATGAGATACCAGGGTTCTGTTTGTGGGCTCCTTGTTTCTATCGAATCAGGTGTTTTCCTACCAGATCCCTCGTCTGTACTATATTGGCTAAAATCCTGCTGGAGAGCCATCCTTCTGTGACCATGCCAGTACTCTTCTCGCCCATGTGGCTGCTGTGCTGTCAAAGAAGCCCCAGGTTGATTTGTATACTGGACTTCGAAGTCTTCTAAGTAAGCTGGATGACGGACTGAACGTTTAGGACGTGCATCTTGAGACTGATATTCATGCATCCTTGTCCAGTGTAAACACAAGGATCCAGCTCGAAGGACCAAATTCTGTAACTGAGTTATCTGGGACTGTATTTCACTGGTTTAGGATAGTTGCATTCGCACTGGTGCGTCGGTCAGGACACAGGAGGCAGGAATTAGAATTAATAGTCTTTAACAAAGGTTCAGCAAATGATCAGCACAATGGGCAACACAGCCAGACCACAGGGCATTTCTTGGCATTATCTTCAGTGATATGTGAGGTAACTGTAGGCATGTGTTTGTGTGTGTTATGTTGTCATTAACGCACAACTTAGACACAGATCATCGTCAACCAGGCAAATTAAATTCAGTCCGTATTCTAGAGAACCCTATGGGTATCTTGTGCAGTAGGCTCAACCGGAATTGAAAGTAACTGATGTATGCGGTAACCTGTGATCTGAATGGTGATTCCTTCTTAACATTGGTAATCCCTAGTCTGCGTAAACGTTCTATTGAATTAATAGGAAATTGTATGATTTTAATGAGAAAACATCACCTAACAAGTCAGCGTTTATAAATCTGAAGTATTTCTGTACATTATTACAATGCAAACACCCTAGGCATGTAAACGGTTATTTTTTAAAGGTCGCAAATTTCCCCTGCTTATTAAAAAGCTACGTTCATTACAGTAGGGAAAATGAACAAGATAAACATCAGACTGACACGACCTCAACATATATAACAAACTACAAACTGCTCATTCTGAAATCTGAATTTATTCAGAGAAATAAATTACTATATACAGTACGGATTTAAAGACATAAAGCTTTATTTCCCAGACAGTAAGTTAAGCTTTTCATTTATAGAGCAATATTACCAACATAATTGTATTATCCATTGTAATGTATTCAAATCCATTTCCGATACTAATACGCTCATGTTTAACAATTCCTGAAAAATTATGTTCATAAAGAAATAGGCTATATTTTGTGTGGGATCAGTTACCTGTGTCGTCAGTGCGCAGCAGACACACCCACATAAACGATTTGAATATATCGTTTATACTGCCCCAAAAGACCATAAACACTGCAGATAACATCTGAAGTAAAGATGAATTTACATACACATAATATAAAAACGAATCCCATTTGACTGATTTGCTTCAAAATCAGTTAGTTTAGGACAGCGGTTTGAATGTATCTCAATGGTGCTCTCTGCTGGTAGGGATTAGTAGGATGGCGGATTGAACACCTCCAGTGGCTTCACTGTCTGTTGGCAGTTTAGAACCAGGGGGGCAGGGTTTCATATTTTTTGAAGCACCCCTGGGCGCCGCCATTGGCTAGCGCACTCCCACCTGCTTTTAGCATTCCATTGACTCCCATTCATTTTGGCATCACTTTGAGAGCCAATAACTTTACATCTGAGGCGTTTAAATAATAATAATAAATAAATAATTCATTACATTTATATAGCGCTTTTCTAGGCACTCAAAGCGCTTACATTGTCAGGGGGTATCTCCTCATCAACCACCAGTGTGCAGCATCCACCTGGATGATGCGACGGCAGCCATAGTGCGCCAGAACGCCCACCACACACCAGCTTACTGGTGGAGAGGAGACAGAGTGATGAAGCCAATCAGCGGATATGGGGATTGTTAGGAGGCCATGATGGTCAGAGGCCAATGGGCGAATTTAGCCAGGATGCCGAGGTCACACCTCTAATCTTTTCGAAAGACTTCCTGGGATTTTTAATGGCCACAGAGAGTCAGGACCTCGGTTTAACGTCTCATCCGAAGGACGGTGCTTGTTGACAGTATAGTGTCCCCATCACTACACTGGGGCGCTAGGAGCCACACAGACCACAGGGTGAGCACCCCCTACTGGCCTCACTAGCACCTCTTCCAGCAGCAACCTAGTTTTCTCAGGAGGTCTCCCATCCAGGTACTGACCAGGCTCAGCCCTGCTTAGCTTCAGTGGGAAACCGGTCTTGGGCTCCAGGGTGATATGGCTGCCGGCACTCCAAAGACTCCATTTGTCCATTAATTATTTCTAAAGAAACACGAAAATGTATAAAAGGCTCCATTACCTTGTATATTACGTCATGGTCCCATAGAAGCAGTTTTTGTAAAAAATAGGCTAACGATTGCATCATAACCTGCGACTCTCTGTCGCACAGTAGAGAAATTACCGTATGGACAGGAAGAGAAGCTCGCAGACAATCTTTTACTGTCTATGAGGCTATCGGCAGGACGTGAAGGCATAAAGTCAAGGGAGATAATTAATCAGAATACTTACCAAAATTCGCTCCTGTTCACGCTCGCCTTCTCTGGAAGATTCGATGGGTGATTCAGATTTATCTTGGCACAGCGATACGAAGACTTACAGGTTGCTCACGTGACATTTACTTCATCCAGCTCAGTTTGAGTCTGCGCAGTACGCCCGACCCCCAGGAAGTGCATGCTTCTAATTGACTTCACTTGTCTCCGTTGAATACAATGGGGTCGCTGTGTCCATTTCTTTTACTGTCTATGTTTAGAACGCGATGAGCAATCCAGTTATATATAGAGAGCATCACAGTTCTGCCCACAGCCCGAGAGAGCTTTGGTTCCGGAAGTAAATTTCCCATTCATTTCTCCCATTGACTTTTGGAAAAATCCGTATCTAAAGAGTTTTAGAGCATGTCTGAGGATAACCAGCTACAGCTGAACTCATAAGCATACAACATATCATTTAGAATGAAAAAACGAAAAGAAAATCCAAATAAAGTCAAAGGTACAAGACTGTGTACATATTTTCATTTTGAGCGAAGGAACTACTCATCCCATAAACTACCGCACCTCACTGAATTCGACTGAAGCCACAACCGCGAGCGACTTCCAAATCTGATGACGGTCGCGCAAACTTTTTCCTCCAGTGAATTTTGTTTGAATGTGCAGTTAATAGCAGTTCTTTCAGTATTAATCGTGTAAATAAATAGTGTTTTATATAGGCTTTGTGTATTGAATTTTATATTTATCATCTTGTATTTTATATTGTGTGCGTGTGTGAAAGTGGTTAACGATAACGTCAGCAACATGGTGCAGTGCTTTGTACCTGACTACAATCACCGCTCAGTCGTCAACACGTGTTGTTGCCATGAATATATTACACAAATGTTCAGTAAATGCACAAAAAGGTATGCCTAGGCTAAATATTGTTTTGACAGTGCCATCATAAAATGCTTGATATGACTCATACCATATAAAGGCTACAGTAGCCTAGCTAAAGTGGACCATAATGCTTACTAACGTTACCAACCTCCCTGCAAAACTCACCAAAACTTTGTAGGTCTTGTCCCTCATGCTGGCCCTTACAAAACCCGCAAGCTGACCCTCGGACATGCTACACTCAACTATATGACCCGAACTGAAGTGGTTTTCACCCCTTTGAACACTTTTGTTTTCCTCCTTGAAAAAAGACATTATGGCAGCCAAGGAGATCATGGTTGCACTGATAAGTCTACCGTGCAAAAACGCAACACAGGTTTTTATTTTATTTTTTTATTAATGATCTTCAGTCCTCACGGACCTTCGTGGGGTTTAACACGAGTTCCACCAATCAGATGCATCACTGTGGGATTGTTCAGGAATGTGGGTAATGAAGTACTTATCCAAGACATCGCGAATAAAAGGCATTTATCTCAAAACAAGGTTAGTGCCCCATGAACTTTTGGCGTTTATATGAGCATATACAATCGCTTAGTACAGCCATAGCTGGATTTAAGTCTACCATGTATGGTTACGTTTTATGGCTTATACCCCAACTGTCAATAGATAAATTGTATTGAATTCTTACTTCCGGCACTGGCTGTTGGCGGGACTGTGATGCTCTATAGATCAGTGATTGTAAAGTTTTTTTCCTACATTTTATTAAAATGTTATGTAGGCGATAAGTTTAATATTTGAATAATTTACTGAGGTGGCATCATTGTTAACTTACAAAAATGATGATAATTTGGTGGATAATTAAATTTTTTTCGTTACACAGTAACAGTAACTTAGATAGTGTATTCATTCTGATGTAAAATTAACGGTCGCCTGAGGGCGCTCTACAACCATCTTATCTGAGCTTAAAAACGTTGCTTAAGCAAGTACTAAAAATAATAAATGCATAATTATGAACGTGTGTTTATTTTTGTTATCAGTATTTTAATAGCATTTAATGATTATGAACTAAAAAGCATTTAAAAAAATATATGTATACCATTGATGAAATCACAAAGCTGACACGGAGGTATGTATAACTGCAATATAAAGTAATTTTGAGTATTATTGCTATTAATATTATTTTATAAAATTAGGTTCATGTAATTTAAAAGTACACGCGCAGTGTATAGGCCAGTGTTGCCAGATCTCGCAAGACAAATAAGCAACCAGTCCTGTGAAAACAAGCCCAAAACAAGCAACTTTTAATACAGAGCCCCCCTAGGTTCCGGGAAGAGAAAAATACATAAACTGTGTGCACGGTTTTACAATCCGTGAGGACGGATTTTAAAATGTGGGTACAGATTGTCACTTTACATCCATGTGGACAGATTGGTAAACTGTGCGCAGTTTTACAAAACTGCACACACGGTACAGTTTATTTATTTTTCTCCCCCCTGAGCTTCAAGACAATGACCACAAAAGTGAGTTTAACCTCCTTTTAACATTATTCAACATTAGAAAACTGATGGGATATTAAATATAGACTGATGTACTGAGTACATTATATACACAGTAAACATCTGATAATTAAAATTTGCACACACAAATAAATATCAACCTGAAGTCACAAATTCTTCATTTATTAGTGCATAATATAAACTCTCCTACAGTCCAGTCAGTCACCATCAGTTGCAACTCGCAATTTATTAAAACTTTAAAATATAAAGTTTACGTCACGTTTTCCTAACCAGAAAAAAAAACCAGATTGCCCTGCTCTGACTCTGATTGGCTAGTACTCATTGCCATCCGGGTAAGAGCCAATTAGAAGCTAGAAGCAGGATGTGGGTGGGAAAAAACTCTGCTGTCTCCTGTGTGTATGGGAAAAGGGGAGGGACAGACAGAACAGGCTAGACAAACCCCTATGTTAAAATAACATAAAGAAAATATCTGCTTGACAACTTATTATGAAGCTGGGATCAAGCCCAAAATAAGCAACTACAATTTAGAAACAAGCCCAAAAAAAAGCGACCCGCGACTACCAATATTTGTAAGCGACTTTACAGAAAAACAAGCCCAAAGTCGCTAATAATAAGCAGACTTGGCAACAAGTCAAGTCACCTTTATTTATATAGCGCTTTATACAAAATACATTGCGTCAAAGCAACTGAGCAACATTCATTAGGAAAACAGTGTGTCAATAACGCAAAATGACAGTTCATCATTGAATTCAGTGATGTCATCTCTTTTCATTTTAAATAGTGTCTGTGCATTTATTTGCAATCAAGTCAACGATGTCGCTGTAGATGAAATGACCCCAACTAAGCAAGCCAGAGGCGACAGCGGCAAGGATCCGAAACTCCATCGGTGACAGAATGGAGAAAAAAACCTTGGGAGATACCATGCTCAGCTTTCCTTAGAAAGCCACGTTTCTAGCATTTGTAAAACTGCATTTTTCCATCTCAAAAATATATCTAAATTACGGCCTATGCTCTCAATGTCAAATGCAGAAATGTTAATCCATGCTTTTATGACCTCAAGGTTAGATTATTGTAATGCTTTATTGGGTGCTTGTTCTGCACGCTTAGTAAACAAACTACAGCTAGTCCAAAATGCAGCAGCAAGAGTTCTTACTAGAACCAGGAAGTATGACCATATTAGCCTGGTCCTGTCAACACTGCACTGGCTCCCTATCAAGCATCGTATAGATTTTAAAATATTGCTTATTACCTATAAAGCCCTGAATGGTTTAGCACCTCAGTATTTGAATGAGCTCCTTTTACATTATAATCCTCTACGTCCGCTACGTTAAGATGACATAACTGAATTCAATAATGAACTGCCTTTAACTATCATTTTTTCATTATTGACACTGTTTTCCTAATGAATGTTGTTCAGTTGCTTTGACGCAATGTATTTTGTTTAAAGCGCTATATAAATAAAGGTGACTTTGACTTTGACTTTGACTAGGGGGGCCGGTTCTCCTCTGACCAGACAAAACCAGCAGTTCAATTCCAGGCTGCAGCAAAGTCAGATTGTGCAGAAGAATCATCTGTTTCCTGTGGTCTTGTCCTGGTGGTCATCTGAGAAAAGGTCTTCATGATAAGGAGCCAGTGCAGAGTTGACAGGACCGGGCTAATATGGTCATACTTCCTGGTTCTAGTAAGAACTCTTGCTGCTGCATTTTGGATTAACCTTAGTTTTTTACTAAGCGTGCAGAACAACCACCCAATAAAGCATTACAATAATCTAACCTTGAGGTCATAAATGCATGGATTAACATTTCTGCATTTGACATTGAGAGCATAGGCCGCAATTTAGATATATTTTTGAGATGGAAAAATGCAGTTTTACAAATGCTATAAACGTGGCTTTCTAATGAAAGATTGCTATCAAATAGCACACCTAGGTTCCTAACTGATGACGAAGAATTGACAGAGCAGCCATCAAGTCTTAGACAGTGTTCTAGGTTATTACATGCAGAGTTTTTAGGACCTATAATTAACACCTCTGTTTTTTTTTTCAATTTAGCAGTAAGAAATTGCTCATCATTCAGTTTTTTATATCGACTGGGCATTCCATTAGTTTTTCAAATTGGTGTTTCACCGGGCCGCGAAGAAATATAGAGCTGAGTATGATCAGCATAACAGTGACGGCTAACACCATGTTTCCTGATGATATCTCCCAAGGGTAACATATAAAGTGTGAAGAGTAGTGGCCCTAGTACTGAGCCTTGAGGTACTCCATACTACACTTGTGATCGATATGATACCTCTTCATTCACTGCTACGAATTGATAGCGGTCATATAAGTATGATTTAAACCATGCTAATGCACTTCCATTAATGCCAACAAAGTGTTCAAGTCTATGCAAAAGAATGTTGTGGTCAATTGTGTCAAACGCAGCACTAAGATCCAATAGAACTAATAGAGAGGTACAACCATGATCAGATGATAAGAGCAGGTCACTTGTAACTCTAAGGAGAGCAGTACTATGATATGGTCTAAATCCTGACTGGAAATCCTCACATGTACCATGTTTCTCTAAGAAGGAATATCATTGTGAGGATACTACCTTTTCTAGTATCTCGGACAGAAAAGGGAGATTCGAGATTGGTCTATAATTAACTAGTTCTTTGGGGTCAAGTTGTGTTTTTTTTTATTAGAGGCTTAATACAGCCAGTTTGAAGGTTTTGGGGACATTAATAATAGTCAGAAGAGGATCCATGACTTCTGGAAGCACCTAAATGGTATAGGGTCTAACATACATGTTGTTGGTTTAGATGATTTAACAAATCTATACAATTCTTCCTCTCCTATAGTAGAGAATGAGTGGAACTGTTCCTCAGGGGTCTATAGTGTCTGATGCGATACTGTAGCTGACGGCTGAATGGTTACAACTTTACCTCTAATAGTATCAATTTTAGAAGTAAAGTAGTTCATAAAGTCATTATGTGATGTTGGGAAATGACAACACTTGTTGAGGCTTTATTTTTTGTTAATTTAGCCACTGTATTGAATAAATACCTGGGGTTATTTTTGTTTTCTTCTAAAAGAGAAGAAAAGTAATCGGATCTAGCAGTTTTTAATGCTTTTCTGTAGGATAGGTTACTTTCCCGGCAAGCAATACGAAATACCTCTAGTTTTGTTTTCCTCCAGCTGCGCTCCTTTTTTTGTGTATAGGCTACGTCACCGTCCGAATCAGTTCACTAATTTATTTGTTCACTCCTTCCTGATATATTGAACTCAACTGCCATACACTATATAGGGATTAGTGAATGAGTGAGCGATTTCAGACACAGCATTGGTCTCGTCTGTGGGTTTTAGGTCCAGATACTGTCCAGATTAGCAGATACTGTGAAATGCTCAAAAGAACGTATTTGAAGCAGGTTTTTTTTTTCTTAAGTCATTTTAAACATTCGTTACGTTTCCGTAACTCTGTTACAGAAGTGTCTGAGCTCGTGTCAGTCTCCATTGATCAGTCCTGATTATTGATTAGCACCTGCAGGTCCTGAACTGAAATGTGTGTGAGGTACATGTAGGGTGTTCCAGTTCCGTTGCCCGCGGGCCCATCGTTGATGGAGAAGGCGTTGGAGAACGGCTGTCCTCTGACCGGGTCGTGAGTAGAGATCGCTGCCATTGAAACCCAGTCACACTTATTGACCACAAACCGAGCCATCCGAGCGACCTCCTCATGTAGCGGAACCGACAGCGGGACGCTGTGAGCAGCGATGAGCGCAAGGCACACCACGAAGAGTGCGCGATTCATGACTGACTGCTGCGAATGACCGGACACTAATTAATCAGATGAGCACAGACTCACTGATCACTAACACTGACCATGAATCGTTTGATTACATTAGTCATGAGCGTCCTCCACAACAAATGGTCACATGATCAAAACAGCTGTCATGTGACTATCAGATAAAACGTGGTTGCAGAAAAATCCAGACCACAAACAATTTATTAAACCTATGAAATAAATCACTATGAACTTTCATCATGAAGGAACTTCAATTGATGAAACTATCTTTAACTTTCTATTCATATTTTAATAACTTTCTAAAACTACTCAGTATTTAAAAATATGCTCTACCAGACATGTAAAGCTCTGCTGACTTTTGTAACTTATAATTTCTAAGGTTTCACTGAACTCTGCCCTCTGAAAATAAACAAATAAATAACAAATAGATAAATAACATAACTTGATATTGCCCTCAACAAATTCAAGCTAATAAAATTAACAAGTATAGTCATAAACATTAAAAATATCAGTAATATAAACAAGTAAATAGATTTCTAAAATGAATGTATTCCACAATTTTATTCAACACTTTAAAGATTTTTTTAAGCACTTACAAGGCTCAGTCTAATTGATAATTTAAATCAAATTAAAAATTCAAAGAGCTGATTAGCCACCAACTAATTTGCACAGGTGAATTTTAATTAAAATCAATTAAGCTCTAGTAGCTAAAACGTAAGCCTGTTAGATAAAAGTTAAACAACGTCACTGCTTGTTCAATTGGTGTGTTCATCAGGTAAGTTTAAGTTGTTTTTGTGTTTGCTTATTGTCAAAAAAAATTTTTTTTTTTTTGTTAGTTTACTTTATTGCCCTTTAGCTATCTAAATCCATTTTGAATTTCTGTAACGTTAGGTAGGCCTATTTGATTAGACTGTTTTCAGTAAGTTAGGAGCGGATGTACTGGTCCGTTTTGCTTGTCTACAATACATATTTTATTTCTAGAGCTTTTCATCATGTCTGGTCGGGGTAAGAAGATCGTCGCTGCACCAAAGACCAAGTCGTCCGTGTCGCGCTCGTCCCGCGCGGGCCTTCAGTTCCCTGTTGGCCGCATCGCGCGTCTCCTGCGGAAGGGAAACTACGCGGCGCGCATCGGCTCCGGAGCGGCGGTGTATTTAACGGCGGTTATCGAGTATCTGTGCGCGGAGGTGCTGGAGCTGGCGGGAAACGCAAGCCGCGACAACAAGAAGTTGCGCATAGCGCCGCGTCACATTCAGCTGGCGGTGCGCAACGACGAAGAGCTGAACACCCTGCTGGGCGGCGTCACGATCTCAGAGGGCGGCGTGCTGCCCAATATCCAGGCGCAGCTGCTGCCCAAGAAGACCAAAGGTTCGCGGGACCCGAACACCAGTAAAGAAGTCCAATCCCAGGACTTCTGACACTCCGACTCTTATTTTTTTTTTTTTTAAGCACTGACTGGTTTTAACCTTAATAAAAATGTTCCCTGTATATTATTGAATTATGTTCATGTGTTGGATTGATAGATTTTCAGAAATGCGCACACGCCCCCAAAAAATCCTCTGGTGGAGGTTTAAGTTTCAAATATACTTTTGGCCATTTTTGTATTTAAGTTACATTTGAGAAGGAAACATTTTGCTATTTAGATCTATTGTTCTGGATCTTTGATTCTAATGTTCAGCCAGTCAAAATCAACTGGTCAACTCAAGACTGATAATGAACCGTTCTAACCAGTTAACTCAACCCCTTGACCACTTTCCCAACTGTTCATTACGAATACCTTCATGCAGAAATGTTATTGGTCTGGCAAATTCTGACAGTTTATTCATCATGCACCTCTCTGAAATAATTTCATAATCCATTAAAAACATGGTTTTCTGTATTGTTTGTTTGATTTATTTGTAGGTTCTTAAAGGTTTAAGCCTAGTTCACAGTATACAAATTTAAATGTCGGCAAATCACTGTGCTGTTCTGACTACATGACTTACTATCCTTCTTGAAGTCGTTATGGTGTTCACACTTGGTGACCCATATGTAAATGATCTGCAACAGGGGGTCAAACACTACATGAGCTGACAACAGCTCTGTCACACTCACACAGCCCCCAATCCGCATTTTGTCATAAAAACACACGTGAATTGGGACGTGAATGATGCTGTTCTGAAAGATTTTGTTCCAATTCTTGTCTCCAAACTTTTCTTAAAGCCATGTTGCTGCTGCTGTTTTTCTTCCACTGGCCTCAACCCATGCCTTGATCTCTCACTGGCTGTAGCACATCGTGACAACTGACACCACATGATGTCGAGTCGGCCGAATGGTCCAGATTTTTAGCATGCTAGATATTTGTTTGGTGTCGGCGACATGTCAGGATAAATTCTCAATACAGGATTTTAAGCCCGATTTTAAGCATTATGGCAAGTGAATAAACTAGCTGACAGGGTCCAAGAGGGTCTGGCTGCAGACTTGCACTTGCACTCTCAGACTTGCACTCTCAGACACTTGCACTTCCGCTAGTGACATCACTTGCAGTCTTTATTTTTTATTTTATAGATTTTTTTATTTTTTACTTTTTGTTTGAATTTCCCAACATTTTATAACAGTAGCCAGGTTGTGAAGACAGGAAAAAATAAACTAAATTACAATGTCACTTGCAATCGCTACTTGCACTCTCTGCTACCTGCGACACTTGCAATCGACACAAATCGTGCTTGTTGCCAATGGAGACAAGACGCTGTGGTGGTGAATAAACGCAACGCGCAAAGTTTCGCGTTAAGCATTTTTCCATATACAATAAACTGTCTACAACTCGTTTATATCACTGTCTTTGTCCATTAAGCTACATTATGTGTTTTATTTATAATGATTTTCTATAGAAGGAAAACTTTTAATGTACAATTTAACGCACTGTGTTCTGTACTCGTCTTCTAGCCTGTACGGAGCTGATCCTTTTAAAATCACTTAATGCATTTCATAATGCACGTTCATATTTGCTGGTTTGTATATACGTTGAGTCAACAACAAGACAAATAGGCTAGGCCTACTGAATTGTCTTTATCATCTTAGTCTGTTATTAGGCCACATTAAGCATTCGCATTGTGTTCATAGCCATCTGCTTGCCTTGTAGTACATTAAATAATAACTATATATCGAATTTGGTCTTTTAATTTAACTTAACGTATCCTAATACATTATGCCATATTGAGTGTTTGTTTTTTTCTACAGGAGGAAAGCGCTTAATGAAAGACTGTGCATTGCGTTCATATTCTGCTGTTCTGTGGCCACGGATTTGCCGGTCTTGTCTTTTTCTTGCAGGACCCTGTACATTATAGTAGTAGGCCTACTAATTTAGTTTTAATCGTTTAATCACCACCACAGCGTCTTGTCTCCATTGGCAACATGCACGATTTGTGTTGATTGCAAGTGATGTCACAGGTAGCGGAGAGTGCAAATAGCGATTGCAAGTGACTTTGTAATTTAGTTTCTTTTTTCTTGTCTTCACCACCTGGCTACTGTTGTAAAATGTTGAAAGATTCAAACAAAAAGTTATCAATAAATAGAAATAAATAAAAAAAATAAAGACTGCAAGTGACGTCGCTAGCAGAAGCACAAGTGTCTGAGAGTTCAAGTCTGAGAATGCAAGTAGCAATTGCAAGTGACATTGTAATTTAGTTTCTTTTTTCTTGTCTTCACCACCTGGCTACTGTTGTAAAATGTTGAGAGATTCAAACAAAAAGTTATCAATAAATAGAAAAAAAAAAATTTAAGACTGCAAGTGACGTCGCTAATGGAAGCACAAGTATCTGAGAGTGCAAGTCTGAGAGTGCAAGTGCAAGTCTGCAGCCAGACCCTTCTCGACAGATTGGGCTGTGATCGGGTGAAAATCGGCAGGTGATCGGCGCTCGCCAGTCTTTATGTGTGAACTACTTGACGCATCAAAGGGGCTCCCTGACTCGAGGGGTGCTGATATCGATCAAGGCCTGTAGGCCAAAATAGCCGCATTTCCACTGTCGAGCCAGTGCGAGCCAGGGCTTAAAGCGGGCCGGGGCGGGGCTAATCGCCTCGGGCCAGTAGCACCGAGGCCAGAATAGGGTTTCCACAGTCAGGTCCTGAACTTCTGCTGCGCGTCACTAAAACACGCCCTTTACACACCTCTCAGAACAACGTCATGCAACCTCAAAATTTCACCAACAAAGAGAAGTTATCTAGGTTGCGCCAAGATGGCGTAGTGATAAGGCATTTTTCTTGAGGGGAGGTACGGCAACGTGTTTTCTTGCAAAAATTTTGTATGTAGTGCATATTTTCGCCACAATTATAAATTGAATAATTTATGGATTCGTTACAAGAACCGAGAAAGACGATTTGAACATACAAAACAGAACTTTATCGCTGTCGTCAAACAATTCTGAAAAGTTAGCTTGCAAAAGGTCTGCTAGCAAAATGTCGACCAAAAAGCAGATGTCTGCACTGGAAGGGATGGAAGTGGACCACGCTAAAGAAAAGCGAAAAATTTAGGAAACTTATTCATATGCCTGTAAAGTTGGAGGAAGATGTGAATCTTCTCCTAGTACACCAAGTAAGACCCCTGCACCGAAAAAAACAAAGAATGTTGACCCAGCCGCGGCTTCAGAGCCAAGCTTAATGGAAGTCCAGAACAACATTATACAGATTCTTTCAGAAAAAATCAATAACCGAGCAGACCACCTGGAAATAATGATAAAGAACAACTCCAAAGAAATTGAGAGCATCTGCGGAAGTTTAAACTCCATTCATTCTGATGTTATGGGTCTGAAAAAAGAAAATGAAAGTCTGAAAAAAGAAAATATGGATATGAAGAAAAAAGCTGCAGAACTGGAACAGCGGATGAACGACCAGGAACGATACAGCCGTAGGTGGTGCCTGCGACTTCATGGGGTGGCTGAAAACTCCTCGGAAAAGGTGAAAGAGAGAGTGAAGGAGATCTGCAGAGCCGTGGTCCCAGAGGAGCAGAGGAACGAAGTGACGGTGGCGGTGGACATCGTACACCAACTCGGCCGACTCAGAGGATCAGCGGGGGAATCCACGGCCGATCATCATCAGATTTACTTCAAGAACGGCGAGGGATCTCATTTGGAAACACGCCAGGCAGAGTCCCTTTCTGCAAACTCGAGGCTTACGCTTCAAGGAGGATCTCACAGCCGCAGACAAGGAAGCAAGGAGTTGATTGTGGCCCGCGGTGGACCGAGCCAGAAAAGAAGGCAAAGCCGCTTATTTGAGCGGGGCAAGAGCATTCATCGATGGCAGAGAAATACGTCCAACTTAGATGTACTCTATAACAGGTAGTTCGTTTTGAAAATGTTTACATGTTTTGTTTATAAAGTTTTTCAGCTTTATCTTTTATCGTGATAAAGAAAAGCTTTACGGGGACTTTAGAGTTTGATAAATAATTCCAAAGTGTAATATGTCTATTTAACCCAAATGTGAAAAGAGGATGGTTTATGTAAAAGTTCAATTTAGTTATGCAAGAAACCTGTTGCCTATAGAAAACACTAAAGTTAAACTAGTACTTTTGTCTTTTTTCTTGGTGTCTGTTTATGTTTGTTCTGTCAATGCCAGAGGTTTAAGAGATTTACTTTTTTTTGTACTGCAGAGCTAAAAATGCAGACTTTTATTTTACTCAAGAAACTCATGCATGTGCAGCAGATGAATCTTTTTGGAAGAACCAATGGGGGAGTGAAATATGGTTTTCGAATGGAGATAATCGATCAGCAGGTGTGGCTATTGTAAAAGGAAACTTTAAGGGGCAAAATCTACATAGTGAAAAAGATGTTTCAGGAAGATTAATTAATTTAGTATGTGAATTGGAGCAGAATCAATTTATAATGGTTAATATTTATGCCACCAATAACAAAATTAGAAATCAGACTCTCTTTAAAAATGTGGAGGCAAGAATTTGTCAACTTAATTTAAAACTTTCAGAAGCTAAGGTTTTATGGGGAGGTGATTTTAATACAGTTTTTGATGATAACTTGGATAGATGGCCTCCAAAACCTGCAAACATAAATTGTGAACTTAGAAATACATGTTTGCGTCTAGGACTCATGGATATTTGGCGTGAAAGGAACAAATGACAGAGAATGTATACTTGGAGCAATAGAAGTCTGTCTTTGCAGTCACGCATATATTTTTGGCTCATCTCCAATGACCTTGAAGATAAGGTCAAAGATGTGATGATAGAACCAGCCATATTAACTGACCATAAACTTATACTTATTAAAATTTACTTGAGCAATTGTTTTTCTCAGAATAATACTTCCAGTTACTGGAAACTTAACAATTCATTACTTAACAACTTAGATTTTAAACTAGAAATTAGTAGGATCATTGAAAATTTTTGGAAACAAGCCTGTAATTCCGGTAACTTTGGACAAAATTGGGAACTAACAAAATTTGAAATTCGCAACATGGCTATTAAAAAAGGGAAATATTTAGCAAAGCAAAAAAGAGAAAATGAATCACAAGTCATTAAAGCAATATTAAATTTACAAATAAAATCTAACGGTAATCTTAATGAACATGAGAAAGAAAATCTGATTTTATTTCAAAGTAAACTAGACGACATATACATAGAAAAAACTAAAGGTGCCTTTGTTAGATCCAGATGTAAATGGATTGAAAAAGGAGAGAAAAATACAAAGTACTTTTTTGGATTAGAAAGGAGAAATGCTGAATATAATACAATAAGTAATTTGTCAGTCAATGGAAGTATTACCAATAATCATAAGGTAATCTCAAAACATGTTGCTAGCTTTTATAAGGATTTATACTCATCCGCTTCCACAGGTTCTGGCATAGATTCTTTTTTAAACAACATCTCCACAAATGCTAAGAAAATAAATGAAGAATTTAGAGAGATTTGTATGGGCTGAAATATGTGCCACTAGAAACTGAATTTGAATTGCTAAACTTGAATAATTGCTTTGAATAACTTAATTTGAATAACATAATTTGAAAGTGTATTATTTAATTTGAATCATTGCATTGAAAAACTGAATCTGAATTGTATAATTTGAAATTGTATTTATTCAAAAACTGAATCTGAATTGTAGTCTAATAAAATTTGTCCAATAAAATTTGATCCTCACTTAAAATTAAACTCTCTATATATCTTCACATTCACTTCTCACAATTCAGATTCAGTTCTTAAATTCAATTTCAAGTTACTGAGACAGACATCCGGGTAGTTGGAGGATGAAGGAAGAGCATTCGAGCACAGATCGATAGATAGCGTTCATTGGCGCACAGGAGCCAATCAGCACCTACGTTTTGAAGCATAGTACCCACCCACCATGAAACAAGGAAGAAGTGCTTGCCTTGCCGACTGACTTGACCACCATGGATCCGCCTGGGACAAATATGGTAATGACAATTTTTTTTTTTTCACGATCTAACTATCTTTAGTTTAATGTTGTAGCTGTTTTGTAGAAACGGGGGAAATTACATCTTTCTCGAGATGTTGCAAACACAGTAGCTATTATCCCACGTTTTTGTGGTTATGTAGCTCTGGTAACAACATCTTTGCTTGGCGTTTATTATTTCTAAGCATTTGCCTCTTCCTCCGGTGAAAATGTTGTTGCCGCCAAGTAGACTGGTCATGTCTTCAGCGTGATTATTTACGATAACTACTCCTCGTGATTGTCATTGTCAAGGTACTGCTTACTAAGAGGAAGAGAGAGAGTAGTAAGCTTGTATGTCTCACTATGTTTTTACAAGGAGACAACTCAGAAATAGTAAATTCAACATATTTGCTCACAGATGCAATACCTTCCCATGGTCCTGTTGGGCCCAGTGCCCAACATCAAACTTTAGTATATTTTTTTAGTCAATAAAAAAATGTCAATATATTGTCGCATTTTAGTTAGATATATCCCTCCAAGCATCTGTCTCCCCACCAATGGATTAATGCATTGACCAGTTGGATTTAATACTTTTTAAATTGACTGAGCTGTTACCATAAAGGCTGACTGTGCTGTGTGATATACATTTATTTTCAACAGTACAAAGGTTTTTTTTTTTTTTGGTTGTCACTGTTCCCATATGATTATTATTGATCAGTTAGTCCTGACCATAGCAAAATTGCTTTCTCTCCAAAAGACCACAGTTTCTGAGAAACAAGAGGCAGGTGAAAGAATTTAAAGCAATGTTTGAATGCAAAATAGACTGAGTTGAACAGATTACATTTATGTCTGTTTAATTGTTTTTATAACAACATATACACATAAATCATAACTTGATTTTGAAAGATTTGTAAACCGATGCTCTACGGTTAACAATGATTTTTGATGTTTCCTGCTTCTGATGTCTTCTGACCCCATTCTGCATAATGTCAAGAAAGTCTTCCAGCATACTGTACTGTATATTACACCGGCAGAGAGGAAATAATTATTGTTATTATATTACAGTTCCTAAACATTTTTATATTTTTATTTACCACAGAAACTCTGTCCCGAGACACTCACGAGTTACGTTGAGACTGATGATTCCCCAATCTTCCAATATGGACTTCACATACTGTAGGATGAACTGTTTCCAGTTTCAGCAAAACAGCAAGGATTCATTAATGGATGACTGCACCTTAGAACTCTTCACTAACACTGCCTGCATCACCTGGGCCACAGAGAAAACAATGTTACTGCCTGTACATGGCACAATTAACCTTTAACCTTACAGCTGAATCAATGCAGTAACACTGTTAACTATTATTGACATTGTACCAAATGTTCAGACTGAATATACAGAGGAGAACTGGTCCCCAGTGTTTTTGGTTAGTCTGGTTTCTCCAAAGGTTTTTTACTCCATTATCAACATCTTGCAGATTTTTCTTTATTAACCACTGTTGCCTATGGCTTGCTTGCTGTATGTATGAAGACTAAAGCATTTAGCACCAACTATTAAAATAGTGAGGGTGTTTTTGACCATATAGACACAACAGTATGTCTTTCTGTAAAGATTCTTTGAAATGTTATGTATTTCGAAAAATGTATAAATGGATTACATTGATAGT